>NC_089728.1:23667323-24009823 GCF_035083965.1 Branchiostoma lanceolatum | reverse complement strand
CCTAACCCCTAACCCTAACCCCTAAACCCTAACCCCTAAACCATAAACCATAACCCCTAAACCATAACCCCTAACCCCTAACCCCTAAACCCTAAACCCTAACCCCTAAACCCTAAACCCTAACCCCTAAACCCTAAACCCTAAACCCTAACCCTAACCCTAACCCTAACCCTAACCCTAACCCCTAACCCTAATGAAAGGAGCTGCCTACACGTACCACTAACACGAACCCCGAAACCAAAACACGAGACAGCTTCTTTATTTGAAACAGCCCTTTTGCCCTCTGGCGGCCTTGGAATGTGTGGTCTCCTGTCCAGACAAGCTACAATAATCGAAGCCAGATGTATACTATGCAGCTCCTTTCATTACACAATGGATAAGAACACTTTTGGCTTTTCTTGAACTCCCATAACTTAATTTGTGATAACTGTTATGATACAAGTCGTGCACAATGACATTTGTTACTTACGGTTCCTTGACGTCTTCCGGACGCATAAATGTCCTGTTGTTGTTTGCCTATTACACCGTCATCTTTCCGGCAGATTCGTCACCAACCAGTGAGTTTATACCATCGGCATGAAATCTAGCTTCTTCCAACACCACGAGTCACAGGACGGCCAGCCAATAATACGGTGAACTCAGCAGTAACCCCCACATCTTTCATCCCAGTAAACAAATCCACGCCTTGCCAGCATTCTCGTTTCTCCCCGACTGACTTGAACTAGATCTTCCTGGCTCTCTTAAGTGGTCAGCGGGCATAACCAAGTCGATCCTAGTGATCTCATCTCACGCTACAAGTACGCTGCTCAGAGCTCGTGCCACAAGAGAAGCGTATTACCGCGTAAAAAGCGCGAACATATAAGGTAATTGTACCGCACCCACGGAAGACCGATGCACTCCGCATTGAGAAATGAAGAATGTAAATATAGGTGGCGCTTTTAATGTGTTTTTAGAATTTTTAAACGATTTGTTGTACAGAATTGAACTAGTTCGATGTATGAACGTCTTCTGATACGCTGTGGACTCGTTATAATCAAATGTGGACTTCACTTCGCCCGAAACTTGGTGTTTTCTGAGATCGACAGCTCAAGACGAATCACTGGTGGCCTCCATGTCGCGCGCTGTGTTGCATTATTCCGTGGACTGTCTGCGTAACTTGAAACGGACAAATCTCTGGGCTGTATGGAGATGGTGAAATAGAGCGAGAGGAACAAAGGTCGGTCAACATTTTATCCGTAGGGTTTATTCTCTTGCTGAAAACAGATCGTTGATATGTAAAAACGGGCATGTCTGGCAGTACTTACCTCCTCATAGATGCAAAGTAGACGTGGAATTTCAGTATGAAGAAAAATGTATTCGAACGAGTTAATACAAATCACTACGCGGGTGATCAGTCTTTACCGGATGTGATTCGGTCATGTATCAATCCGCAACTCAACTCAATCTTAAATCGTCGATTTTCCTGTACTCCTAACCCTAACCCTAACCCTAACCCAACAACCCTCACCTACGCATGGACGGACATTTCATGTTCCTTGCACTTTTCGCCATAATCGCTAGGCTACGCTCCTCGCCTGTCAAACGATGTTCTTCACTTGGAGTTTTCACCATTATCGCTAGGCCACGCTTCTCGCTGGTCCAAATGAACTACGTACATGTAACACTTCGAGGTCAATAGCTCGTAAGCCATCCAAGGTAATTTGAAACGGACTTCAGACGTTGAATAGGACTTTGTAACTCTTGCAATTGACATGTAGTTTTGCCGTTGAACTCGAGGGGCGTATCCAAGCTGTAGCCGATATATTCCGGCCCCCCTCCCCCTTCCCATACATAACCTATGGAAAGGACATTTGAACCCCAGCGTTAGTGTATTCCAATGAGGGTCAACCCAATACCTATCTGTAACCCAAACCCGAATTCATTAGATGATATTGCAATTCAAGGTTCTACTTCCCTATGTCACTCCACACATTTTAATAAAGAAAATACAATGACCCCGGGTGAGTAACGTGAGCGCCTAACAAGAACCAGATGCAACAAAAGATTTTGGGAGGAGAAACAAATCAAGAAAGGATACAGGACTGGGTCAGAAAGGTTGGGAGAATTGTCAAGCTTTTACGGCACTTATCTGGATTTTGGAGGCACTTACTTGGATACATGGACAATTGTTGAATCGTTATACAACTTGGATTACTGCAACAGAACCTTGGACTAATCATACAGCTCGGACTGACTTCAAGATTCCACAGGAAGAGGAACTTCATTACAAGTAAGAACTGTACCGGGACTTGCTGAGGCAATAGGCTCAGGCGGCTTTTATGTAATCACGGCGATCAACTACTAACTTTTATGATAAAACCGTTAAATCGCCTCTTCTAACTTGCTGGCCGGCAGTGTCAAGCACAGGGCAAGTCACGGCGCTAACAAAGCAAATTGTAGGTCACGGAGAAGCCTTATGGCGACCTCTTCATTACCGGGATGAAGGACAGCCCCAGGTGCAAGTTAGACAGCGGAGCGGAGGTCAACTTTCTACCGGAGAAGAGTTGTAGGGCTGGGAGGCAGAAACACTCAAGCCGACCAAGCAAGGTTGAATGGTGACAATAACACACGGCTAGACGTGCTGGGAGAGTGGTCGCTTTTTGTTCAACAGAGGCCATGGCAAAGGGTGGCACAAACCTATTCCATTGCAATAGGCAGGACTTCGTGCTGGTAGGACACTTCCACAAGCTACATCGTACAAGGTCAGCAGACGTAATGGTTGTAACATGTGATGCTAGTTAGCAACATTAACATATAGACTAACACATTTCTGACGTAACATTTCAAACGTTCAATAGATGTTGTGTGTATGCTAACTTAGTTTCTATCTTAAGGAGTTCAAAAAAAGATGCTGTTATATGTAGTTACCCCATTTGGTAACTTAATCCTTTCCCTGACTTTATAAATAAACTAATTAACTAATTAATTAATCAATTAAGAACAAACAGATAGATGAGACACGTTATAAAGAGAAAACCAAATTACCACGAAGGGTAAGCACATGGAAGGCAACGACCCTGCAAAGTAAGCAAAACTCGAAATCAATACGCGTGTGATCAGTCCAAACAGTAGTAATAAGGTCGGCATCCTTCCGCCACTAACCCTAAACCACTTTAAAATGTCCATTATTCCTTATACCTAACCCTAACCCTAACCCTAACCCTAACCCTAACCCCTAACCCCTAACCCCTAACCCCTAACCCCTAACCCCCAACCCCCAACCCCCAACCCCCAACCCCCAACCCCCAACCCCTAACCCCCAACCCCTAACCCCTAACCCCTAACCCTTAACCTTAGGTCATGACAAACTAACCCGGACGACCTGACCGCTTAACCCTCACAGATGCCTGTCTGTAAAAGGGTGCTTAACGGGTTAAATATACAAGATCGACCAAGTTTTAGTGCCAGAAGGCAGGTCCCGGCTTGACCCTACCCACCAACTAACCCGTACAACCGCGGACCATGTATTTACGGCAGGCCTCAATGTTATAGCCCTAACCCTAACCCTAACCCTAACCCTAACCCTAACCATAGCCATTCACCATGAGACCTGAACCCTTAACCCTAATACTAACCCAACCGCTTCAGCCTAACCCAGGACCCTAACCCTAACCCTGAGCCTAACCCTAACCCTGACACAATGACCTTGACCGTGTACTTGAACTTGAAGGAGGGCATGACAAACTGACCTGGACGGCCCGACGGCTTAACCCTGAACCAATAAACTAACCCTAAGTGGGTCTGTCCCTTCAGGCCCTCCCCAATTCCAGAATGAAACCCCTACCTAACTTTCAAGAGGTACCAACAGCCTTACCCTTAACCCTGCCTGTCTGTGAAAGGGTGCTTACCGGGTTAAATATACCTAACCGACCCAGTTTTCGTGCCAGAAGGTAGGTCCCGGCCTGACCCTACCCACCAACTAACCCGTACAACCGCGGACCATATATTTACGGCAGGCCTCAATGTTATCTCCGTGAACCCTTTTACCTCGATCCCTGCCGTTCCCTAAGGTCAAAGGATGCCTTCCCGTGATAGCTTGCTAAGCGGGTTAACTTGACCTGACCAGCCTGGTTTTTGGCCCGAGCGTCCGTCTCTTATATCCCCCTTCACACCAGTCTTGGGTTTGCCCTAGGAAGCTTCTCTGCATCGGCCCCGGAGGTCAAAGACAAAGGACAACCGGACCTGACTTTGCCAACGCCATCCACTAACCCTGACCCTAACCCTAACCCTAACCCTAACCCTAACCCTAACCCCTAACCCCTAACCCATAACCCATAACCCATAACCCTAACCCCTAACCCTACCTGTCCTGAATCTGGGTTAACCCTAACTGTCCAATATCGGGGTTATAAATTGTGAATATGAATTATGAATTATGAATTATGAATTATGAATTATGAATTATAAATAATGGATTCAATCATACTACTACCCCAGCTTCTGGCAAACATTCTATCTTCTTGAAATCCAAAACAAAACGACTATTCCTAACGCTAACCCAAACCTCAGCCCTAACCCGAGCCCTAACTTTAACCCGAGCCATGACCCGAGCCCCAAAATCACTACGCCAGTGATAAGACTTAAGGTAGTGATAAGGTTGGGTTTTGGGTATCCTTCCGCCATGGCTCAGTTTTGGCCAGGATTCGGCATTTTGACTGTACCCCTAACCCTAACCCTAACCCTTACACTAACCCTAACCCTAACCCTAACCCCTAACCCTAACCCATAACCCCTGACCCTGACCCTGACCCTAACCCCTGACCCTGACCCTGACTCTGACCCTGACCTTAACCTTACACGGGTTTCCGCCACACTGGCTATACCATCACTAACACTACGCAGGATTACACCACACAGCTTTCCACCACGCTTTTGTTTGTTTGTGCCTTTATTCATTCTCGAAAAAAAGCTATAATCGGCCATCTTGGCCGCTTTTCATAGAGGTCGAGAGGAGGGCATGTCAAGGGGTCAACATAACAATAAATTACCAAATTCTTGGTCAACCAAGGCGACTCAAAATTATATCAATAATACAAAGAATAGATAAGTAATCAATAAACAATAATGACAAAAAATAGTTCGTCATGCCATTATGTCCATAATCGTTCGATAAGGGTCAGTTACTTTGGCGATAGTCGTTTAAAGGTTGAAATAGAAGTTACTGCCTTATCTTCCTGCGGTAGTGAGTTCCAGACAAGTGAACCAGAGTAGGCTAAGGACCTCTCTCAATGGCATGGGTACCACAAGGAGGTCTGAATGACTTAGTCTGGTGCTCCTGGTAGCTCTGTCCCTGCAGTAGGTGAACATTATATTCGGTGCATGTAGGACGCTAACCGGTTGTTCAAGGCCTTGTGTACCAGTAGTGCTTTGTGGTGCTTATGTATTGACTTTTAGATATCTTTCCATCCCAGACGTGAGTGAACTTCCGCCGATAGAGTAAGGTACGGGGCACGTAGATTCAACTTGCCGGCTCGGCTTTGCATCCTTTTTAGTTTCACCAGTTCCCGATCTGATACGTGACAGAAATATGGCTTTGTACCAAGTTAACAGAATAGGTGTTGAAAAGTGCGGACGTGCTTTAAAATGCTAAGTTATTATCGCCTGAGTTTGCACAAATGGCATTTACTTGACACTTCCAGATTAGATAACGATCGACTATCACTATCAGGTATTTGTACATATTACATGATGTTACAGTTGCCCCGTTGATAGATAATTTGGGGCTTCTACAACTGTTTAATCTTTTGTCTGTTCCAATGAGCATAAATTTGCACTTTCCACTGTTCACTGACAATGAGTTTCCTTTAAACCACGGTGTGAGAGTATCAAGATCGTTCTGAAGGTTGTTTTCAATGCTGCTGACATCCTTGCTACAATTGTAGATGACAGTGTCATCTGCATACATTGATATATCGCAATGATAAGATAAGAACAATAGCGGCCCCAATATTAAGACTTGGGGTACTCCATATTGCATTTGGTGAAAATCAGAAGTAGCTCCATTTACTGCAGTACAGTGCTGACTGCTTGATAGGTAAGACGTAAACCAATCCAGTGCCTCCCCCTGTATACCATAGCAAAACATCTTTTGAAGTTGCATCTTATGATCGAGCGTATCAAATGCCTTGGAGAGGTCTATAAAAACCGCCCCTGTCAGCAGGCCAGCATTCCTAGCACTGAACCACTTCTCAGTGAGGTGTGCTGCGGATTGTGTGGAATGACCTGGCCTAAAGCCAGACTGGGCCTCCGTAAGAATGCTGTTTAGTGTAAAATACTCGCACACTTAAGCGTGTACTGTTCTTTTGCAGGTGGTATGCTGACCGGTCTATAGTTATTTGGTGTAGCTCTATCCCCTGCTTTGTGTATTGGTGATAGGCGTGCGATTTTCCAGTCATCCGGAAACTCAATTCTAAGCAGAGATTCATTGAATTTATTAGTTAGTGATGGTGCAATGATCTCTGCCGCTGACTTGAGCAATCTGTTGTTAAGGTGGTCTAGACCAACAGCTTTGTCCGTTTTCGCTTTGTCCGTTTTCAGAGCGAGGAATTCTTGTTGGATAAACTCAGATGATACATGGCTGAAGGTGAAACGCGCCAAACAACGGTGTACGAATTGTAAAGGACTGAGGAGTGACATTCCCTTGTTGATACTAAGTGCTAACTTTTCGGCAACCGTACCAAAATACTTGTTTCATTCATGGGCAATTTCCAGTGGCGACGAGCCACCTTCACCTCGAGGTTGTCCACTACCATCTTGACGCTGAACTTGACCTTTGACCCGATACATGGTAGTGATGGCCGATTTCTTGGCCGCTGTACATTACCGGAAGAGGTAAAGAAGAAGAAGAAAGCTTAATATGGATTTCAGTGCCATGTATGGTGAAACTTCCCTTAGGTGTATTTTGTAGTCCTGTGGTTTAGCAGCATTTTTTGCTGGATTTTCCCTCTTTTTCGCCTGCGCGCATTAATTTTGGTGTCTCAAGAGGATGTCATCCATAAGATTAAGATGATGTGATCTAACGGATCCGAATTTATACGACCATTTGGTCGAGTCGCAAGGTAGTACTTTTAGCCAAAAGTCTCTTACAGAGGGCGGTAGGGATGCCATCAATGGACCCCGGGATCCCCGACACAGACGTAAGTGTAACGCTGATACAAAAGATAATATCTATTTGAATCCGATGTACGCCACAAGCGGTCGACAACAGACAACAAATCGTACTTCGTCCAGGAATGATGACGTCCGTCTTAAAACCTTTATAATTTAGGTATTGGCGGCAGTAATAGTTCTACATATATGGTTTCATAAGTTTTCATCAACTATATCCATCTTTGTATGTGTAATTGGCTTATCAATATAACTAATCTTAACATCAATGTTAGCCACATTTGAACCTGTGAACTAAAAATGCATTTAACCGTGTTGAAATAAATATTCACTTCTAAAAACAATACCAATGGAAGTCGCTTCTATTTCACCAACAGCTACCCAAGAGGGTTCGGTTTAACTGGTCCATAGGGTACCGTATAAAGCGGACCTCTTTTCTCATGACCTCAATGAAAAACGGTCTACAAGCCCACCTCAGCTTCCCATAAATAACCAAAGGTTAAAACAAACGAGCCAACATGGTCTGGAAGTAAAATACTACAATTCGCTCTTTGTTTCTAGAGGCTTCTGAAGCGACTGCAGCAGTTTTCTTGCCTCTTGGCGAGATTCCTCCCTGTAACGTCTGTCCATGGTGTACCACATGGCAATGACACACCTTCTACCGCTCAACACTGCCTGCACGCCATGCAAATTCTCCTCACCCGAAGAGAACCCAACGAGTCTGCCACATTTTGGTTTCACTCTGGACTGGGTAGGGAGAAAACGTGTTTTAAACGATCTGCACAAATAATCAGTTTCATCTATAGTTGCTCATTGAATAAAAACCTATTCTCCTGTGTGTTTGTTTGTTTGTTTGATTATTTGTTTTCTTTTAATCACTGTTATTCCTCGTCTGTGGTATTTTGGGGATACAGACAGTGCAGTCTAGTCATGGTTTGTACGGTTCGTAATCAAAGCTTTAGCACGTTTGTGTCATAGTTACAAACTATTATGATCTTTATTACAGTTACAAATATGTTCAACTTGTTAATTCAACATAGCAGTTTATAGCGGGAAATGTAATTTTATTTATTCATTAGTATCACATAGCCAGACGGCGTCGACCAACCAGAAGTCTCCATTCACTATGTGTTATGACGCCATAAACACCCGTTCACCCGTTCCATTATGTAGAGGAGGAGGTTATATTTTTGTTAACATTCGTATAATGTTAATATGCTCTCAAAAATGTTTACTATCTTGGAATAAAACATATCTTTTGTAATCATATAACAAAATAGAATAAACCATTTCAATGCAATGCAAGTCAAATCTAAACGGGCGTAAACAAAACGGTATTCACCCCGAACTGTAAGTGGAGCCGCCCACAGCATTGACCAATAAGAAGGACACCCAGCAGGAAGGAATGATGACAATAGATAATAGATGATATAATAGATTTGAAAAAGATGTGACATGGCAAGATTGCAACGTTATTGAATATTATCTATGGAAATTTTGGTTTTCAAAATGAATTCTATCATTTTCTGTACAAAAGGACAAATGTGCATTCTGGATCTATGCGTCATACAGGAATTGTCTACTAATATATGGGTCAATTTGGATAGGCTACATGTATATGATAACTTTAATGACCCACCATATAAAACCGTGCCTCAATTATCGGTCAATAAGGTCTGGCAGGAATGATGAGATTTCTACTTGAGAATTGCCTTTATCAGATCGGAATTGGCTATACACTAAGCCGATTTCCCTCGATGTTTATGGTGAAATAACGCATGATCAGTGACCAATAGCCATCAAATAAACGGTTCGCTCACTCGGTGGTTTATTTGGGTCGGGTTAACCCTGTATTGGTGATTCACAGAAAATAATGTCTTACCTGGGCAGAAAAGTTTTTGTTGTGAGCGAAGAAAAACTCTCCTCCCTTGAAGCCATCATTGAGGAATAGGACAGCACTAGCAGTCAAAAACAAAGAAGACTTAAATTAGACTTTCATATTTGTTGGCACGCTTTCATAACAAGAACTACTGAAATAGAATCGATTCCCAATGCCAAGAACAAAAGTGCACATTTCTAGACATACATAAAGAAGCGTAAAAAGAAAAGTGTGAATAAAAAAATCATTTTTCTACTTTGAAGCACTAAATGTTTTTCGAGCTATGTATCACACTCTATACTACTACTGCTACATTCTAATGAGCTTTTGCTGACAAGAATTCTGCACTCGAGGGAACTTACATACAATTTAAAAGAAAATTCGATTGTGTTATGCTGCAAGCAACAAAATACTGCTAAATATCTACGCCCCTTTGTCATCGCCTGAAATCCCTTTACTTGTCCCTATCCTAAGGTGGAAGAGAAACGTCCGAATAACTAAAATGAACACAAGATGCAATTCTGCTCTGCTGTGCCATGAATAGGCTGTCAATGTTTTTCATACGGCGTACAAAGTGACCGACTTTAATGTTAGGGAAACTGCCGAGCATACCTGTAATGTCTGGGTGTGTACAGGGGGTGGACTTGCGGACAGGAGAAGTCAGAAAGGTCGAGCTGGCAGTTGTCCGCGTGGACGGGGTGGCTCAAGTCTGTCCTGTCATCTGTGGAGTCTACAAACACAACAAGAAATTGAAGGTATCAAATTTCCGTGAAATATCAATAGTATACCGTAAATCTATTGACAGATTTAAGCATTACCATGTCTATTTAACCCGTTAATTGCATCTCTTTCGCATGTCATCCATGGTTTTCTGACCTCATCAACAACAACATTCGTTTCCTCTAACATACCACTACCATTTACTGTCCAGTTTATTCAAAACGTAATTTTTTAAAACCGTGCGGACAAAGCCAAATGATTAACCAACGGGAAGAAGCATCAGCTCTTCTGTAAAGAAAAACGCACGATCCGTAAGCTATTCTCCGTCTGTTTAACACCATGCGAGCATGTATTTACACTGAGGACTATGATGAAGAGTTGTGCTATGGAAAACCTATGATGGTCCACCTCAGTCATTTTCCTTCTAGCGCTCTAGTTGAGGAACATAGATTTAAAAAAATTGCACATAAATCGTCCTAAGTAGTCTAGAGACAAACGATAGTAAAGTCACTATGTTTGACCCAGCGCTTGCTTGACACGATTGATGAAAATAATTTTGTACTGTGAATTTCAAAAACACTGACGTCACGCGTAGCTCACGTGATGAACGCATGGCCATAATGTTTAACGCGTGAAAATGTAGCGTAAATGGGGGGGTCGCTGGGTTGTATCGAACCTTTCTAAAACTAGTAAATGTTTCATGATGATGATAAAGAGTGTCAAACCTTGAATCGCCAAAGATAATTGGATACAAAATAAAGGTTTGGCATCAGCTACTTTTAAAAGATACTTCCTATCGCGTAAGTTTGAAGAACAAGATGAAGTACGCGGCTTCGAATTACTTATGAAATACGTCATGCATAACACTTCCAGGTAACTTGCCGTTACTGGTTCAGGAGTTTATTCTACTTTGTCGCTGGACGTAAACCTAATTCATTGCTCGTATAAAGGAGAGTCATGACTAAGGATCATACTCCTGGTGTGTTTTTTTCGCTCATAAGTACTGGCTTTAGCATGATATACCTCGACATGGGGACATGGCCCGATGTGGACATTAATTGATAGTGCACCATAACTGGTAGCAGCCCTACGCTACACAGACCTGGACCGGGGGAAACACATTTTGATCCCGGCCAACTAAGCCTATAGACGTCATTTCTGACCCGGCCCACTCAGCCTGCAGGACTGGGAGGAAGATGGAGCCGAGCAAACTCAGCCGGGGAAGACAGACGGACACACAAATAGACAGATCGAAAACAATTCATTCTTCAAACGGAGGTAACTAAACAAATGATGTTGAGATCAAAACAGAATGGCGTTCTCTTCAGTTCCCATCTTTTAGTGTATTCAGCTTTCTGTGTTGTTTGCTGTGCATGCATGTATGTGTATGTTTGTGAAGAAGACAGAATGGGAGGAGAAAGTCATCAAGAAGTTGACATCCTTCACCTCTAAATAAAGGCTGACAGCTATGGCACAAAGGCCAGCAGGGTGGCACAGAGTCACAGGCGAGTATGTTGGCAAAGTTGAACTAAATCTTTACAGCTAATTGAACAATGTTAAGTCCAAGTAATTTTGTCTACTAGGTACCCTTACTTGGTCTTCAAGGTCGCTTCAATGTGTATTAAAGATAAAACTTTGATTTACGTCCTCACGATTACTGCAGCCTTTTGCAGGATCAGACTCACATATGTTTCTAGTATACTTACTAGCATCTGCAGTGCGGCAGACAAGGTGCGTGTACGTAAGGTACAGCTCTGGCAGGCCAAAGTAGCCAAGTACGAAGCGTCTTGCCTTATCACTCAAAGTAAGGAGCTTCTCCGCGGAGTCAATTGGAACTGCACCTTGTTGAGCAAGCTGAGGGAAAAATTCAATCTCATTTCATGCTGTGAGCTCTAAACATTTCAATATTTATCTTAATATGTTTGTTTGGTTTATCTATTTTACCAGGGGGTACAAACATATATGGCTTAAAATGCGTTTTTCAATGAGCCTTGGGCTTACAACTCAAAGTTAAAAAGAAATGTAAAAAAGGTAACGAACATAACTAAATTACACAAGACCACATTAACATTTACTGTACATAAAATCATGCTACCAGATAATTAAAAAAGTTTTTCAACCTGATAACATAACATAACATAACATAACATAACATAACATAACATAACATAAAAATGATGAAGACACGGATTTGTTAAGAGGTGCCAACTAAAGAACCAAAACAATTGACTAAATTGCATTGATTATACCGAGCGCCCACCTGTGCTGCTTGCAGAACTTCCAGCCCCTCAAAAATCTCGTACTCAGAATACCAGTGGGAACCTTCGATATCTGGTTTTGCTCCCACCTGTATGATTATTCACGTTAGGCATAATTATTGAAAAATGAGCAATCGTATTGAATCTATGACAATTAGGAAAAAAGGACCAATATGCTGCAGTCTTGTGCGGAATTCGAATGACCAATCGCCAAGTTCACTTGAGATAGCGAGCGATATAAACTAATTGTTGACGTCACATAAGGTCACGTAATCTTTAAAATAGGTCATGGACACCTGACTTCAGCAATAGACTGATCCTGACAGTGCCACACGATGAGCAGCTCAACCAATGATAGTACAACAGTTAGCGGTAAGACTATTGGCTGCGGCCGACAAGCAAGTGTATTTCTACGCCAAGCTTTCGGATCGTTCTATTTGTCGAACACGCCTGCTGGAAGTTCAAACAATCCATCTGAATCCAGGCATAAGCTAAGTAGGATAACATCAAAGTTAAGTCACCTGTGCCAAGTCGAGCATCATGTCGCATTCCCCCTGTGTAGCCAGGCCATCCACAAGTACTCGCTTTTCCCCCTTTAGATCCCCCGGGTTCGCGGTAAGCGTGACATCCACCATGTCGTATCCGTATACAGGAAGTTTTGGAGTGGCTGCAGCTGATGAAGACATAATTCACACAATTCAGCATTTCCATCAGGGAGCTCTAAACTACTCTCAACCGGGACAGGGGGCGATATCGACTTGCTGACGTCACACTTCGGACAGAGAGCTGAAAAAGGCAGTAAATTCTTTTTTAGTTGCAGAAAAGTTTAAACTTTGCCATAATGGTATCCATGTACACTTTTCCAGCCTTTGCAATTCAAACTTATGTAAAGAAGACCCACATTTGCATCATTTATGTCTAATAATGTTCATATCTACTTAACTTCCAAATGCTGCAAGGATGAAATCCCAATCATTTTCCACTATGGAAGTATGGTACTTTGTTAAAGATAATGCAAATTAGGTATTCATTTGTATAATTGATATCTATCGATATTTTTCTCTTTCTTAGTTACACATGTCTTGTGTTTTAGAGTCCTCTGGTGGTATGGCGCGGATTAATAGACTTAGCTTACTAATAGTAACGTTCCCAGCTTTGATAAAACACAAAGAAGAAACTCACCATGAATTTTCGGTCGGAACTCCAACCTTCCTCAGATGTTTGATTCATTGCGCTAAACGCCAGGAAGCTAGAAACGTGATGACGTCAGCAGCGAACCAAAAGAGGAGGAGGACAAAAGCTTCCCGGTTTTCAGCGCAGTGAATGAAACATCAGAGGAAGGTTGGACTTCCGACCGAAAAGGCATGGTGAGTTCCTTCTTTGTGTTGGATCAAAGATCAAAACTTAACAATATGTACTCTACCAACACAGATGAGCTTACTCTTTCGAATATCAGCTCATTAATGATGATTAAATACTGCTATTACTTACCAGAACTTTAAGAATGGCAATCCCGTCGGAAATTGAAATCTGAATTGTATGTGACATGGCTTTTATTGATTGATTATTATTGTTACGGTGTACTATGTCGTAGTTGTGTTTTTTATATGTAATATCAGGGATACCTGAAAAACAGGCTTCACAGCCTGAGTTGTATTTCCCCTGTATAAATAAAATGAAATGAAATGAAATGATACAAATTGACTACTGCAAAATCAGCATATGGTTATGTAAATCATTACTTAAGCTATCTACATACCAAAAATTATGATGATCCGTCAACCAATACTTGTCGTTCAATTGAAACAATATCTGCTCCTGCAATACCTGCAATTCTCATCATTACGCAAACGATGTCACTATATGCATAATTGATATCTATAGTATCGTATCGAAAATCTCTCTCTCTTTAGAAAATCGCAGGGAAAATAAATTCCTATCTTTTACCTTTGGCATTTGCAGACACCAGCCGGACGCGCAGGGGTACCAACAGAAAAAGCAGGAAAACGTTCATCACATCTGCATCCAAAGCAAATATACGTTAGGCCACAGCAAGTAATTTTCATGGATGACATCAGCGCGCTCATTAATTTTCGCCTGGTTTCGAAATAAAAAACAAGAAATTTCATTGTCCTCCGACGGAGGTCGACATGCCAAAAATTGGCAAATATGTCGTAAACGTTGACAGTCTAAGGTGTTTCCTTGCATATGAATAACTAGTGTAGTTCCTGCCCATGATGGTATAATAACAAGCTGTTTTCTGCATTTGTTCTAGCAAGGACTTTATATAAATAAGGGGGGGGGGGGTTCTAGTTAATTGAGCTGTACACACAAGATGTTTCATCGCATATGAAAAGCCAGTGTAGTTGCTTCAGATGATGGTACAACAAGTTCTTTTCTGCATTTGTTGTAGTAAGTCTATTGAGATGTATACACATCTACAAGGACATGTTTACTGCTGAATCCAGGAGGCTTTATATTATATATGAATGAATATAGGACTAAAAGACCTGTTGGTCATGATATCATATTTCGTCACCTCAATTCTTGTTTATCAAGAATTATGATCTCAAAATTTGAAAATATAGGAATCTTTTTTTTTGCCCCGGCTTGTTTTTTTTTCGCCCTATCTCATTAATTTAGGAGTCCGCGGAGGATGTCATCCATACAATTTATTTGCTGTGGCCTTAGTAAAATAAACAAGAAATGAAGGCCTAAAGTAATTTACATCCGTGTTGGCTTACACTTTCGTTTTTTTTTTACTTCATTAGCTTCGACGGATTCTACACCCTCACTACCCCGTCAATATGACCATTGATAAACCCACGAACATACATGTCGAGAAACATTTTCTTGGAGATTTGATAAACTGTTCAGCGTTACATGTAGTTCAAATGAAAATAAAGCTCCAGTAAAGATAAGCCTCGTCCTGGTCACATCCTGACCTGTCTGTTTTGTATACGTATAAAAAATGGCATAAACATTACATAGGTTTTGCTACACAGATGTCGTGGGGTACTTGCTACACTATTTCTAAATTTAAAACATATGAAGGATGGGTTAATTTTTATGTCTACTACATAAAAGAAACCCTCAGGAACGGACCGACCCCCACCAACACATGGATTTCTGCAAAGGGAAATAGTCCTTGAGCACAAAGAAACTTGTAAGTTATAAGTCGACTTTTTAAGGTGCTTCGAATTTAAATCAAACATCCCAAAGATAAACAACTGGTGAGATAACTTGTCCTGATATAGGAAAATAACAACGTTTCAGCCTGAGACATTTTAAAGCACACTTACCCATGTTGTTTCAGGACAACAAAAACCTCACCGTATAATGTCTTTACATGTGCCAGACATTACGTGGCATGTACCAGTGTTGAGGCAGATGTTTGCCCCTACCAATTATTTACCCGGCCACTTCATGGGGTTTCTAGTGACAGTTACTCGGTACTTTATGGGGCTTATATACATACTAAAAAGGTGGACTTAGGTTCCAGTGACAAATTGACTTTGTATAGCCATAAACCTAGCCCTAATACTGCCGTAACATTAACGCACACGACCCCACAGAAAATAAATTTGTCGGAGCAAACATTAGGCGCGACACCGGATATTGTATGTACTCCTGCCGGGGTCGTTTTTTGCACGGATGTCCGTGACTCTTCCTACATCTCTTTATATCCCTTATAGCTCTAAGTATATCTTCAAAAGTGCAGGATGCATTCTCGTACCGTTACCACGTATACAAATGCATGCATAACCGTTGGCCGACTGAATGTATACATTTGATTATATGTATATGTCTAGAAATTGTACTTATCGCAGACCCCTCTTTTTTAAACAGTATCTAAAGATTTTCCAAAAGAAGCTGGCGACTCAGGAATAGCAAATATAATAGATACATAATAATACAGAAATCCTAGAGAAATAAATAGTGAAATCGAAGCAGAAAAATGACAAGCATACTAATAAATACAGACCTACATCGATTATCGTTTGTATATTTTTAAAACCAATTTTATAAGTGTGCGGGAGTAAAAAAAGATACGGTATGAATTTCATCTGAAGCCCATATGATCCACATGGAGAAATCGACAAAAATAGCGTTACTGTGTACGGTGACCAAATTGTGACATGAGCCATCGATTTCAACGCAGGCGCCAACATTCAGTTGTCTTTATATGTCAACAGAAAAAAATTACATGGCTGCTGTTAAAAACGTTATCTTGTGGCAGGTTCCTGTTACAATGTTTTGATAATACATGTCGAACGCCTGGCATTTAAGAAGAACTTACAAATGCAGTAAAGTCTTTAATTGTTCAAAAGGAATCTGAATATCACGATAAAGGGTTTCAAATAAGGTCGAAGACACCTTTCCCGTGTTTCTTCGATTCACCGTTAGAGATTTAGGACCAACATTTCTCAGATCTGTTTTCTCTATACTTAAAATGCACAAAAAGCGCCACCACGCGACATTTTTGTAAATCGTAAACCGTGAATACTGGATAAAATTGCAATTCATATCCAACAAAGCTGAATGATAATTCATAACATGAATACCAGCACCTCTTCCAATTCCTGCGGAATACTATTGTCAGGCACGTTTGCAAGTGCTAACACGATCAAACAGATCTGCCAGGCACTGTACCCCGCACAGCCACGGAAAGGCTTGAGCAGTGCATGTCCAAATCACGCGATTCAAAAACTAGAAGTTATGCTGCGGAAGAATAAGAATCCGTCTGGAGAGTAATGATGAAATATGTTTATCTTTTTTACCTTCACATGGCTTTTTGATCCAGTCACAACTTGTTGAGTTTTTCTGTCCACAGACAAACAAACAAGCAAGCAAACACAGGCACGGGGAAAAAGAAATGGCTTCAATCATACTGGCGAACAAGGTAACTGATATACAGCGTCTCATTACGGTGGTCCTTTATCACGCTGGGGCTATATCATTGCGGTAAATTTTCCAAAGGTAAAATATCCCCATCATTCTCTCATTATGACACTAAGCAAATGACAAAATGCTCAATGGATTGTTTAGAATCATATTCAATGTCTAAAGTACAAACAGATAATCGTAAGCTCTCTTATTTCTGCCAATGCCAGGTAGCTGGAATCATCAGACGAATCTCTCCTTATCTGTCTACAATTCAAGAGTGCAATAATGACCAATAAACCAACATATCAGCGTAAGATTCTTATACGTACTGTAGATTTTAAAATATGACAACTGTCTTATCCCATGTATATTATGTGAGCACAATGAATGTAGATGCCAAGTGGCACACTCAATAAAGATTTTAAAGATCAGCACTAACAGTGATTTAACGTTAAAGATAACAGTCAATAGAAAATGGAACGGGTAGAAAAGGAATTACGCTTCGGTAAAATACGTTTTTAGGAGAATTGAAACCATTTTTCAAACTTTTGAAATGGCTGTCAATTGGTGTCAAAATAGATAAAGTGGCTTGAGTACAACTATCTACTTTCTGGTCCCTGACTTTGATCACTAACAGGTCTTATTTTCAACTAGAAGATGTTCTTTAATCGTAAGGTCTGCTGTTTAAGGAGAGCTACCCCATATTTACTAGAAGGGTATGGCTCGGTATTTCCGGTACAATGGCCTAGTTAGTAGAGTGTTCGCCTAGCACACGGTAGGTCATGAGTTTAATCCCAGGCGGGGTCATACCAAAGACGTAAAGAATGGTACATACCGCGCTCTCTGCTTAGCACTCAGCATTTGGGGAAAAGTATATAAGTTAAACACACACAACACTACCAGCGGACTAGCCCCCTTACTGCACGAAATGGCCTCGTATCCCGGCGTATTCGTACAGGGATTTTTCTGTATTCTTGGCGGATACAGACGGATACTGACGGATACAGGCGGATACAACGTAACTAACGGATACGCTAAATCCGCACCGGGATATGGAATATTTCCGGAGGAATCCCTGTACGTATCTGCCGGGATACGAGGCCATTTCGTGCAGTGCCTGCTTTAGTGACTTGCCCAATTGTGTTGCCCAAGGGGTATACAAATGGAGATGGGCGCCACCCCTATGTGCCATTTTAAGACGCCCTGGTCACATGAATGGCTCGGTGTGAGTGTGTCAAACATCGGTCTCATCTTTTAAGGCTGCAAGTAAGGGAAATTACCCATGCAGACTCCAAATTTCATGCGAGAGCGACAAAAAGAAGATATGCCAATAAAAAGCAAAACAAAAAGTATATTTTTCACAGAAAAGATAATAGGTCTTACGGTCACCAAGTATTTGAATCCTGTATTCAAAAAGTGCACCTGTGGAAAATGACACTGATCTTTGATATTTTCTTACCATGCGGACCATCTCCGAAATGAAAGAATTTTTTTTTTTAGAAATGCGCGCCCTGATCGATGTCATCAATTCGTTTTCCTATAACACCGCTAACCTACACTTCTTTCTCCTGAAGACATGGGCAAGTGATACTATTCAATTACTAGATGTCTTTTTTTAGTTATAACGTCCTGAAGCAACGTTTTGTAATTAACTGCTAGGAAAATGGTGACTTTAAAAAATACATGTATATGGTTTATGATACTATCCAAAACTCACACACGCATGTCTCAAGTAGGAAATTTGAGGAACAAATTCTGAACAAAATACGTCGTCCCCCATTTCGGATTATTAATTAATTTCAATCACTGTGTAACGAATCTCCACTGTCCGGGGCTTTAATGGCCCCTCCCGGGGCCAGTTGATGGGTTGGCCACTATAACTTGATTCAATCAGGCTAACGTAGAAGTAGAGAATTGAAAACATGTCCATTATGAAAAGCGTGTAGTGCTCATCCAGGCATTGATAAAAACGAAGACAAGTCATTGAAGAGCTTTCAGGTGTTGTTTTCATTTTCTGATCTCTTATGATAACTTTGATTAATAAAGCACGTCATTGAATGTAAGTACTATTCACAAGCTCCCCAGTTATATTTGTAGGGCTCTCTGCATATATCGTAAAAGACAACTCTGTAGAAACATGTTTGCTGCTTTAGCATTTTTATTTGCTCGCAAAGCGGAAAAAACAAACAACAAATAGAAGAATTAATTCAAAACCAACTGTCATGATTAAGGTAGGTTTATTGTAATGAAAAAGGTAAATTTATGTAATGAATGAATGTTGATATGTATTATTAACCCTCATCCGACCGTATGGGGTCCGTTTGGACCCCAGGCATGTTTTAATGTGTGCCATATCAACATCTTTCGTTGGAGAAAAAACTCCTTCCATGAGTTTGTTCATGTACATGTCTTACAACTCCTGAGAAATTTTTACCGGGATTGGCCGATTTTTGCGGAAGTTATACTCTAAAGTGTGCGTGTTGTCCGCTGGGGTCCAAACGGACCCCAGATGATTTCGCATTGTTTATAGAAAGAAATTCCTCATAACTTCCAAACGGTACAATGTGTTCTCACCAAATTTGGAGGGACTGATATTCACGTAAAGTTTTATAATTTCTGTAAATTTTGTGACGTTATGACGTAATATTACGTATTTATGACGTCATCGATGTGATTTTATAGGCTAAATAGGGAAGTCCCATAATATTGAAAGGTATTAAACAAAATTGAGTGTATTGTTGATTTTAAGGTATGCCAAGGCATACAACGTCAATGGCGATTACGTTGATGTAAAAATGACGTCATAGAATGACGTCATGTGTCGTTAGCGATCCCTGGGATCCGCCATCTTGGATCGGCAATTTTGAAATTTTTGAATTACATTTTTTCCATTTATGACTCCAAATCACAAAAGAAAGCGACCGGAAACGTTAATCTGAATGTTTCTGGTTAAGAAAATACCAGGTAGTGACAGATTTGAAGGCAAAAAGCCTGTTTATACCTAAAATAAACATCTTGTCCGCCATCTTGGATTTTTAGCAATTACGTAATCAAATTAGCATAAATTATGAATAATAAATCAGGAAAGTTACATCTAAATACATATGATGTTATACATGTTGGAAAACTAGTGTGGTTGAGCAAGAAAACCTGAGAAATATCATTGTTTTTAAAAAAATTAGTGACTTTTTGTATAAAATGCCTGTCAGAAACCCGTTGCCATGGCAACAGGAAAAATGATAAGCTCAAACTATTATCATGGAATTGTTGCTAACAAATTTTAGGAAAAGTCACCAATTATGGTAGGCTTAGCATACGTCATTTGGCAGTTATACGATGTCAAAGTTGGCGCGGGCACTTTTTTTGCACCCCCAGTCTAGATAGGGTTATAGGAAAATGCGGGTTCTCCGCATTTTCTGCATAAATTATGATAATGAGCATTAATCATCAACACCAAAACTTGTCAAAATATTCTCCATAGATTATTGTAACAGGATATGCACAATAACTACAATAAGATCTACCAGAAATATATTTAGGGGGCAAAGCAAAATGGGGTCCGTTTGGACCCCATACGGCCAGATTCGTCGCAAAAATGTGTCGGTCGGATGAGGGTTAATGAGACATTACATTGCATTATACTCGGGAGAAAATCGTACATTAATATACAGCATCAGACGTTCCTGCTGTTTATCTAAATGTAAATTTTGGTACGGTTTAAGAATTATTGCGAAATAACATACTTATTACATTCAGGAAATTATCTGACAAAAATCACCCCAAAAATTCAACAGTTACACTTTTGGCTGAAGCAAATGCCTACAAGCGCTTTTGTCAAGTCAAAATCCGAATAGGTATGATGGCCATTCTCTCGTTCAGGGTTCGGTCTTCTTAACAGGCGTCCCTCGCAGCGGCCTCAGCTCAGTGACAGCACCAGCCACCACACCCATGGGACGGTCACGTGTCTCGGCACTGCTCTTAGGGCCCCACTCCCAGTTCAGCAAGGCGGCAGCCCGTCGATCCGAAGAGTCGTCATCATCCCAAGCGCTGCGTACCTGAAATATGAGATGTTTCTCATTACCTATTTCAATACATAAACGTAAATTTCCCGCATATTAAAATTTCTCTTTTTCCGACGGTGGAGATCATTCAGTAGCCCGAGTCTTACCTTGCACGAGACGGGTCCAGCCCTGCCCGTCCCAGTAACACAGTCGGGTTCAGATGGCTTGACGTCATTGTCGCCACCACTTACACCATGAACTGGGTTCCTGATGTAAGATATATAGAACAAAGAAGAAACATCATTACAACTAGATAAAAGAATCTCCTACCAGCATTTCAGATTCCAAGTGAGGCCATGTTGATTTGATTACATCGATGACATCATCTGGGAACCCCAAACCTGATGCGAGCGTGCGAATAAAAAAGTTTGGCAAACAAAGTTGCCTCAAGTCTATGTAGCCAGGAAGGATGAACAAAAATAAACACATAGAGTATCTTCTTCTTTGACTTTGGAATTGACTTTGGTATTCTACAATATTAACATCCATTTCCGAAATATTCTTTTGCAATCTACAGCGTATATTTTCTAATTTTGCAGCTGCTTTGTATGATTTGCAGTATGGCCTTTTTTTCAATTTTGGAAACGAACGAAAATTTATGCGCGCGCTGATGTCATCCATATAATCAAATCAACATGGTCTGATTTAAATTTACTGGCTGGAATGCCGTGTCCATAAGAGTTCTTCCTAAAGATTGACTTAAATTTTCTTAGGTTTAATGATACTTTATGTTGAAACTTAAATTCTGCTTTAATTCTGCGGGAATATTTTTTATATACTTAAAACTGATAAAAAGCTATTATAAAAAAATGCAAAACACGATACGTATTCTAACAAAATCGTTACCGGCGTCGTAAAATGTTAACAAAATATAAATGTTAACAACATCACTTTTTACTGAGTAAGAATTCACACAAGTCTACGATCAAAACCGTAATGAGCATTGATCTTTTAGATTCTGTATAAGCCAATGGCAATTCCACCCTTAGATTTTCACGCTTAGATTCGAAATGAACAGTCAATGCGATATTTACTTACACTTGAATCAAAGTTGTCGCTGGTGACACTCTTGACCTTCCCAAGAACATAGAACCTGCCTTCTTGATACTGTAGACGTAATGAAGATAAAAGTGTGCAAGGTTTGTACATAGACTATACTGGATATGCTTGGTAAAACATGATAGTAGAAAGAGACTATTATTGAGGTCTTTGCTGTACAAAATCATCGCACCTGCAGGGTTACCAATAATGATATTTAATCAAGCATACCTGGGCTTCTTCCACTTCCAGAAGACAATTACCAGGAGTAGGAGGAACACAGCAGCCAACACGATCAAACAGATCTGCCAGGCTTCCCAGTATCCCGCGCAGGGCCAGCCGGGATTCCCGCACTCACAGACGTAACCGTTCACCTAATTATGGGATGGAGGTAATATATATCCGACAAGCCCTTGCCTCCTCTGAATATGGTAATTATGATTTATAAATATTTGTTCCTGTGATATTACCTTCTCAACAATACGACTTGAAATGCTCAATAACATCCAGCTTCGGAGTGTTGCAGTTATAAGCCTGTTTTCTCACCTGGTCAATACATGTGTAATTACTCGGACATGGCATTGAAAGGCATTCGTCATAGTCGGTCTCGCACAGTCTGCCTGACCAGCCGGGAGCGCTCGTACAGTTGCACCAGTACCTGTGTATGAGGACATACTCATCAAAAGTATGTCATAACGTGTATGCAACTCGTTGTACTGCTATCAAATGATTATTTTCCTACCGCATCGTATTCTCTACTGTTATTGATATAAGATCATGTTGTCTTTTGAAATTGATTTAGATGAAGTTAAAAGACTATTGCCAACAAAAAGCATCTATGGCTTTAATCATCGTACCGCAGCAAACACCAAGAGTGTGATTATAAACCTTTACCCATCAAACCCACTGGCCCTGTCCTTTGATGTACAGTCAGGATCAGTGCCATCACCAACACATTCTCCGCCGTGTTGGCACAGGTTCTCCAAAACGTAAAGGTCAAGGGTCACGACACGGGAAAGGCCGCCATGTTGATCCATGGCGTTGATCTTGATCACATCCTTACCTATTAATACAAATATATTGGAATCAGTCTCAATTCGTATGAGTTTAACCAAGAACTTGAGGATATCTACATGAATAAAACTGCACAAAAAATGAAGAAAAAAAATACACTCCATAGCCATGAATTCATGTCTTTCAAGACTATAATGCATCACCTGTGAAGTTTCTATGTGGTCTGTAGGTGAGGGTAGTGAATACCCAGGCCATGTCTTGTACGGGATGCGGTGCCTGAATGTCACACGGGTCCAGATGTAGACGTCTTGAGGAATCGTTTCTGCTGTGTTCTCGAACAACTGAAAACCACGTAGAGTTGGTGGTGCAGGCAGGCTCTAATTCAACCCGCCGTTCCTGCTGTGATGTGGACACGGTGTCATTACTTTCAGCACTAAACTGCAGAGTTACTGTGTCAGCCGTTTCGACATCGTATGCTCCCACAACGACGTGGAGGTCTCGGTAGTACACATTGGACACACGGTTCACCTCAACCGTCAGGTCTAATCGTTTGGTCGGAACTATCAAAGCGGGTTCATCCTCAACAAGGACAAACAGAACCGGGCCGTCATTGCGGGGCTCCACCTCCACCACGAGCTCTATGTTGATGCTGTGCGGGTTCATGTTTACTGGTAACGTCTCTACAGCTGAAATGTTGAACTTGTCTGCGCCGTAACAGTCAAGACAAGGGTTGTAGAACACAACTGCGTATTCCTAGAAAGGAAAGGCGCAAGGTGAACAAGATTAAATGTTTAACAGGAAAATGTTTGGGGTTCCTAGTTTGATATGTACTTTTGAAAACCAACATTAGACAATTAAAAACACATGACAACATGAGCTGACATACAATACGTGTTGCAACAAAATAATCAAGAACCCTGTGACTTTGTGTCACTAGCAGCATTTGGTGATATAAGGCAAACCCTATGATTGGTTTTGTTTTTATTTCATATCAGATTTTAGAATTGAGGATGACAAAATATAGATGTGCTCAATTCAAATCCATGATTACAAACCTCCTCCTCTTGAAGTCGGACACTTCCAAACAAGGGTGGAACGGAGATTGAAAAGGAAAGGCGATCCCCATCGAGGTCAAAATATCTGATCCAGATTGCCTTTTCTTCATCCTCCTGTGCTTGTACGCGACTGTGAGAAACGATGACGGGCCGGGAGTTCGAGAAGCTCTTCTCTACAGCGGCGAGGGCGAAGTGTGCCGGGCCTTGGAAGATTTGTTCAGTGTCTTGTACACTTCTAGGCACCCGGGCTTGCTCAGAACCTATTTTGTTGTTGTTAACATCGGTCTTGCACACCTGAGAAGGGCGGCGAAATTGTTGGAAATATATCTTGTGACGTGTTTGACAATAATGATGGAAAAGACTTATCCATGTAGTTTTTCTCAATAGATACACAGATAAATTGTTTGGTTTAATAGTTATCTTGATTCTGCACAAACTTTTTCTGTGAAAGTCATCACAAAGGGCAAATGCAAAAGCAAGAGTGTTTTTGATTTCAAGTCACCAAAATGGTTTATGACTTAAACTTATCTTAGAAACGCAGTGCTGACCTGGAAATGGGCGTAACGGTCTGACCAATCAACCATAGATTGTACCGACATCCCTCTGTCACAGGTCCTCTGTGCATCTTGCCACTCTTGTATTTCTGCAGTAGGTTTTGTAAAATAAAATAAGCGAAAAAAATTAAACGAAATGCATTTTGAGAGCTTCATTCGGAAATAATCACCCCATATATTATGCAAAAGGTCAAGATTCCCTGAGGGTTATTTAAAAAAAGCCGTACAAGTTACTAAAAGAAATATACATTATCTCTCTGACTCAATATTTGATTTGAATGAACAACGCGCCTACTGCAAATACTCAGATACGTTACAATCTTCTTAATATATGCTTTCTTTCGCACAACGACATTTCAAAAGTTGCTAGGGGCACAATGTAGCTGGATGGTCTTGGTTACATTCAGAATGCAGGTGCAACTTTCCTTAATCACAATCGGTAGTCTCAAATACCAACAAATAACGTATGTTACCATAGTTCCAGTAGAGCAGTCGTGGTTCCAGTCCCGGCTCTATCTCTGTTGTGTTGATTGGCACGGTGATGTTGATGGGACCTGGTACCTCCACATTTCCCAGCGTGGTGACGAAGAAATTCACGCCAAACCAAAGTTTAACTCTGTAAACAAAACAATGTTTCATGACTGAAACATCATGGGAACCAATTTAAGTCAAATGTACAACGGAATTAACGAATTCCCCAAGGATATACACGTAAATTAACACGTTAACTCAATCGCTCATTATGTAAACAATTTCTTTTCTATGTGCCCCCAAAAGGTTAATGGTTTGAAAAGGGTTGAATGAAAAGCACTTGATAGAACCTTCCCTCGCCCCTTTATGTAGACTGATCACTTATACCTGTGCCTAAGCCAGCGGTCGGTAAACCCTGCAGTAAAGTCAGGATTAGCAATGAAGGACTTGAAGTTGACAGACGCGTCCGAAGTGTATTCAGTGGAAACATCTTCTTCCGTCAATAAACCTACCACCAAGGTAGTTCCGTTTCTCATTCCTGGAACCAAAAATTAGTAGCTTAAATGTACTCACGACACAAAATTGAATATGATTAGAATAATAAAAGAGTTAACCATACTCAGATCCCCAAAAAAACATTTCAATACACGTCTTTAATCTATTTTCATTGTTTTGGGGTTTACATATGGCCTCCGTCGGTAAATGATCAGCCCTAAACCATTAGCTATTGTTAAACAGTCCTATTTTATAATCATTTTATGACGTAATCTTAACGTCGCTGTTATTGCTATTGAGAACAGTTGTCTCAGTTGATATTGATATTCTGTTGACATCCATTTGTGAAAAGTTTGCCGCATACCTTTGAGCTTAACGAGAATACACTTTTTAAAAGTTTAGGCAAATGACATTAAAAAATGATTCCATTCTCTGAACATTTGATGGTCATTCGATAAGTAGTTTGAGAGTTGGAGGGGCAGACCTGAACACACACACACACTCCCAGGATGCCAAAAAAAGCGTTCAAGTAGGGTTAAAGTAAACAAAGTACAGTTTCACTTCTCCAATATTCCAATTGACTCTGACAGATGACCTTACGAACATGTGACATCAGCAATTGGTAAATAGTGCTTGCTATCGTGTTATCTCGTTTAGTACAGTTTATCTCTTTTATCATAAGCTGGTCAGCATTACCAAATATAAGCTTTCATGTTAAGGTACTGCGTACATATCTGAAACGTATACGTAGCTAAATAGCCAAAGTATTGTGCTTTACTAGATTTATTGATGTAACTAATAATGTGCATGTACGTCTAGATTATAAAACCACATTTGTACTAAAACGACGCAATCAGACAGAGGTATTATTGAAGAAAAATACCAATGTTAGGATATGTACTTGCAGTGGCATGGAATTATCGTTAAGGTGAATTTGAAAGCATTTTTCCCAACCTTTCATCGTTCTTATAGAGATGGGTTCAGAGGTTGGCCTCTTCAGGACGATTTCTGCGCTCTCGCCATGATCGGATGTCCCAAATACATCACATGGTCCTGTTGTGTAAGGAAATTGATTCCACAGCGATTTTCTCAGCGTCCGTCAACGATGTACAGAAATCAACATCGTACTCAATCCCACACGTTCCTAAAGATTGAGCCAATAGACTAACAAACGAATTATCAATTTTTTACATTTACTTTTCACTGTTCGTCTGCAATTACTATATCAAAATTGAAGGCTGAAAGCAGCTTAAAGCAGAAACTTACGAATGTAGATCATCTTTTTCACGTTGACAAATGTACAATGATGGGCACCGTTACAGGCACGCAGTGTAGGATACAGCGTTCTGAAGGGTAAGGAAGCGTAGATACAATGTATTAGTATAAGCTACAAGGCCAAGGAAGACATGTGCTTTCGAGCGTTGTTGTGAAAAATGTTTTAGTAGTTTATTTGGTACATGGTTTAATTTAAAAAAAAATCTTATCTAAAGACAACATGATCTTAATCTAATACTATAGATATCCATACACTACCGATTAGCATAAAACCATCATTTCATTGAAGAACAAGAGTTCAGAGAATCTCCATGAAATATATATTATGCAACCCAGATTATTAGGTCCACATTGGCATAATTTATATTCAACTATGTTCACTGTTAGTACATTACTTCCAAATGCCACAAGTATGAAATTCCTGTTATCTACCAATATGGAATTACAGTATTTTCTTATTGATTATACATATTAGGTCTTCATTTATATAGCTCTTATCTATCAAATTCAATGTCCCTTTATTTCTCAGTTACATATGTTGCACTTTTTAACTGTCGTACCATTGAACGGAGTAGGTTTATAAAATGACCCCAATAATTCTGGGAATTAGATTCTGATTTGCATTATCACCATTTCATTATATCAACTAACTCTTAAACTATCCACATAATAGAAACAAGTCTACAGGTTGTTTTTTTTTCCCTCTGTGGCATGTCCACAACCTGTTGGGTCCCTGGGGAATATTTGACCCAGTTTCGAAACTAACAGCTGCAAGCTGTCACATCATGTCTATAATGGGAATATAGATCATCCTCATTACACATGCACACTCAGACCCAATTTGCATAATTTGCCCTTCACTGTGTACATTTCTGTCCAAGCTACCAGCATGTTAAATAACACGAAAACCTGCCGTTCCTTTCTTTCGAAGATTTTGACAAAAATCCAATGCAGCTCCACTGTCACATACCAGGGGTCCCAGAATCGACCTTGACCTTTGTTCTCTCAACACCTGCCTAAATACCAAATATTATTACAACCCATCCAGAAGTTCTTCAGTTATGCTGACTAAAGGATCCGGGCGCACACAAATACACGCACGCTAACACACACACACGCAAACATGCTCAAAACAACATCTCCATGAAAAATTTCCATTTTTCATGGAGATAACAAACATGCATAAATTTTGTAATCGATAAGACATATACAGATTGGATTGTTGGAAAACGTTACTCTCACGTACCTCCCGGGTTCCATGTGGAATTTATTTGACTCTGCATCTTCCTCTACACGATTCCGTTGCAAATCAGATATGTTAGAAACCTTTCCGTGCGTTTGAATAGTTCCATTGACAATGATCACGGAGCCAGAATCGCCGGCCCCGACCCGGGTAGGTGGAAGGACGTCATTCATCCCATTTGCGTCACTGCTCAAACTAAAAACTAAAATTACAAAAGATCGAACAACAAATAAGATTGAACTACGACGAATAACATAGAACACGTTTTAAATTTGACTAAGCAGCCAAGGTTAAACCAATGCTTCTTAAGTCCGATACATTTACTACTCAAGATATATCTTGTCTGTTGTCTTGTTACAAGATAAACCATCTGGCATTTAGTAGTAACGTATCACTTACGTTTTTTATATTAGAACTTTAGAAAATGCAGAGATGTTTAGCGGTCAATAGAAAAAGTATAAGTAGCCTAAGGTAAAAAGATGTGAATGAATGAATGAATGGTTTATTCAATTAAAATGTAGTCCTACATGTGGCTGTGATGCTTCCACTGAAAGGATTATACACCATGTCGCTTTGTGTACTCTAAGTACGGAAAACATCTTTCCCTCAGTTCAAGCTAAAACATGAAAAAAAACTGAATTCGTTCAGTGGTGATTTACTCACAGGTGGCCGTGATACCTTCCTCTTCCCGTGGGCTCTCCCAGGATAACCCTGCATAGGTCAGCTCAGTGACCATGACCGTGTCGTCAGCAAACACACCATCTGGCAGGTCCTCGCCAAACGGAACTGTCGAGTTGGTGTGAGCAACGTCCGGGTATCCAAGGAGGACTTTTACACCTAGTGAATGTGAAAATACGTGATTATTTTATATTGACCTATATCGACGGTTTCACAAATGATTTGCTGTATGTAACGATAGTTTCCACTAGGCGGCGGTAATAAGCTGGTCACTGTCTGACCTCTGTGGATTATGACTTCTCTATCTATTTTGCTTTTCAAAAAGCGTGTATAAGACTGAGTCACCTGGGGACGTAACTACAGATTGTAATCCTGCGCCATTCACAGCCCTCAGGGTGACGTAATATGTTGAACCGTGATGTAAAAAGCCTTCAAGGTCAGAGTTTACTGCTATTTCCTTTAGTCCATTTGACCTAAAAGGCTGGACGTCAGTTCCCCGTGGAGTCGTTCCTATGGCCCAATTGTACTCAACCACCTGGAACAGAAATAAGATTGTAGGGCCTTGATTGTTATGCTGTATTCTGAAAACATTGCCGTCATGCCTGAAATTTTCATGAGAGATGGTGATGATAATGACCCAAAACTGTGGCAGTTTCCCCACCTGGCTTTCTCTGTCAAATGCCTTGTACCTAACGGCGATGGTGCTGTTGCTTCCCTGGTACTCGCTTATTTCCTTATCATCCCACGACATGTCCACATGGTATATCTCCTGGATGTCTGGAGGTGATACGTCGATGTTCACGCCATTGGAGGAAGACAAAACTAGACGACCTGATCCTGATTTTTAAAAAAACAAGAAAGCTTCTAAAAAAAGCTGGCCATACGACCTCATTTTGGTGGTGATGAAACAGTTGAAGTATAGTTTGTAAAAAGAACTAAATTGCGCAAGTGCAGTGTTTTTTTCTTCAGTTTTGTGAAGTTTGGTATGAAATAAACTGTTTTCAAAGTCAGCTTCAAGAAAGCTTTTTAAAAAACCTGATTGGGGCGCATTTGGAAGAAATGAAATGAAAGTTTCTGCATAAAATATGCCAATGAGACTCATTAGCATTCATTAGCATAATGTATGTGGTGCATTCACCTTTCCTAAAGGCACCTACAAATCAAATATGACATCTGTAGCATTTATCGTATGGGATATACAAGTTCCTGCATAAATTATGCAAAAGAAGAAGAAGAAAAAGATGAAGAACACGCCAGAAAAAACAATATATTTCCTCCTTGTATAAAAAGTATCAAAAAAAATTTAAAAAAAAGAAACAGAAAAGGTTTTACCTGGGTTCGAACCGGGGACCTACCAGTCCCCAACAAGCGTACCTAATCTTTAAATCTTACTTCACGGCACCATATTTTGGTAACCTTTTAGTCCATTTTCTTAACAAAATCAGTTACTTTTGTGTCATTTTGTGATAATATATGTAATATGGCCATTTATGGGGATCCGGCGAAAATGCCCAAGTACGCCCTGCTGCGGTATGATAGTATATACAACAATAATGCATTGCGACATATCCCGGTGTTGTACAAACGATACATTTTTAACGATTCATGTCCATTACAAAACATAAACTTTTGAAGGAAAACTTTATATTGTTTTACCACATCGTTTGCATGGTTGAATGTCAATCTACATTGTAATATTTTGCAACCGTGCAGCATTTTCTATGTTGGGCCCACAGAAGAAAGTGGACATGCCGGGCGGTGCTGTTTGGCAGGTATAAATGCCCAAACATGCAGGCAAACAGTTGATTGAAAAGCTGATTGGGAGCAATTGATACAGTAGATATTGATCTTACATATGTATGCATGTATTGAAAGCTAAAACATTTTGCCACCAGGTACCTGATACAGACTTGACTGTGATGTAGTAGACGGCAGCGACGTCTGTGAAATTCACGCCGTCCAGCTGTTTGAAGCTGACGTTAGGACTGAGAGTCAGGTTGTCTATCCTGACGTGGAAGACTGAAGTGACCAGACTGGAACAGTCCGGGTCACAGGCAAACTTGTCACATGGCTCAGCACAGGGCACGCAGGGACGGGTGACCTGTAAAAATGTTGTGGCTTTTTTAATGGTCGTTTGGGTACTACGTGTAGTTAGGAATTTCATACCAAACAAGTTTGATAATCAGTAGAAAAAATCAACGGCACTTTGAATTGTACAAACTGATTCAAAACTGAAATCTAACTGACTTCACGAAAAGGCGCGACATCATCCTTTAACTTTTCGGTCCCCACTCCTGCATAGAAGACCGACATGCTGTTGTCCCCAGGACGAAATGGATCTCCAAAGCGGCACATGTTATCTGCGCTCGGTGGGAACCTATGAAATATTAGCGGTTTTTTTTTTTCATAAGTAGCCTTGCAGAAAAGAATATCAAGACAGATGCACATCATACCTGCTATTTGCCCTCATGAGAAATACAACCTTTTCCCCAACCATCGGTTAAAGAAAGAGTTTGAAGAATTTAAGTTGTATAGTAAACATTCCAACTAACCTAATGAGGGAATCCTGCCATTAATTACCTCCCCTTTGTCACTTTATCTAATATCTTCCTGTATGCCAGAAATATTTTAATGAGATAAAACACAGATGTTTCTAACCTCAGATCTCTGAAGGATGCAGACCCTTCCGGACTGCTGAAGACGTCCTGAACTGCAGGTACGAAGTCCCCACGGTTCCAGACGGCCAGGGTTAGCTGGGCCTGTTCGCTGAAAACTGGGATGCCGTTCATGATGACCAGCGATCTGCCGTCTATGATAAGCTCCAGGTTCCAATCCTCCTACATTCGTAAAGAAATAAGTGTGTAATGTACACGCATAGCTAACAAATTGTTTTATATGAATCACCATAAATACTATAGAAAAAAGGCTTCAGTCAAATATGCCTTGAAAAGGTTTGCAAAACTTGTGTTTACCCCAACAGCGAAAGTCCTCTCTATAGTAATCTTTAACTCGTAGGTGTGCCACCCGTCTGTTGGGTCGAAGTCTAGAGCTGTCATCTCTTGAAGTGGCTCAACCGTATCGTTGGCAAAGCGGCACCACAACACGGCATAATGTCCCACCACACCTCCAGCTACGATACCTTTACAGGACAAAGAGTAACGTAACCGGAGTAGTTGAATAACTACTTAGAGAAAAATGCATTTAGAAATGTAAAAAGACTAAAACATGTCTATGATTAAGGCAATTGTATTCAGTTGCAGATTTTCAATCTTTGGCTAACCTGGGTGAACTTGAAGTCCACATCCTCTATATGGCACGTGATCACCAGAAAGTACGATATCCCCAACAACTGACTCGTCGTCCACTGTTGTCATGCGGGGTGTCGACGTTGGAACGGCTGTACTGAATCCAAGTAGATGATGAGTGCAGTTGCACAGACATCCATCGCGTCCCACAGGAGCTAAATGTAATTTTGAGAAGTTATCATCATGAAAGGTATCATTGTCATCATACGCTCATCATATTACATACTGACATACTTGCTTAGTACTTTTAAACCTGGAATTAAGATATTTGAACAATGTTACAAATAAAGCATAACAAGTTTAATAAAATAAACAAACAATTGTAAACATATGTATAGTTTGTAAAAAAAACAATCATACCAAAAAAAATTCAGCAACGAATCCAGGATATGTGCTCTGGACAGATTACCTGTGGCTGGGTTTGTGAGGTCCCCAGTGTTGTTTGTAACGACACCAGTGTAGTTTGTCAGGTTCCCGGTGTTGTTTCCAAGACAACATGTACAATCCGGAGGTTCGGTCGCTCCTTCCTGCTGAGCCCACTGCTCTACTGGAGCGTCCAAGTCTCCCACCACGCCTGCTGGGCCGTCCCAGAACACAACACTGGTGACGGCTTTGATGTCGCCGCTCGCAGCGATCATGTCGAACGTGTAGGAGCCGCCTCCCTGCAAGTCTGCCCGGGTGGAGTACGCTCCTGAGTACATCCTCGTCTGTTGGACATCTCTAGACATGGTGATGGACAAGCCGTCTTCACCACCAAATGTTACCTACAGAAATTGACAAACGTCGCGGAACGATGCAAAATGTATGACTTCAAATCGATTCAATCCTTTATTTAAACAACTAGCGGACAAACGTCTGAACTGTGTTGTTCTATCAGAAAAGAAGCGTTTCAAAAATATTAAAATTCTCCAAAATCGATTGAAACCTTTAAAACACATTCAAAACTACTAAGTACTAATAATCTACTGTTGGGTTAAGGCAGCCCAGGCTTGAAAATTGAATGAATGAATGAATGGTTTATTCAATTGATATACATCGCAGCCCTTTGGGCTGAATTGCGTATCTTATTACAATTCAAAAACAAATAGATCTTTGTCCTTAAAAAAACTATAGTAGATCAAGGTCTTTACATATCAACTAGACTTTCACTATTCTATGATCATCACAATCGAAGATTAAAAAAATTGACAAATACTTAATAGTTTCACGTGTACTAACAAAGATCAATAATCATAGGAATCAAAGAGCATCATGGTACATTGTTTTCAGATGGACGTATTACTTAGCTGTTCAATAAACGTGTGAAATAAGGAATTGGTGAGTCTGATAAGGAATTGGTGAGTCTAATAAGGAATCGGTGAGTCTAATAAGGAATTGGTGAGTCTCTATTCGTGTTCGTGTTCGAGTTCGCCCGCAAGCCTAGCCAGGTGCGCGGCCGAACTCGAACACAGTTCGAAATGTTCCACTACGGAGCAGTTCGGGGACACAAGGTCTATTACAGTACCCAATCTCATCTCAGGTGTACGTATAATAACAAAATTGTTTTATAGGCCATGGTTTGGATTGTACTGCATTCTAGATGTTTGATTTCAACCAAATGGTTCGGAAGTTGCCTCCTCCACGAATGTTGCATAGGCCGCGCCGATCCCTACTAGCGCTTTTTTGACAGAGGTGTTCCAAATAGAATAGAGGCTTCTACGTGTTCGATATGGTGTTCGAAAGGAATGACCGTACGTCACAGGTGTTGGATTTCGCGGGAGACAACGAGCTGCTTGTGTAAGATCGGGTTATGACTTTTGCGGCATAACGCGCAGCCCAAAAGAACAGACTAGATCTTTGGAGTAATTAAATATTTCTTATTATCGCTATCTTATCAAAATTGTCCGAGGCTATTTTGCATAGATTTCAAATTTGTTTTAACTCGCGAATTTTTAACAAAATATGACCCAAAAATAGCCGTTTCTGATATTTTTGGCCCAACAAAAAATAAGGTAATCGTCATTTTAAACGAAATAGCCCCTGACGAAAATGATCCGTATGGGGTTAGCTCTCTTTTTTGTAAAATATCATGATGAGAGTTGATGTAACCGCCTGCGCGCGTAAACCCATGAAATACACAGTTTTTTTTAACCAAAATGTATTTCTAACCCAAAATCCAGCAGTAGAGAAATTAAAGTAACCTTTATTCAATGTGTTTTAAGTAGGTCTAAAACTGTGTGAAATTTCGTTGTGGTGCGACAAGGGTATCAATAGTAACAGGATATGTATTGATATGTATGGAATAATACTTCCTTTGCCGCCTTAACCCAACAGAGCATAAAAGGCGTGTTATTATGCAAATCTGTGCACAGAGTACCGCAGTCATTACTATGTGTCTGAGAACCAATACTACATTTTTCAAATGACATCGCAGTTTACCAAACAAAGTGAGGCATCCGTGAGTTCTTGTTTCGTGCCGCTAAACAATATGTAACTTTATATTTATCTGCATTAAGTGTATTTCTACCGGGGATGTTCTGTTTTACTGGAGGCAACAAAAGTTCACCAGGGACTATCTAAATGTCACAGGTTGTACGGAGTCGGTCCGCCGGAAAGCTGATATTCATTGTGGTTAGTGTTGAGTCATAGTTGGAGCACTGTAATAAAGTGCACGGTTCAAATAATCTTTCTGCTGACTTTTCATGTAACATCCTCCTGCAATGTGAATTCCTTTCAACTTTTCCGACATTGAATCACAATAAAGTACCATACCTCATCTGGGGTGAACAGTATCCTGTGGTCAGTAAGTAGGCCATAGATAGAGCCGGAGGAGACAGGACTCCACCCATCTTCCTCTCGTTCCATCAAGTACTGACGGGATGGGCACTTATCGCCACCACGGGTTGGCAGGTAGATAAACGTGCCTTCAGTTGAGAAATTGAAATGTTGTTGAATACCTTCAGCTTGTAAGCTCTAGCATTCATACATGATCATATTAGGCACAATAGATGTCAACATGGCGTAGTTCACCTTTTGAAAGTGGTTCATATGGACGATTTGTTTAACAACTACTTGGTCACTTTAAAAAGCTTAAGATAAACCTCTCTTACCTTCCACGGTGGTTATTGAACTTTGATGAGTGACGTCACTACTGAAGTCCCGCCCATCTTTCACCGTTCCACCAACCGGATCCTCCAGATCCAGCAGGATGGGCGGAGACTCCGTCATGATTGACAGGCCAGCCTTGTTAAAGGCGCGCAGCCTCACAAAGTACGGGGTACCGGGCTGGGCAAAATAAATCATTACATTTTTGCGTTGGTTTATCGACAAAAGTCCAAATCGTTATTATATCAAATTGTTAAAAATTGAAGCAGCTTGGAAAGTTCATTTTAACTTCAAACCATGAAAGTCGTTAACCGTACGATCCAAAAATCTCTAACACATGACAAACAATATTCTAAAAGAATAAACAACAAAAGCAAAACTAAAAGTACATATACGAAAGTTGCAGAAAAGACCCACCTCAAGCGAGATGTCTGTCACAGTATATTCGGTGATATTGAACAGAACCGGTACAAAGTCCGTTTCCTGGAACCGTTCATCAGAGTCTGCTGAACAGGCTGCTCCTGACAACACCGCGATCCTGTAGTGATCGATGCCGCTCTCCGGGTCAGAGAAGCCCGCCCAGGAAACATGCAGCTCGTCGGTCCTGCCCGAGTAGGAGACAGACTGAAAAAGAAAGGGCTAGTTGTAAAGTCGATGAAGGTTAGACATCCAGGTAATACGCTACGCCAAGAATAGTTACTAAAGCACCTGGATATGATAAAACTGGAAAATCCAAAACCATATCCAGCTGCTTGTTAATAAGTAACTCTTGTTGTCAACTAGTTGTAAAGTTTAAGAAATTTAAGAATAGATACTGGAATAATACAATAATTGTTATTATATAATAAATAGTTTGCAGCGTCAGATCGCAATTTCTGTTTGGCCACATGGCGAAATAATGTTATCCAATAAATGTGGATATCCAATAAAGTGCATCATCAAAATCTATACTGCAAACTTTATTAAAAAGCATTTGAACGTATCAGGGTCAGAGCTAAGGGGGAGGCTTGTTTACATATATTATGGTTTAACGTCAGCTATCGTAAAGATTCCTGCACCGCGAACTTAACTGCCATTGGTCGCAGACTGAATGGGAACGGCAAGATTCCTATACACAGAAAAACAAGCTCCACTAAAGTTAAATCACGACGGTAAGTCTAACATATTTGTGTCATTCAATACATTCCAATTCGATGTAATACTTACATCGCCTATAGAAGGGCCTGCCCAAACACTTCCATGATTAGGTGCGGTGATGTCCACTGTTACGAGTGATGAGGCAAGCGAGCACTCCGCTGACTGGTCCGTTACTATGACAACCACTGTGTACGTTTCATTATGGATAAGTTCCAGGTCTGCAGCTTCCACTGCGGTGTCCTTCCCCACGTTTGTGAGCGGGTGGATATCAAACGTGTCCATCAGACTGGTGCATTCTTCTGTCTGCTGAATCTCACAGGTTTGCTGGAGCGTGTATAAATACATTATAGTTCAGGTAGTTGGTTATTACCGCATTGTCAATAACTACCGCGTACGAAACCACCATGAATAACTTAACCGCATAGCTTTTTTGACACAGCAACTTTAAAAAAACGTTTGTTTTGTTTAAAATAGTACAGTTCTACTTTCAAATCACTTAGTACCTACATAGTCCACAACTAATTTGCTGAAGCTTGCTACTATGTAAAAGGTACTATACTGATATCATTTGACTGATGGACGTCAATGACTACTTAATCAAATGTGACCTCTAATGTACATTGGAAACTCTGATTTAAGAGTAGATTTCATTTTGCTCGAATCAGCTGTTTTTCTGAGTATAAAATAGGGTTTTGGAAGCTATCTAAGGGGGAAATTCATACTTACTACTTTCTTGCACTCTAGTTGTGTCAACTTTCTATCCAATGACCCGATTCCCCACTGGCTGTACAGGACCGGGAGGGCGAAAGCAAACCCTTCCCAGGAAAAGGACACCTCCTCAGTAGATGGGATAAAACTGTCGACAAAAGGAAATTTCATTAGCCAGAATTGTACATGTAACCTTTTTCCTAGTGCGTATCCTTATAATGTTATTACAAGGGGATCCAAAAATTAGCAACGGAAGATTAGAATGACGTATCTGTTGATTTTCGTCGGTAAGTATTTCTAACCTGTTGACGTTGACGTGTCCCGCTGAGAATACCTGCCCACCATAACCCACTTGTATACCGTTAGAGGTCACCTCCGCTACGGACGTAGATAAACTGTGAGCCCTGACGGTGGTGTAGTATGTCGCTATCTTTGGAATTAGCTGTGAAATATAATGTTATAAAGTAAGGAATCTTTAGTTATGAATTATTTCAAGGTGTAGTGAGCTAGGTTCGAAAAGATCTTTGGAGCTTCAATCGCTGCGGTTCAAACATGTCTGTAAGAGGGACTTAAGGGCTCTAGATATTGATACGGAACACTTGGAGGACCTTGCAAATGACCGTTCCGGATGCAGATGCACATTGCCTAGGCACCTGAAATCAGGAGAAGCTAGACCGATGCGCAGCGCAGAAGAAAAATGGACCCGCAGAATAGAATTTTGCAACAGAACTGAGTCAGCTTACAGATGTGACTTTTGTGGCAGAGACTGTTTAGCCATAGCCTTTGCCGTAGGGTTGATGTGTATTAGGTTGTTTTTTTCTTCTGTGGTCAATACTGACCGACGAAGGCCAGAACAAACACCGTGATCAAGAAACAAGATGGAGTTACAAAATCTACACTTGGATCCCTGAGATGAGTGATCATTGCAGCGAAGAAAAAATCAGCCTTGCTTATCATGCTACACAAATATTATTGGTGAGACGCTGATAAAGGTTAGACATCCAGGCAATAAGATAAGCCAAAAATGATTACTCAAGCAACTGGATAAGATTTTGAAACAGTCAACGTTTCAGACAGTATCCACTGTCTTTCGTCAGTGTCTAACGATAGGATTGAGAACACCAGGTTTTATAACAAAACTCTGAATAGATATGTTAAAGAGGTTAAGAATGTCTTGAAATAGTCTTAAAAATAATATTAATTCAAGACAAAGTCTATGCCAATAGTTCAATTAGCTACTGTTGTTTTTGTACAGTAAAACAGTAACTAAAAGAACTTTCAGGCACTTAGGATAATGCACTGCCCACCACCCCCCACTCCCGTACAGACAACTTTTAGTTACTGTTTTACTGTATTAAAACAACTAATTGAACTTTCGCATAAACTTTGTCTTTAATTAATTTTCTTTTTAAGACTATTTCAAGACATCTTAAATTGTCTTAACCTCATTAATAACATATCTATTCAGAGTTTTGGTATAAAGCCTGGTGTTCTCAGTCCTATCGTTAGTCACTGACGAAAGACAGCGGATGCTGTCTGAAACGTCTGTTTCAAGATCTTATCAAGTTGCTTGAGTTATCATTTTTGGCCTATTATTGGTGAGAGTTCTAAAAGAACAAATGGTAAAACTATACAAAAACTCTCTTTTTTCTTCTCAGCTTCTTAAACCGTCTATCACATTGCCTAAAAGAAGAGTAGAGTGTAAAAACACAAAGTCTATACATTGATACCTGTAAGTATTCGAAGGTGTACGTCCGGTTCAGCCCCACATTGACGTATGGATGAACGTTGTTCCTGGTTCTGGGGAAGCGGCGGTCCGTACCCACCGCTACTTCATAATACTCTATCGTCTGCTCTTTGTCTTCGTCAAAATGTCCTTTATATTGTTGTGAAATAACAACGATGAGAATAGAGTCGAAAACATAAAAGATTTTACTTATCAATTGAACTGGTTGAAGTCATTAAGATACTACGATTAAGATACGTCTTAAACATTTTAAATACACAGCTTGTATTTTTTCCAGAGGAAAGGTAAAAAGAAAAAAAATATTAACACTAAGCTTTATACTGAAACGCAATTATCAATGTGAGGTAGTATCAATGATGTTTGTGTTGTGCTTAGGCCTGTCTTACGATGTATATATGGATTGGAATATGGTTTGTTTTTCAGGATTTGTTTTCTATATCCCAAAGCAATCTTGGCTATTGTATATCCGTACCTTTCAACTACTAGAGACTCCGTGGTTCAAGATAAGGCGGTAATTTGTAGGTAAATCATGTTATACATGCATGTGAATGAGTGTAGAGAGAGGTACATTATCTAACACCATGTCGCTTCACCTTGTTGCCTTCTATCGCCAAAACTGTCCCAGTTCGCTGACAAAGTAGTGATGGATGGTTGGAGGTTCAGGTCATAGCCCACAATGCCGCCATCGCGAACCTTCAGGAAGCAAAGAACACATTTGCCATAATTATGTTCAGTGCTCTTGCTTTACTTTCCGTTCATCAGTGATATGAAAATGACAAAGCATACATTATATGTCACAAAAAATCATGTTCTTAATTCCGTACATGCTCGCCTATTCGGTCTTCAATTAGAAAGCTACTTTATAATGCAGAGCAGGGTGACCCACCTCCCCTGGAATCAGCGGCTCCAACATGACCGTGATGCCGTCCGACCTGACCGTGTAAGTGAAGTCCATCTCGTTTGTGGCTCTTACTGCAACAAAGAACGTCTCACCGTCCCGCATCTGTAGTTCGTTGTTGTTGCCAGACATTTGTCCTACGCATAAAAAATAATTTTGATTTTGATTTCGCTTTTCCATGAGAGAAAAGAAGCTTTCCTGCATCATCCACCAATTATTCCTATGTATATAGGTGTAAAGGTATAAGGGTGTTCTTTTATTCTAAAGGAGAATGAAAAGTATTATCTGAAACCTCCAGATATACTATCAGTTTGTTTTGCAATCCATTACTGGCCTTTTTTGTTTTGTATTCCATAGTAATAGAAATATATCATTCTACCTGGAGGGAGGACAGTGAGAGGCTGCACGACGGTACCGTCCACCTTAAGGATACTCCACTCGTACTTAGAGATGGGACACGGGTCTCCACTGAAGTTCCAGTGGGCAGAGAGCTCCTCGTTGTGGTCTTGATAATCCCTAAAGAGAATATCAAATCGGAAGTTATAATTCAGTTCCTTAAGGAACACTTCCGAGAACAGCGCATGTTTTAGAAATGTGGCGACGAAACGCTGAAGTATTTGCAAAATACATTTGATATTTTGATAATCAGCAGGATATGGCTTACTCACAAGTCCTTATTAGGATACTCTCCATCCCAAACCCTAATTTCTCTCAGAGGCGCCAATCCGGAACTCACACGGCTGATGTAAACACCGTCTGATGTGGTGACGGCGGACATACCTGACAACGTTAAATACAGATGTCAATCTTTTTGGCTGTTCCGTAACGTAATTTTTTTTGTAAAGCCTTCAAAAAGATAGCTGCCCACGGGATTAGATGGCTAAGACAGAGGGTAACATTAAAAAAGAATGTGGTCGCTAAGCATCTTACCCGCAGCATTAGTTCCGCGCACTGTAGAGAAGACCTGCCGGACATAAGTCAGGTCTAGACCTGTTATGACAACGAAATTCTGCCCTGGCTTGACGGCTGTGAAGTCCTGTAGTTGTCCTCCACCGGCACTTGTACCTAGCGCTACTTCGTACCTATTTGGATTAATTTGATATAAGTTTCAAACATATCGACCTGTCAAATACACATCAACCAACACGGTAGAATATCGACAATTGCATCACTAAAATAACATTTTAACTTTTTGTCACATAACAACGGCAAGCTCCAGTCGGCCAAATCCGCTTTAGAAACTATGAAGTGCGGACCTGATAGTTTCGAACAATCCATGAAAAACTAGGTTTGAATTTTCCCTTTTTGGAGAGGATTATGCTCACCGTGCGATCGGACTTTCGGGGTCACGGAATGGTTCCCACGCCACAGCAACTTGAGTGAGAGATTTTTGACACTTTACGCCGAGAGTATCACATTCTGATTGCACAATATGAAACAGAACACATTAAGATTAGTACGCAATAGACTTGATCAGAACACAATTACACTTTGATCAATTAGATCTTTAATAGACATAGATGGCTTTTGTTCATTGGGCCAAGAATCATACTGTGCAGTTTACATATGTCGCTATTCGTCAAATTGTCTTGCATCAAAAAAGATAATTTTTTATTGCCATCAGAAATTGGAAACAAACAACCTTGTTTAGATGTGCAGGTAACCATGCTTTCACCGTCTTGACTAGTCGCGTTGACCTCATCCGTCCGACTCAGTTCTATAACCCGGCCGGCTATTGGTGGAGTGGTGTCGATCATGATTGGTGCAGAGTAGGCGGCATTGGAGTCCTCAACAGCGTTGTAGCCAATAACAGTGACGTAGTAGGTTGCTTCATGTGTAACTGTAATATCTGAAAACAATTAGGTGCCATAAGTGTCATCATCAGTCTTTTTAATCAACATTTCATCCAAAAGCGTGCTGCGCTTGAAATATAATTTCTTTTTTTTTTAATTTAGATCTTTATAATTTGACAAAATATGTCGTTTTGCTGATTTGTTTGATACCCCCTTTGACTACCAACATGCCAACTTTGTTGACAGATCCATCAAAAGGATCTTGATTTTTAGGTGCGAGGACATAGACCAGACAAAAACAAGTTGTTCAAAGTGTTGAAAATCTCATCGCAGCAGAGAACGCTATTGTAGCCTTTGCTCCTAAATTGCGTAAGTATTTTGATTTGTATAATTTATGATTTATATGATAATGTTTAACTTTACTTAACTTCCAAATGCCGCCACCATTTAACCACCGCGGAATTACCTGTAAAGACATTTCTAATCAATTATGACAACTAGGTCTTCATTTACATTGGTGATATCTATCGAAATTCCTCTCCATCTTAGCTACAGGCAATTGCAGGCAGTGTAGGAATCCGGAGCTTATCCTCTGATTTTTCAAGTGCCTAATTGAACCCACGCATCATGATAGTACCAGCTGGTATTAGCTTATATAAAACAACACATAAACCAACATCTGCTTGGAGAAAACACTATTAGAGCAAACATATGTTTGATAAACATTTCCGTCATTTCCAAGTTATAATGCAATTTTGTAAAGATATCGTAGTAACTGAAGATATTAGCACCTCTCTTGATTAATCTGTCAACAATATTATCCCGTATACTGACTTCCCTGGCCATTCGCCGTGAACAACGGAACCAACGTGCACAAAACGATCACAGGGAATTGCGCAACACATCACCTGATATCTGCTTAGCACAAACCCGACAAGCGCACGCCCACAAAACTTTATGGAATTGACGACCTGTTTCACATGCCCGTCCAGATAGGAGTACTTTTGACATGTCAATGTGCATCATTCCGCGCAGACGATATGCCAAGTGGCATATCAATGCAGCAAGATCGTGATTTGCTGCTGCGAACGTGTGCACAAGACTATTTACAAAACTCCTACCGGAGGTGACCTAAGACTAAAAAAGTATCCTCTTTACACGTGCTATACTATATTACAGTCTGACTACCTACCTCTGGGACTATAGTGCGTTTGATGGCTGGGGACCCGTGTGAAGTTAAAGATGGAGTCGTCTCCCTCGGCTAACCCAACACCAAACATGTAGTACTGGATGCTGCTCTCCGTGTCGTAGAACCCGTGCCAGCGACAGGACAGCTCACTGGCGTCTTGTACAAACTGGGGACAGAAAACTTCACCGGCAACAGGAGGCGTCTCGTCAACAGTCAAGCTGCCGGAGACAGTCTGTCCCCAAAGACCAACCTGGTTACAGGGACAAAATGTTCGAGAAGCATCAACTCCATATCCTCCTTCCACACCCAGAAAAAACGCACCATTGTCAGCCATTGTTCATTAACCTTTAAAGGGACTGAACTACAATATGGTAGGCATGCCAATAGATGCACGTTTTACCAATTGCCCATAGGCGCTTGGGACCATCTTAATATCGTTGTCGGTTGCTTATCCTGGTATAATCGAAAGCAGTAATCAAAAAGGTCTCCGATACGGCAAAGTAACGGGACAATTTTTCTTGATCCGTACCCTTAGCAAACATTTTTGTTTCATCTATCCGTGTCGATAGAATACGGCTTACCACATTCATTGCTGAGACGGTTAGGGTGTTTGGTGCGCCATCTCTAATGGGTTTCACCAGGGAGTTAGGCACTGACATGTCTGAGGTATTCGTTACCGGGTAGATGTCGCAGGCACCGGGGTAACTTCCGTAGCAGAACCATGAGTAGGCTACTGCATCATTTGACTCAATGATATGCCTGCGAACAAAGGGTAAGTGGCTAAACCTTCATACGAAAGTATTAACCCCTTTCTATATACTTTTGTCAGGAAGAAATGAGTCCACCTTGGATTTGTGTTGCAATTTCTCTGGCCTGTGTTACATAATATTTCGCTGTCAGGAGTTGATTGGACCCCGCCCCGAGAGTTTATGGCGAGTATTCAATGTAATAGTATACATTAGAACTGACCATAACACATGGCAATGGATTGTAGTTGATGCTGAAAGTTTGTCATTTACCAGTTTGCACTTATAGAATCAGCTGACTTCTGGTAATGAGCACGTTCCCAGTCCAGTTCAAGAGAGCTGTTACCGATCTGTACACCGACGCTGTCTATCTGTATGACCGGCGGAGTGATGTCCACTGTGAACCCGTCTGTTGAGAAGTCCAGCACGTTCCCCGCTCCTGTGATAGCCCGGACTGTGGCGTAGTACTGCACACCGGGGTTTAGGGGCAGGAGGGACTGGGCCTGTCCGTGGCTACTCAGACCTGCAAAATTGATACGAAAACCATATCATGTATCCCTGCTTCATTTTGAGGATGTCCTGTTTTACAGGCAGTAACTGAAACTAGTGATAGCTGTGTTTTCTACTAAAAGAATGTTTGACAATACCAAGTCCCGCGATTTCCTGTAGGTCTTAGTCATCTTATCTGTACCACCAGAAACAGGTGAAAAACCACTTTAAAAACTTTCGAGAATCTTTTAGTTGTCAAATACGCCAAATTTTCGTCTACGTTGTAGACAACATCCAAAAAATTGAATGTTGTTCAATAATGATTAAAACCAATCTCAACAATACCTGGAGCCGAAAAAGAGTTCAATGTATTCATGACACTTTATTCTAGACTACAAGAAACACACCTCCACCAGGATTGTCAGTATGGTCCGACAGAACAATCCCCGCTGCCGTGTACGGCTGCACATCGTCCAGTCTCGGCTCCGTCCCCACCGACCACTCGTAATGGGAGATGCCGTGCTGCTCGCTCTCAAAGCCGCCGAACTGTAAACAATCAGTATAAGACGATTATTAGATGTACTATCTTTTAAAGAATATGTTTATCAACGTGAGCTAAAAATATGGCCTTATGGGAACAAAACTAGAACAGAATTTACTTACTGCGGATCAGGAGAAATCACTAAAATGTAGTACCCCATTCTTTAAAATCCGTCTTTTAAATGACTTTGTACCTGGACTGTGACAGTTGACACATCCCTCTGATAGTCGACATCCACAGTCATGGCCTGTTCTACTGTAGTCCACGTCTCCCAACCGTCAGTCACTGTCCCGGCCTGGTCAGCACGGACCACCTTTATAGGACTGAATGTCATAAAATGTACCGCGTCAATCTCTACGGATTTATACCGGCCGTTCTTTCTAGTTATTGCAGTATGTTGTAATCATATCCCAAGACTGAAGTAAGAGTTTGATATCCTTGAACATCATTCCACGAAAAGGCGCAATCGTTTTATATCATCATAGAAAGGCTTTTCATTCCGCTGCTGTCCCCACCCCACCCGAAGGGAACAGAGATAATACATGTAATGGACAAACATTTCTGACGACGCGTGATGCTCAACTGACGGTGAAACTAGTGAGGCACTCTCCACGTGCAGACAGAAAACGCACGGTAGATATGATTTTAAAAAAGTTACAAATTTCCCCACCAACCTCTGTCAGTGCAGCGGGCATCTGACAGGTGGTGCTTACTTAGATTTTCAATGTGATCTTTCTGCATTTTTACCTTGATGTGATGTTTCTTGAAAAGCTCCCAGCAGCGTTTTCAGCCTTCACCGTGAGATAGTAGATAGGCGAGTTAGTTGTTTTGTTTGTCAGTTGAAGATCGAGATTCCCGACGTAACTGTCTGTTCCAGTGCCAAAACTTTGGTAGTCAATGACATCATTGCCACCTGCAAGTAGAATGTTTTATATCAAATTATCAACAAAATATAAACCAAAGTTCAATCACCTCATACTTTCGGCAGATGATTTTAACCTTTTCGACTAATGTGTTATAAGCGTTCTCATTTATCATGCAAATAAGGTCATCATTTGCACAAATTATATCAGTTGATCATATTCTCCACCCAAATAACAGAAGTTGTATCATTATAATTATGAAGTCTATTTTATTTCTAGCAATTCCTAATACCCCCATTCCACTTGGACGGCGCTCTCACCGCGCTCTCACGGCAACCTCATTTTGGCCAGATCGCCGTGAGAGCGCCGACAACGCGGCGAGAGCACCATTGAGAGCGCCGATAGCGCGACGAGAGCGCCGTGAGAGCGCCGACAGCGCGGCGATGGTTTTGAACATGCTCAAAACCTTCGCCGTGAGAGCGCCGAGGATGGCGATCAAAAACGAATGCCGAGAGAGCGCGGAACGAGCGCGGTGAGCGCCGTGAGAGCGCGGTGAGCGCCGTGAGAGCGCCCAAGGTGGGATCAAAGGACCGCAGCGAGCGCTCAAGGATCGCAGCGGGCGCTCCAAAAGGATTGAATGTTCTTATGACTGTAGTTCAAACAAATTTCATTCTTGAAGTGGTGTATCTTGAATTTCTGGGAATTTTGTGGTCAAAATTATAGTTTTGCTCGTGGGTAATACAAATTGACGAATAACTACAAGTACTTGCTTCCATTCAAATAAAATTTCCTCCAAGTTTTATTGTCAGTGGTTCAAAATGTGTTTCAAAATTCTGAGATTTACGTAACTGTTATAACGTAGAATGATAAAATATATTAATTGCAAACAGTTTACATGACAGACAAAACAGAAAAAAACAAGTTGAACATACATATATTACTTAAGACACACACTGAGCGACCGTGCAGCGACTAAAATTGAATCTGTTTTCCCATTGATTTTATCATTTAAATATGATGCAAGAGATAAAGGTATGACTGAGAAGACAACTAAGCACACAAAACATAACAAAAATTCGTTTTTTATCTCTGGAATTCGTTGAGTGATTTGTGAAATCTTTGGTCACTCATAAAAAGTTGCTGACATTTGACATTTTGGTCACGCTGAGAGCGCGCAAGGGTCGCCGTAGAGATTCCACTTGAGCACGTTTTCTAGGAGTTCGGCGCTCTCACGGCGCTCTGGGCAATTTTACGTCGCCGTGAGAGCGCGGCGAGAGCGCCGTCCAAGTGAAATGGGGGTATTATCAATTATGCAGCGTTTGATTTGTATTCAACCATGTTCACCCCCACAAACCTTTCAAATGCAACAAATAGAAATTACAGTTATTTTCTCAGTAGTTGTGCAGTTTAGGTCTACATTTGCATAACTTTTATAACTTTCATGTCACTATTTTCTCTATTTATCATATTTCAGTTATATATGTTACATTTTGAAAATTCCTATCATGGAATGCAGTTGGGTTCATAAGGTTTCCCCAGATTTTGATTTGCACAATTACCATCTCATTATATCAAGCATCACTTAAGCCATCCACATTTTTAAAAAAAGTTGTATACACGGTTCTAGCTATCGCTCTGTGTTTTGACAACTAGCTGTAGGGCCCCTGGGGACAGGCAATGTCAGGAGCGGGATATTTGCCCCAGTATGTTAACTGATAGGTGCCACGTCCACACGTGTTAGTATTATCATGCAAATTGTGTTTTTGTTCATCTTCTGCATTCCTAATGCAAATAAGGGGACCAAAACGTTATCATGGCGAGATTTGATAACGACATACCAATTTAAACTTAAGACAATCCACCAATGCATTACCGAGTCATCATGTTCATACACAGATACAGACAAACGCTCGGTAAAAGATAACCTTCTTGGGGAAGGTAACAACAATAAATGTTAAATGAAATGACCCAAGGTATGTACAGTTTTCTTTTTTTTTACATTGAAGCACAATTCTTGTATGGTTGGTCTGACCTGGAGTCGTTCCTACAGCCACCCAGTACGACACCACCCCGCTCTCGAAGTCAGTAGCCATCCAGGACGCCTGTATGCCCTGCAGGTCTGTGTGGAGAACGTAGCCGTCCTCCAGCTCCTCAGGCTCTCCGGCTGTCACTCCGACCCTCACATTAACCATCTGATAACAATTATATCACATAGGCTTGCTAAGTTATACTAAAGTGGTATAGATGTAAATCTATGCATATAACGTACAATAAAAGACAATACTACAGTATTTGTGCAGTAGTATTTGACCACTATATAATATCAACGACGACACGTATTTGACTGTAATTTTTGATTGTAATGTTGACATACGAGGGCGACACTTCAAACATAAACCAAGGTCTGACACCAGGGGGCCGAAAATCAACCTTGTCAGGCCAAATATAAAATCACAATCAATCAAGAAGTTCTGAAGTCGTTGTTGACCGCTAATTTTCTGAAACACAATGACATACGAACTCTTGCTTTTCATAGTAGCAAGTTTATAAAGGACTTATTATAAAAAAACACTACAAAAATAGATGTAAAAATCTGCTTGAATGCTTTGGAGAACTCTTTGGACCCCAGCCAAATTCTAAAATAGCACCTTTGACCCGGAAAGTCATGTGAGTTTCCCCGACGAGGCCCAACAGTTAAACAGATAATGATGATATCATCATTTACACATACACAGACATAATTATATATATATATATATATATATATATATATATATATGGTGGGATACATACCCCTGGCGGACTGGTGTCCACGATCAGACCGTTGGTTTCGTGCACTGTTGTCGCCCCGGCACCGTTGACAGCAGCGACGCGCACGAAGTACAGCGCACCATTAATCAGATTAAGATGTGCAGGCGATGTCCATGTCTTTTGCTTTCCATCAATTTCAACACTTTCTTCCCTGTTTATAAAGCATTTTTTTAGAGATCAACTTAGGTAGCTTAAAAATGTAGTCATGTTAAATCGTTCATAATGATCCCGACTTTGACTTTGTTCATGTAAGCTATACCATCGAAGCAAAGACGTAAATCTGTATAGAGATGTGAAGGAAAGCCGCTCAGAAACGACAAATTTAACTACATGCAACCATCCTTCAACCGTGACCAGTAAAGACGCCCAAAACACAAGAATCCAACCCTCTTATTGCCCTGTCATTGGCAAAAACATTTTGAATCCAAGGTGGGCAACAAGAATAACCATCCATCGGCACGAACTTGACGGCAAGTTTACAAAAGGAAAACATACTGACCTCTCTGGATAGATTTGCCTCTTTGTCCCGGCTGCTTTCTTGAAGACTGTAATCATATACTTTTCAATCCCAGACTCGGCGTCCTCGAATATCCAGTTGGCCGATATGCGTGACGCATCGGCCTGGAACAGATTTACGGAAAATATAGGAGGGTATCATGGCAATTATTCATGTGATAGCTGACATTGTTCGTTTTGGTACATTTTACGCACACCAGTAATCGCATTAAATGTCATCTGTTTTACTGGCATTTGATTCACATCATGTAAATTTCTCATAACTAGCAATCATATTATCAGCTGTAAACATTTCTATGACTTTTTCCTAATCAGAAACAATGATCACTATTTTGAAAATCTTACCGAGAACGCCCTGTCCTCTCCCGGCTCGGCCCCGTCCCCCAGATGAACCATCACCGGCTTGGTCAGGTCCATTACGAACCCATCAGATGACGTCACGGTGGAATCCATCGCCTGATTGGTTGCCTCCAGTTGGACGGACACGTGATCTCCATGATGCAGGTGAAACTTGTGCCAGTTGATTTGGGCGGCGTCAGGCCCTACTGACGTTTTCTCATGGATAATTTCCGAAGTATGTGTTTTGTTCCCTGAAAATATAACATACATGGATTGTCATATCGACTACAAACGCTATGCTAATTATAGTATCCCAACAAGCAACGTTTTTCTACGTAATTTCTGTAGAAAATGTGCTATCTTATACGTAAAGGACAATTATCAAAATGTAGGCAGGTGCAGCTGAAGACGAATCGTAATTTATCAAAATATTGTACTGTGCCAATATCTTATTTCAGATCATCAAGAAACAAGCTGATATTCACCAATCAGGTGGCTTCAAGTTGCAATAACCACCGGTCATTATTACTCCAAATTGAACATAGATTTTGTGAAATCTATCCAGCTGCTTTGACTTACCTTCATCTAACTAATATGTATAAAAAAATTACACTTACAATAAAAGCATTCTATTCATCATGTTACACGGGACTTGTCTAATTCATGTGTAAGTTTGATATATTATATACAATGTGTATATAATGTATAAACGATAATAACGTTAATGACCCGCTTTCCCTCGGTTTATACGGTGTAATAATGCATTGTCAGTTCATATAGCCTCATCTTTAACCACCTAATTTGGTTCTCTCCCTTGGTGGCTAATTCGGTGGTTATAGAAGCCGACCATCCCGTATGACACCGTACGTAACTCATAGTGGGTTATCACCCTTTACTATTACCTTCTGAGAAAGATGTTCTTTGCACCGTCACGGCGTAGTCCCCGATCCCTGACTCCGGGTCGCTGTAGCCGTCCCAGTTGGCGGACACGGTGGAAGGTTCGGACGAGAACTGCAAGTCTGAGTCTGGCTCCAAACCGTCCCGTAAAGTTCCTTCCACGGGCGGCGTTGCGTCAAACAGGACTTAAAGACAGTAACATGAGACTTTGAGAAAACCGTGATGCAAATGAGGAGTGATGCAAATATGGTCAAATGGTCTGTATCTATTAACATGAATATGAAATAATGTTTCCTTTGGAGCATTTACCTCCATCTGATGACTTCGAGACGTTCAAGTTGTCGTGCCCATTGTTGAATGCCACAAGTATGGAGTAGTACGTTGTGTTGTGGATCAGTTGTACGTCTGCGCATGCCTGCGATGTCGTGTGAGGGTACTCACTCAGAGATACCACGTCGTCTGTTCCAGGCTCCGAACCCACTCCCCATTCGTAATGACCTAATTGTTAAATCATTATATCAAATGTTTTCATAAATGCTTATACCATGCAATTGTCGAATTTCCAAAATATTAAACTCTAAGCTCTGCTATCGAATTTGAATTCAATTTCATAAATTAGAGTTCTCTATCTGTAGCTCATAAAAACACCATGTCTTACCTTAGTTACGGTAGCTAAAGCAATCGTTCAACCAATCAAACTGATTATGTCTTACCTTAGTTACGTCAGCTAAAGCAATCATTCAACCAATCAAACTGATTCAAACATAAAGTAGAACAGTAGGAGGGAGTTCTATAATGATGATGTAGTACGCAGCTTACTCAGACCACTCTCCTCATCATGGAAGTCCTTCCAGTTTGCACATATTGTGTTAGGGTCAGAGGTGAAGTTCAGGTCATGGCCATAAAGGCTGCCGTCATACAGGATCCCGGCAATAGGTGGTGAGGTATCAACGAGAACTGGTTGGTCCGCATGGCCAACCTCACGCAGGTCAACTGTCAATAACAATGTTGACATGGAAATCATTCAAAAGTCAATGTTAACATGAACGCAAGCACCTCTTGAAGTATATGTCTGTTCATAGTGACATAGATATGTCACAAAGTATAATAACGATAAAAATTTTTGCACACATTTCTGCTTACTAACGCATACATTATATTAAGTCTTAACATTCTCTTCATAAAATAGGCTGACATATATTCGACATAAACATAATATGAGTATATGATGATGACTGCGAGGCAGTAGTACGAGCCCATACCGTTGTTAATAGCCCGAACTTTGACCCATGCCGGCACTCCATCAGGTATGTGAAAGTTGACAGACGTGTGTGTTGTGTTGCCATGACGATACCAGTCCATCATGTGCACGTCACGTTTGCTCCGTCCGAGTCCAAAGTCAATCTCTCGAATGTCGGAAAGCGGATCGCTGAATATTGAAAGTCAAGGACCAACATCTTATTTCAAATCCATTTCAGAATCTTCAACGCCGCAGTAAATGGCGTTTTGGTCGGGGATTCACTGACGTGGGTGCTGGGGGCGTCAGTGCAAGTATTGTATAATTGAAATTCGTTAATCGAAGAATACTCGATTGATATTCTCGAAATCAAAATGTGTTTTGTACCTGACGTTATACTCGGCCGAAATGGTGAAATCAGTTTCGTCATACTGCACACTGTGGACGTGATGTACAAACGGCGGGGTGTTGTCGATGATGTAGGGCGCGGTGTGGCACACTGTCGTTGCCATGGCACCGCCGAACTCAACGTTGTTGATTGCTCGAACAGTGATATGATACTCTCCGTCTAAATGGGGTATACGATTGAAAAAGTCTTATTATGATACTCATTTTAAGTACCAACGTTGTTTATATTTGTCAACAGAGGCTGCGATCACAGAGCAACAAAACATTGGACAGGTCGCTCAACAAATGTCATTGATGACGAGTCTTTCTACGTTTTCTACATTTTACTGCTTTTTATATCGTTCATCACACTCCAAATATAAAATCCAGGGTCATATTAATGCAGTTTTGGTCGCTCAGGTACCGCTGTCTAGTGAGTGGCATTAGGCCTAGGAAAAATGTTGTTTCCGGTTACCCGACCGACCCTAGGGTAAACCTGACAACCCTTTGTATCGCTAGCGGGGTGGACCGCTGGAAAGGGACATTTCATTTTAACGGCTGAGTGATGAGCATTTTACATCCTGTTAACAGATAGCCTCCGTTGCAGTCCTTTTCCCCGCAGCGTTTTTTTATTTTTTTATTTTTTTTGTTGGGGGGGGGGGGCGTATTTGCTTAGGATCCCGTATCCGCCGTGCCCCTGTGTCCGCTATAGACCCTGTCTCAAGCAGATACGCCCCCCCCCCCCAAAAAAAAATGAAAAAACGCTGCGGGGAAAAGGACTGCAACGGAGGCTAGCATTCTAAAAGGAATCGATCAGACTTGTTCCCGACATATTTTTTTTAGCAATTCAACAGTGGGATTTACCATAGATTTTACCTTCTAGATTTAGGGGACTCGCAATACCATCGTGCGTCCACTCAGACACGTCGAACAGGTGCGCATGCGGGTCAATGTGAGGATGGACATCTCCTCCGCACGGAGCTCTACCTGAGGTCCAGGAGTAACCATGGAGACCGGATTCGTTGTCATGGAAACCATCCCAATTTGCTGCAGGTGAAACAGTGAATATATTGGTTTAAGCATCTTAGTACTAGACCAATGTGTGAGTGAGATTACGTTCGGTACTGATTGGTCATTATAGATGATGACGAAGGTGACAGTGGTCGTTGAATCTTTGATCCGTGTATACGTTTGACTTTGAAGAAGGTTTAGCCTTGTACTATGATTACTACCAACACAGCTGAGCTTCCATGATAACCACAGTAACTATTATGGTCTTTTCTATGCTATAGAGTTTGCTAATGTTGAGTGTTTTAAAGTGACGTCAGTAAGAGCGCAATGGACTCTAGGGAATAGCAAGGATGAGAATATTAAAGAAGCGGGAATCTGAAAGGTCAGGAAGGAAGTGGTCAGCCATAGAAGCAGCAGAGGAGGCCAGAAGCAGGCTAAGACACAAAGACATAGAGGGGGTGGTGGCCCAGGGCAGGCTGGGCTTAGGAGCAGGATCAACAGGGAGTCAGAGGTGGAAAGATGCACGGCCCATGGAGGAAGGAACCAGATACAGAGTAAAATAAGACGGCGGGAGGAGTACCAAGAGCTGAGACAGAGCTGAGACAGAGCTGCGCAGATGGATGGTGGATTTGTGCTTCCCAGTGGAGATAGGCTGTAGAGGCTTTGTTAGCCAAACTACATGGAGGGCACCGGGAGTACATGGGATGAAGGACAGGAGAAGCAAGAGAAGCAGCGTCCCACTGGGTATGGCTGAAAGTGAAACCATAGAATGAAAGATCCAAGGCGCCCCGCAATGCAGATAGGGTACTGACACCAAATGAACGAAACCCTGAACGAAGGCTAGAGGACAGATGATGACGTAGTAGGAATAAAGCAGCTACGCTGTTTCAAGTACCTACCTGACACATATCTGTTAGCTCGGGTGTATCGCAAGTCAACCAGTGGCTCGTGTCCATTAAACACAGTGCGAGACCCTTCTCCGTCTACTATCCACCTGAACAAAGACGTGATCAGGTACTTAAATTAGTTGGACGTGAACTAGCCTAGAAATAAAGAGGTGTAACAAACAAGTGCAGTATGTGTATGTCGGCCAGGTGCAACGACTACAAATTTAGTGGTTCCTAAAAGAAATGTTTACCTAGTCTTCTTGCACAGGGGGGTACTATATATTGTGGCTTGGATTGATCAGCAACTGATCTGGGAAGAGAGAAAGGGGAGGGAGAGTTAGTTAGTTACATACCTGTGGTTCGGCAGGGGCGTCTGTTCTCCACACCTGAACTGTTCCCAGTGATCCAGGACGAAGTCCCCGCAATCCTCTGTCATTAGCACGTCCATGATGACGTTCTCCAGCGGGCCCGGGCTCGGAGGGGTGAAGTCGGTAAGGACACCGGGGGACGTCAGGATGTTAACGTAGCCTTTTTGAAACAAAATGTTCATGATCTTACATGCGACTTTCAGATGTGTTCAGGTCGTATCAATCAATGAGAGAAGCGTTTTTAGTTTATTTTTGTCTGTCAAGTCACCAGAACCAGCCCTTTAAGGCATAAATGTACAAGTTGTTACATATCATTCCAATCATTATTGTATAAAGACCAGCAGCGGCCCTAGACCCTTTACAAATAAGTCTTTTGTCAGACGAATATAATCTATAGTGCCACTGCAAATTTATTCCTATACCTGACAGGGAACATTCAATGATACTGTGTTGTACTTTATTACAAAGAAACATCGTCACCTACCTAACGTGTTGTTTATATAGAGGTTGAAGTAGTATAAGGCATCATGCCTCATCTGCACGTCTTCATGTCGGAATTCCACAGCATGGCCGACGCCAAGCCGCTCAAAATTGTGGAAGTGACCAACCTGCAAGCACAGAACAACATCAGGATATCTCATCACGTTTTAACCAATAAGCGGACTTTTTTAAGCCGATGTTATTAATTGATATTCATTTAATAGACCTTGTTTTCTTAGCTTTTCACATAGACCATATTTTACGTATGTTTTTTTTTTCTGTTAAAATAACAACAACAATATAACTTATAATGAGTAATTGACAACAAGCTCCAGAGGTGCCTAAGTATTTACATGAAATTCACGGAATGCCCACGAGTTTACTTGATACATACTAGTATTTTTTACGGAATATCTACGATCGAACTATCAGTACAAACCGCAAAGTTCCTTATCATTCATATGTATTTATTCCGTAAAACTCGTATGAATTCCGGAACATTTTAATCGAATCGCACTCTGAAGCTCTGACTACATACATGGAGCAAGATTTGGGAATAAATTAACGTTTAAACAGTCAGCATTTCCATGAATGAATGAATGAATGATTGAATGAATGAATGGTTTTATTTGATTATTTGATCCATGATTTTCTCCCTGATCATTTCATGCACTTTTCCCGTAGCTTACACACGCTCTAGGTGTACCTCATGCATCTCTACACCGTGTCCCTCTATCTCCTCCAGTAGTTCGCAGGTCTCGTGTCCGTAGTCATAGTTGAAGCTGAGACACTTCGCTGGGGGATGCTGCAAACACTGCATGGCGCACTGTTGAGGTGTGTCTAACTTCAAACTAGCAATCGAGGTGGAGATCACTCTTCCCGTCCTTCCACCTTGAATAATTAGATAGAAGTATTCAAACACCATGCGATAGCTACTACATATTAAACAGACATTTATGTCATGCCTAGGCCTGATACGGGTGTTCCGGACCGTGTGATAACTATCCGGATCACGTAGGGTTCGGGAGTGTTATCACACAGGCTTCCATAGAATATTTCGAATGCGACCGTCGGGCGATCCGACCCGCGGTCGGGCTGGTACCTCGGGTGATACGGAATACCCCGTGTTGTCTTCTATATTTATGTCATACCTGGGACTGACACGGGTGTTCCGGACCGTGTGACAATTTCCCGTTTTTTGAGTTGTATCACACGGGCGTCCATAGAATATATAGAATGCATTTCGAGCGCGCTGGTTGCGCCGCTGTCGAAAATTCGAATAACGGATTCGGAGGTTTTCAAATACCGGATTCGGAGGTTGGAATCAATGTTGTTACAGTTTTGTGTTCGAGGACACAAAATTTTCTCAACTTTTGGCGCATTCCGCATTGAAATATGTGTTTCTCGGGTGCCAGCCCGACCGCAGGTCGGATCGCCTACGGCCGTCGTGCGACTCTACCCGCGGTCGGGCTGGTACTTCGGGTGATTCGGAATACCCCGTGTTGTATTCTATATTTAGCACGTATGACAACAATAGTTCGGAAACCTCTAATCTCAATTAAATATAAATCATGTAAATTAGGCCCTCATTTGCATAACATGTATCTATCATTTCTATTATTTCTCAGTTGCATACGTTGCATTTATGAACTGTCTTACCATTGAACGCAGTGGATTCCAACATTTCTGCATTAATTTCTCCATTAATTTCATAAATTTCTCCAATTTGCATAATTCGCACTGTGTACATCTCTGTCTAAGCTACCTGCATATTAAATAACATGAAAATCTGTCCTTCCTTTTTTCAGTTATTCGCCTTGGAAAATTTTGACAAAACGCCAATGCAAATCCATTGACACATACCAGGGTGCCCCAAAGCTACCTTGACCTTTGTTCTCCCAGCACCTAACCACACACTAAATATCATTTCAGTTCATCTAGAGGTTCTTTAGTTATGGTGCCTTGAAGCATGCTGGCACACACACACACACATACACACACACAAACACACAAGCAAACACGCTTAAAACAATATCTCCATAAAAAGTATTTTTTTTCATGGAGATAACAATCAGCAAAACCATATCTCGAAGAAACATTTGGCATTTGCCTCGGGTACCTGTAAAATCTGCCACCCTGACATGTAATCAAGCACAATCGTATCTCTAGAAGATAATATTTGTCGTTTGTCTTTGATACCTGTGAAACGCTGTAAAGCGGGCCCCGCAGCTGTCACAGCCGTGTTCGCGGTCGTACTGACGTCATGCCATGGCACGACCTGGTCTCCGTAGACTTTTCTACCATACCCAACGCCTTCCTGGACGAATACGGGTACAACAAGGAGCATAAGGTTATGAAGTTGTGGTTGCAACTAAGGGATGAAAGGACTTCGAATCTTTTGCGATTCAATTATGTTTGTGATAAGATGTCAAACCTTCGTTATTAGTGCAAATGTTAGGTCCGTCAATCCTACGTTATCCCCTTTGTTTATTACGGATGATTTGAAATGTTATCATATAACATGTTAATCACTCATCGTTGATAAAGACTACATGAAAAACTACTAGGGCAGAAATAGGGCAGAACAATCCAAATACTTGCGTTAACTCTAAGACGCCTATTCTTATGTCAAATAGACCGATCCTGTCGAACACCATATCGAACGAATAGAAGACCCATAGAACCCCCTGTTCTATTCAGAACACATCCGTCGAAAACAGCGTTGGCGGGGCAGAAATGGCACGTGTAAAGCAGGGTACGTATATCTGGCACAGGTTTTCCACTGTATTGGTTGAATGCATATGCTCAGAACAAAAACGAATTTAAAAAGAAAATAGATCGGGCACTCAACGAGAGGAAGCTTGTACCATATGCTGACTACTACAAAATCCGCAAGCGCAGAGTTTCGTCTGTTCCGTTACTGGTGTGTAAAACTGGTTAACTTGAAAGTGAACAGGGAAGTAAAAGGATGCATTTTAATTCTTAGTTGCTAAATACCATACAGCTGTTATGCATGCAGTCAATACAGTGGGACCCATGTCACAGATATATGAACCCTCCTTTACACGTGCATCGGCTGTTTGTCAGAAACTAGGCGCTGATGCCCGCCGACAAGGGAAAACTATGCGACGCATACCGCTTTAACATTGACCGAATACATAGCGCTCTCATCGCAACTACATCTACCCCCTCCTTAAACAACTCTACCCGGTGGATACCTTCAACAAGGTAGACATATCATTCTTATTTGGCCCGCTCTGAAAGGGTTTCAGTGCCAAAAAAGCTTAACCGAAGTCAGTGGCATTATTTTCAACCTAGCCGCGGTGGCCATGTTTGGTCCGTCAAACCCTGTTTTTGACGGAGGTGTTCGAAATCGAACAGGGGGCGTGGCTTTGGGATCGGTCTATACCTTCACGATAATATCATAGAAAAAAAATGACTCAACCTGTCAAATGTGTAGGCCTTAAACGATCATATTTTGCGAACGAATTGTCCAACAAACGTCCAGTGTCTATGACCCAACTTCCGAATGTCACATAATGCACTTTTCACCCTTACTATGGAATAACACATCAAAGTTGACGTCACGTGATACGTTCTTACCCGTTTGAGAAGAATGACGGAATCATCATGAGCCACAGCTGACGCGCGGAGGATGTTGGGATGGCTTGTTGTGAGGAAGTCAGGAGTGACGCGCCCTCCAGGTAAGGTGACGTCATATGTGGGCAGCTCACAAGTGACCTTGGCGTCGCCTCCGCCCGAGTTGGTTCCCGTGACAGTAAAGTAGAGCGGTACGCCTCCCTTCATTTTCTGGACATAGTCAAAGTTTTATAACCGTGTAGCAAAGCAACTGATATCATTTACGAGCTAGGGTTAGATTAGAGCAGTCTACCATTTTCTTATTATTTCGTATTTTCTTTTTGGCAAAATTTGAATAAATGCAACATAGGTTTACTTTGTCGAGCCCAATCCAAAATATCCTTTTGCCTCTTAGTTAAAGTTTGAAGATTGAAGATGTCCAAGAATACCTTAAATATGACATTTGAGGGTCCTCCTAGGGCTTCATTGTCCACCACGTCACTTCCACCTCTGTACGTCCCTACATTGTAGGTCAGCTTCACTTGGCTTTCGCCATCCTCGGCTGCTACTTCCAGCTGAAAGGCGGGTTCTACCACGTCCCGACCAGCGACCTGCTGGACTTCACAATGTGTGGTGATGGCGGCCCTCTTCCCAACGTTGACTACTGTTGATGTCTATTGAGCGAAGTTTAACAGCAAAAATCATTGATGAAATTTGCAACTATGTTGTTTTAGAAAGTACTCCTAAGGACAAATGCAAATTTAAGACTTGTATTAATCGCAACCTTAGTGTCCCTCGCCAACGCCCTACTATATAGTTACGGGTCAGCTGCTAAGCTAAGGCATGGTGCTAAGCATAGAAAAAAAAGTTGATTCATCAATCGTAAGTTAATGTTACCAACATTGAACACGTTATCGGAAATCTTATTACCATATTACAATAAAAGTACAGATACGTCCTAATCTACTTATAGATGATTGACTCTCGCTTGAGGCAGAAACCCTGAACTGAGTTTATTGGGGTTTCAAATATGACAGATGTAACGCTCAAAATAAAGTGCTTACGTCAAATTTGAATTTCCTAAAAGTGGATGGAGTAAGGTCTGGCTCTGGGATTCCTGTGTTGAAAATGTTCGTTGTGACAGGAGGCGTCTCATAATGCCACAACAGATAGTCGAGTAATGTTATTTCTTTTATAAAAAGGTAAGATTTCAGAATGCCACGGAGCTCTAGTCGCAATGGAATCATGACCATATCCATCCGTGCCCTGGAAATGTAAGATAGTCCGTATAAAATACATGGCAAAATGTTCAATATCTTAATTATCATAAATGTCAATAAGATTTTCCCAATGATGTTCATCAAAGCAGTAGGTACAGCGTTATGACTCAGGTATATCACCAATATTGGCAACAACAAAAAAACGAAAACGGTATGTCTATATGTTCTCAGTTACAGCTGATGAGAAGCCTCCAATACAAGACTATTTATCATACTAAGCGTATTAATTTTGTTTCATTGACTGTGCAAATACCATATCTCAGTATCAGTGTTACACAATGCCCTAAATTTGTTGTTTAAAAAATGATTTAGTATTTTCATATTCTATAGATCTCTAGACTCTATCAAGTCTATGCGATGAATAGAAATTGATTTATTTCGCTGAATTTTATTCTAATTACATATGTAAACTAACTTTATGAAAATTTATTTCTAACCCGACATTTAGTGGGAACTTGGTGAATTCTATCTCTGCCCTCGTTGGGAAATCAGTTGTCAAGACATGTCCTTTTAACTGGAGCTCTGCCATCAGGAGCAGCAAATTTATCCCGAGACTTGCAGTAACAACGGCACCAACTTGTGGCGTCACTTGACCCTGTGAATATATGTTAGATATCCATTACCATCAGTTTATGAGAAATACCTTATATCTACTGCAGTGCTCTTTTGGAATGAATGAAAAATGAATAAGCAAATAGAACATTGTAAAGTCAACAATCTATTTTTGTATCGTCAACAGTATTTTCAATTTAACATCTTATACTCACGGGAACACTTGTGGCTGTGTATTTATAACTGAGCAGTTACATGTCGTTGTTATAACAATGCACATTTCTATGTCTTTCAGAAAGCCTGTATTCCTCTAGAATGACTAAAGAGTTACATACATAGGCTTTCATTTTCATCAGAGATACTCCTGCCTCCAATTTCACGCCGATAAATCCACCAGCTCCAAAGCCTTGGCGAACAAAAGTTGAGTACATATTAGTAGGATACAAATAACCTCTTACAGTTTATGGCTAGGCAAAACATTATGGGGGAGATCATGATGATGCACACGTTTTGAAAAATTATATGCATTGGTTAAAATATTCAAACGTCTAAGAAAATTGATTCAGCCAGCCTATCGACCCACAAGTTTTTAATGATAACAAAGAAGTTTTCAATTTTTGAGATTTAACTTTATCAGCTGCGCCATGGTGGTATGTTAAGCTGATTGGCTCTGCTGTCCTTTATTTTGCGAGATATGATGGTTATCTAGTACATTAAAGATAGTTTGTTACAATCGAGATCAATTCTAACTGTAAAATCATTTATGTACGTGTATATTTAGGTATGAAAGAAGAAAGACATTTAACATAAGTCATAAAGCTTCTTTTCTCTATGTTTTTGTTATCCACTCACCGAGGTACATAGGGATCGGTCCAACCATGAACTCAACCCTGACATTGAAGAATGTTTTTTCCCATGGTCCCATTGGAAAAGACCCCGTCAAGTAACTGTCAGTCATGCCGAGCTCAATCCCCAGGTCCTGCATGTCCATCAGGATAGAGTCTAGCCACTAGAGAAAGAGCATTGTTAAAGAGAGAAAGTGTGACATCCTTGCACAAATGACATGAATACTTTTACATTACAACATATATATATATATATATATATATATATATATATATATATATATATATATATATATATATATATATATATATATATATGCCTAACCCTCTCTATTATTCATATGTAGAGTGTGTGTGTGTGTGTGTGTGTGTGTGTGTGTGTGTGTGTGTGTGTGTGTGTGTGTGCAATTATACACCATTTCGTCGTCTACCTGAATATGAATTTAATGTCAAAAATAGCTTTCCTGTTTTTGCAACATTTCAAAGCCTTCCGAAGTCATCAGTTCGAAAGAATACACATAATATGTTTGTCTTTTCATTGTAGGGGAAATAAAGAAAAGGATATAAGCAGCCGATGTGCTATGACGTTATTTCTAGACTCTAGATAGATATTAGTTTTGTTTCTGTTTCAAATTTTGTTTAGTGATTTTTGTCAACTGCACTTCTAAACAGAATAGACAAAAACAAATGTCAACTGTTTTAACATAAATTAGACTTTATTTCAACTGTTTTAACATCAATTAGAGTTTTCTTTATATTATTTTGATGATATATCCCTTGCAAAGTTAATATCAACGCTGTACAAATTAAGTAGCTACTCTGTAGTACGCAATCAGTCACCTCTAACTTAATAGCTGATCTCAGTTCGCTGATGATACCAGAAAATTCTGTTGATAGCTCGGCCAAATCCAGATCAGGAAAATCCAGATCAGGAAAATCCAGAGAGAAACAGCCGGGCCGGAAGAAAAATATTTCCTTCTCCAGTTCTGCCAACGTCATGTCCATTAAGTTCACTGTGAAAGACAAAACGTGATCCTTGTACATTTGCACCCTTATTCAAATTCAATCCAGTGAGTTGGTGACTTTGAGATCTGAGCTAACCGTCATGTCGTACAGTTTGAGCTAGATCCATCTGACTAGGTGGATGTTCTTAATATGTTTATGTCAAAATGTTGATACATATGTCGCCGCGGTAAAAGGTTTCAGACAAGTCTTCATAACTATATTAACTGATTTGAACGTTTACATCAATGGAAAATTGCAACAACACAATACTATGAGGAGCACCAAGCAGCAACATATTGATGCTGTGCCTACACATAAAAATCATATAAAAATCATACAGAATACAACTCTAAAAACCTTGTGGATTTCCAAAAGGGCCTAGAAAGATGGTAAACAAATCCATGAAATGACGTCAAACATATGGGCATCCATTTAATTTGTTGTATTAATTTCATGTCACTAGTACATCATCCTCTGAAATTGGTGGTCATGCGGTAAATAATATAGGGGTTACGGGGGGGCGGTCCTTGAAACCTCCCTTTCTCCGTCTTAGGATGACCAAAAAGCCTGGTCTGAATAGGATTAGATATAATTTGTTACAGTTATGATGGATTCAACAGGAGTATTATGTGTTACCTCTGCTAGCAGACGGGGTTACGCCTCCACTAGGGCAAGGAGGGATGTTGATTCGAACACCTTTTAAGATTTCTATAGGTGTTAGACAAAAGTCCTTGGCACAGACCTTCACAGCAAGGTATATCTGGAAAACATTTTGAAATAGGCTTAGTTTGGCAACGTGCTACTAATATACAAATTTGCCTTGTGAGCTATCACTATAGGTGTCGCTGGAGATTTCTTATGTCAACACTACTTGACTACTGTATTACATGTGTAACAAATCAGAAGTGTGGCATTTTGAAAAGAATTGCCATGGCCAAGGTGTTTGGGCTAATAGTTAGTACTAAGCAGTCTTTGAAAAAATTGAAAAAAATTAAAGGATGCATTTTGGACACAAAAAAATTCAAAAGATTCACTTCCAACGCTCGTTCCCATTTAAATGTACACATTTTGTAATCTCCGTTACCGATTGAAATAGGACGTTCCTGGCATGCATTTAGGATATGACATAGCCTGTATTTACACAAGCTCTCGGCCGGAGGTTACTGATGGCGGTTACAGGCCGGCTGCCCACTAGGAGCGCGATTCGTCAGGCTAGACGTCTAAAAAATAATCCAAGTTGAATTTGCATCAATCCACTTTGGACCGTAATACGTAAAAAAAAAGCACTACGAACCAATACCATAATCATAACTCTTATCCTAAGCAGTGTCAAAATGATATTCGAATTTGCACTATACCTATCCATTTTTGACCAAAACGTGTCAAAAAATTCACTTCTGCTTCAAAATTTCTTACACTTAACATTAAACATGATGTGTCTGGAGCGGATATCTTGATGGTATTTGACATATTGGCGTTGGTTGTCAAAAAAGATAAGCGGTTAGGTGTAAACGACTCTTTGGCACTGCAGCAAAATTTTGGTTTTGATTATAGTTATATCTTGCGTAATCTAGTAGTAAATGAGGACATTATTTATTCATACTAGAGATACATGTAGGTTAGACTAAGATGTCATCATAGATTATGAAAATTTTGACATCACATTGCAAAAGGCAATGTTGCAAAGCTTTGAATTTATCCTCCCCCAAGCCTTTCTACAGGTCTAGTATGGATCGCAGAATTCAGCAAAAAGAGCAAGAATTGGCCGCAGGGAGGTTAATATTTCTCCTGCTGCAGTACCATGGCCACGCACCAGAGGGGCGAATATCAACATTGGCCTTTGCCTACCCAACACATACCAAATACCATTACAATGCATTCAGATGTTCTTAAGTTATGCTGACCACAAATATCCGGGCTCAGACCGACACACAGACAAATACACCAAAAGAAATATCTCTATTTTCAATGGAGGTAACAAATTGAATTCAGTAAATAACCTTTTCTTCACCCTAATATGAGAATAATATTTTCACACCTGCAAATAATGTCACCTACACAACAAATATATCTTACCTCAACATTGGAACTTTGTCTCTTGATGCGGAAACTTCTGAGAAGTTTCACGGAATCAAAAAGGGTCCAAGACTTGTCATAAGTGTAGTCATCTTCCTCCGCTGGCAATAAAGAATACAAACACAAGACGAATGGTTTAACATATCATATACATGCTTACATACCTACTTATGTTACAAGGCAACGGTCATCTACTAATTCTATTGCAAGAGAGAATACATTCTGTATGGCTTAATCTTATACTTCACACATGTTGTGGCTTGTGGTTAAAATGAACTAAGGCAAAAGTTCGTAAACTGTTGCACTATTTGTTGACAATTGCAGGTTTATCTGAGGCATGATATTTTCCGTGAACATACCGAATCCAGACGGAGACAGGTTTTTAGTCTCCTTCAGCTGCCCAAGTTCCATTGTGAGAGTCATGGTGCAGGGATCAAAGCTTACAGAAGCTTTGACGGTGAAGATGTTAAATGGTGGCACGGGTATGGACAGACAGCAGCTGAGGCCAAGACAATTGTCCTGCATGCGGCAGTGCATGGAGTCGGGATTGTTGAGATGATCGAAAATACTCGGACATTCTGCATTGAAAAAATGCAATATTGAACACATACATTCGTCAACCTTAATTCATAGAGTAAACATTTCAAGATAAGGTCCTATTTTGTCATCGGTAAGTAAGAACACAAGTTTGAAGTTTTTTCACCCCAGAATGTGTTTCTCATCGTCATATCAACGCCAAAGGTGCTTTGGAAAATAATGTTATAAAACTATCATTGTGCACAAGAATCTACTACCGCAGTTCACGCAGTTCAATGCATTGAATATTCATGTTTGTTCCTGTCAGATTGAAAAATAAAATCACTACAACATTTTATCCCTCTTACCTGTGTCAGAGGAGGAATATCTTTTAAGAAGGGAGTGACGTGACCCCCCTGTTGGTTTTCCTGATTTTTTCAGCTCCCATCGCAATTGTTCGTCCGTCATGCTGTTGGGTAATTTACAGGAACCCAGACATAGCTGTAATGAGATATCATAATGTTATATTTCAATACTTCGTATGAACACATAGGTAGCACAAAATACACTGTAGTACTATAACAACTCAGTTGATATTTCCACTAATCTACTTCTGGCAAAACTGTGATAAAGGACCTTTTTACACTCGCTGTCCAATTTCTAAATGTCTTCATAGACTCAGTCTTTTCTTGATAAACTTCGAAGCGAACTAGGTTTCTTGTCTATTAACCAAATGGAAAGATCAAAGATAGAAAAGACGTGCACACAGTGCCATCCATGAATGAGAGACATGGAATGATATGATGTGGGTATAAGTTGAGAGCAATTGAAGTTTCGCGGAGAAGAGGGCAGGAAACGTGGATTTGGACCAAAGGAAAATAAAGTTCATACATTCGCCGAGTTGGGTAATTGGGAAATCCCGTAAGAACGAGCTACCATCGTGACACGCCATAAGATTATTGCAAATGTTGTTGACTTTCAGACAGTGTCAAGGACTAAATGTTAACGGAACGGTAGGTGGAGAAGTAGTTCAAAGACCATACCTCTAAGACGTTGATTATACCGCGTAGAAAGTCCCCCAGTCCTATCATGTCCAAAATGTCTACAATGGTCGACACTTTGATTTTTTGTAGTTTTATTGCAAACTTGTCTGCCGGGTCTGTTTCAGCGTCAACTCGAAGCATCTTCAGAAAATCTATGCAATGAAAAAAATGTTAATGCGTTACTGTTGTTTTATTTCCAACCATAAGAGAAACAAGAGTCCGTAAGACATATTCCTCCGTGAAGTAATTATCATGTCTGCGGTGTGCCTAAGGCGTTTGATACCCTCTTTTATTACCGACATACCAGCTTTCTGACAAATCATTTTAAAGAACTTGACTTATAGGTACGAAGACACAGGCCCATACAAAAACAAGTTGTAACTGTAAAAGTTGTTCAAAGTATAAAAGTCTCAGTAAATAAGGCAATTGTGGCATTTACTCTGAAATTACTTGAGGCTTTGAGTTGTATAATTTATACTATGATAATGTTTAACTTAACTTATCTTAACTTCCAAATGCCGAAGAATGGAATTCCAATCATTTACCTCTACGCAATTATAGTCTTTCTAATGAATTATGCCAATTAGGTCTGTATTTGCATATGTGATCTCTGTCATTCTTCTTCGGACTGAGAAGCCACATGAGGGCACATCCCCCGTGAATGAGTAACACACTGACAGTCATATTCGTCTTCGAAGGACTACCAAGAAGATCTCTATCGATATCCTCTCTAAGTTTCAGGCGGATTTGGATTCCGGAGAGAACCTCTGGTAGGAGCGCCTAATCGAACCCCCCCAGGCACCAGCTTGTGTCAGCAGATAGAGTAAGACCCTTACATGAACAACATCTGCTTGGAGAAAACGCTTTTAGGCCACACATGTTTAATATACATGTCGCGTCATTTGAAACTTATGACGCAATTTTGTTAAGATATCGTTGTAACTGAAAATACCAGCCCCTTTTTGATTAATCCATCATCCACATATCAATCTTACACTGTCTATGCAAATAATACCGACTTTCCTAGCCGTCCACCGTAAACGAACAGCGGACGGACCAACGTGTACAAAACGATCACAGTAAATGGCATGACACGCTGGTCAATCAACTGTTGCGTTCATGGAGGACTAAGGCGTATTGTTAATTGTGTTGTGCGCACTTTCGCAGCTACAACTCAAAATCCCTTAAACCTTGATGCATTGGTATGTATCTTGGCACATCGTCTGCTTGGTTGTGTGTAATAATGCACATTGTCTATTTAACACCATAATAGTCTCACAACGATCACAGCAAATAGCGTAAAACATCACCAAATATCTACGTACGACAAAACTCGCGATCGGACCGACATAAAGCATGCAATGAAAAAGTGGGCTGTTCCCCATGCGCATCAAAATAGGGGTGCATTTACAAATTACAAAAGCATTTACGAGGTAAAAAGGACAACATGCGCAACATAGCAAACAATATGCCAAGTTACACACCAATGCGACAACGGCATTGTGAGTTCTAGCTGCGAACGTGCAAACAACATAATTTCTAATACTCCATTAGGAGGTCATCCTCCTTCCCGGAGTAACAAACCGACTACTATGCCTATCATTATTAACGCTGACGTCACGCTGCAGTAGTCGGGTCATTCCGTGAACAGGGTTGATGGAGTCAACTGAAAATTTAGGTTAAGTCCCAAATTCTTTACATAAGTGTTGGAAAGAAAGTTTAGTCTCGTTAATAATGAATTCTACCAAAACAGATGAACTTTCATGCTGACTACTATGCCTGTTTCGACAGTAGTTGAATAACGCTTCTTTACAATACTTGGCAGGTAGGCAGTAGGCATAATGCTACCGGTCGTCACATATCATTCTTGGACACGTAACTACAGTTGATGATTCTTTGTAAGTATATGGTAGGCTATACACATGTGATCTGAAATGTTAAACGTTTTGTAGCATATTACCTTTATTTCCTCTCAGAGATTGTGCGATACCTCTGCTGGCAGGTCTACGTCGTTGATCGGGTCGATCAGGTATTCCATTTACGTCCGAAGTAATTGCCAGACTGCTGCTTGCGGTCAACAATAGATTATTATAATTTTGGTCAGGTTTTGAGTAATAATAAAACTATTTATTGCAACAAACGAAGAAATATATCTAAATTCCACGTGTCTAATACAAACTGAAATTCACTTTCAAAGTGAAAAATATACGAAACGTTCACACACTTAGAATCAATACATAAAATTGTTCACTATATCGTCAACGAGATTATTTTCTTCAAGAACAATGTCACTAGACTTTCACGGCCATGACTAGACGTGCGTTACACGCGTCACGTCTATAAATGAGTTTCTGAGCCGTTATGTGTGCTGCTGTGTGATTTATACAAGTTATGTAAGTTCTTATACAAAGTAAGACCCTAAAATTAAATATCTAAGACATCCGACTGAGTTATATTGCCACGCGACGACCAAATAACGCGGAAAAGTGTGAAACGCCGGAGCCGCAGTCAGAGACAAAGCGATACAGGACCAGGTCCGGCAATACCAAGCCATGGAACACACCAGCTAAGGACATGGAGTTTGAACAGATCACCGAGGATCACGCGGACCACGAGACCACGGTATGTAATTTCAAGTTCCGTACCTCGCCTGATCGTGTATCTACTTGGATGGATGCAAACAAAACGCACTTCAACGCTTCGTTCGAACGAGAGACAGGTTACAAGTTCACCTGGAAGAACAAGGACTCGCAGCTGTCAGTTACGGACACGCGAAAGTCAGCAGTCACCAACAAAGTGCTCACAATACACTTCTATAATAGTGAAACTGTTCTCATGCATGGAACAGGGGCAAAATGGTATGCTGATAGCATTTTTTCCTGGGCTCAAAGAAGTTGTCAATAATGTAGCTGACGCGTCCCCGGGACAAAATGGCGGACATGACAATGAGGAACCGGAAGGTGAAACAATAGACAACTTGAGTTCCACGAACACATATCTTCGACGAATAAGCAAGGGTTTCTACCTCATATATTAAGTTGAGTCTATCGATTCACATGTGTGCGTTATGTACAGTGTATAGTGGTTTACAAGTAAGATAGGAAATGTATATTACAATCAATGCCTATGTAAGTATAATTGCTTTTGCTAGAAGAGCGTTTGAATTATATGTTCCTGAACATGTAAAAATGTAGCATTGTGTGTATGGGCAGTATTACAATAAGGAACAGTTTGTTGTTATATCAAGGCAACATAGACCATGTCGTGGTCTGTATAGTATGTGTCCATTACAGTATCTCTGATACTATCTTGTACATGTCCACGGATGTAGACGTGATCTAGAATGGTAGTATTGTCAGTGGAGCTTGAACTGTCCCGTTACAGATAATAAGGATTTGGGGAGGAAGAGGTAGAAATTGAAATGATGATGATCCACTGTATTCTGCGGCTCGGAGGTGGTGGAAACAGCCTCCGGCTGCATTCAGTCTTTCTGAAATTAAATTAAATTGAAATCACCAAGGATAATTGTCAAGATGTCACTTGGAAGTTGATGTATGAAGTTTTTTGTGGTCTATCGATCATGGCTGCTTCAGGCAAGGAGTGTGGTTAATGCTGTTGACTGTGGTCGATAATTTGGTGACTGTGGTAGCTATGCACTTCGTTCCATCGGCTGAAATATGGAGCTGTGTAGGATTGACGTCTTGTGTTAAGTAACAGCCATCACCCCTACTCCTGTTCCATGTATGTCTGTTCTAAATGCCGTTGCTTGTGGCAGAAAATGTTTCGTCTGTTATTGACCATTCAGGAAGGTTTCGGCGAAGCGTAAGACATCGACCGGTTGTGTTGATCTGTCAGCTCTCATGTCTTCTAGATGTTCCGCGCAGGAGTATATTCAGGAACTTTAATTGACATTAATACAAGCATCGTGGTCTTCTGTGTTAGGTTGTTGTGTAACCTTTGGCACAGGTAGCTGTTTTAGGCGTTCCATTTCTTTATTTTGGTTTACGGTATCGTAATTGTATACGGTTTAAATCCCAGTAGATACAATCCGTTCAAACTCAAGACGAAATTAACTAAACGAACGGACACGGACCATGAACCAGCTTTCGCCCTACTTTGTATTGTATGTTGTAGAAATTGTATGTTGTTGTACCATAAATATGTAATGATATATGTTGATAGAGTTATTAGGACTCAAATGACTGTGTATCTCTAGATCTGTTATATTGTATCTGACCCTTACCTCTTCGCTCATGACCTCAATGAAAAGCGGTCTGGTGCCGATTTGAGCTTATCATGACTAAACAGACGTTCAAACAAACAAACAAACAAACAAACTAAGGCAACATATAACTGACCTGGGAAAAAGGGGACAACAATTTTGCCCAGTAATTTACCTTTAACTTATATGTACAGGCCCATGGTAAAGACAGAGAGCACTGTTCTCGTCGTGCTTGGATCGTCCGCTTGTCGTAACCGTTGGGGAACTGAACGTTGTCTTTTAATGGGTACCGCGTTTGGGTAAATCTTTCTTGTATTGTCGGCAATTGCCTTTTGCCAACGCGATCACTGTCGACTTTTACGAGGATGGTGTGGACATCACGCTGTCAATGCCTACTACTGTTGCGAATGCGCAATTCCGTCTGAAACGTTAACGTTGGCAGTGACTATGACTCTTGGCCCTACTGCTATTGACAATATCTCTCTCAAGCATCCTGTTTCACTTGGTTTTGTGGAGAGTTAGATTTATGAGACCTGTTAGGATATCTTTTTTCGTGCCTCCAGCTTTAAACACCCTGGAGGGGAGTTTAGTCAGGTGGTTGATATTGTGCTCGTGTGCCTCGGGGTTGGTCCTAAAGACGTGCAACGCTAGCGCTCCTGATGGGTTTGTTTTGAAGACTTTCCTGGTTTTGGGTTTTGAGGATATCTATGTGCGCTATCTGTGCAAGAACCTTTTCGTACTCTCATCTACCAAGGACTGTGGTCCACATCCAGCGTAAGTAGGGTATATACAACGGGATTTTATAAACCACATAAAGCTTAGCTTAGTATAATGCCTTCTGTAGTGCCTGCTGCTTACACATAATTCCTTATATGTATCGATCGCCAACATTTTCATTTTCGTTTTCACATAAATGATTATAAATGGTGTGTAAAGAATTCTTGCAACATGCCAGGTATATAGTCACACGTGCGCAGTTGAAACATAATGGCAGTGAATCGAGTAACGCCGTGTTCAAGGCGCAGACGATGCTCAATTTTTTTGTTTTTACTTGTCTCACGCGAGCAGTGAATGCGTAACAACCAGGCCGGGCCTGTCCTGTCCTGTATTTGTTGATATTAGCGGGGATGTAGTGATGCCTGACCATATAAGGAATGCCGAGCATCAAGTGACGAACAGGTGTTGTCCTTAGATGTAGGTCGACAAGAGGTACTTTAACGCAATTATAAACAAGCCTATTTCACCACTTAATTAGACCCTGATTACAAATTCATACATCTAGATTTGTTAATCATTACCTCAATAACCTACCTCTTAAAAACAATGCAAATTCATCAAACCCTAACCAATGTATTTGCCTCCAAAGGTAACATAGAAAAAAGACCAATGCCGTTCTAAGCAAGCCACTAGGGGTCTAAACTTACATCACTTACTCCCTGCCACAAGAGCTAAAATCATGACAATAGCACTTGCATGACACTTGACTTCAAGCTTTTGACGGATGAATAAACTTTCCTCATTTATTATGCAAATTATTTTGTTATTTGCATGATAAGTATTTAATTATGTAGGGCATCACCCAAACTATTCACATGCCATAAATTATGATAATTCATCAATCCCTGCTGGAGTTATTCGTCTCCAAAGGTAACAACAAAAACGCCAACTGCAGTTTTAAACAAGCAGCTAGGGGGCTTTAATTTACACCACTCACTTGCTGTCCCAGAAGCTATCTACCACTTAAAAATGATGAACCTGGGGCTTCCGGAAAATTTGGCCTAAAGTTTTGAAGCTCCGCTTCAGTACCTTGGATACCCGCTAGGAGGCCCATTATCGAACTTGACCTTCCTCTTTGACACCCCTACCCATCCACTTAATATCATGCACAACCCTTTAACAGTTCCTCGAGCTATGCTGGCGACATACAAACTCACGCACACACAAGGCATGCTGCAGTACTGTAGGAAAGAGCCAGATAAATCATTTTCGAACTTGACCTCCGTTCCCACAACATTTAAACACCTACAAAAAATCATGAAGATCCATCAACGTTTCCGTCACTTTTTTTGCCTACATACAAACACATAAAAATGAAAAGTCCGATGCAGTACTGTTGACAAACGCAAGGTGAACCATTTTCGAACTTGATCTTCCTTTGCACAACCACTACACACCTACCAAAAATCATAAAGATTCATTGAAGCTTTCTTGAGTTATGCTCTTGACATACATATAGACCCACCCAACAGATTTCTCAACCGAAAACATAATCTTCTCCGAGTGCACTCGGCGAAGATAACAACATTGAAACAATGGTGACTAATTCAGAGAATGCTTCGTCCGCCATTATGGCATCTGACAGTTGTCATGAAAACCAAGCTGGGTCAGAACAAACCACTTGTACAGCAGATTTGTCCGTAGAAAAGGAAAATCACGCAGAATATACAACCCCCAAATCTGTTGTCTCACCCTCAATACGCAAAGTGCTAGGTGGACTTGAGAATATTATTCTGAGCCCATTCACAAAGGCACGCGGTTCTACAGGAAAGGAGAAAAAGACAAAGCCTCAGCATTCCCCCCGATCGCGACGCGCCCTGTCCAACGAAGACAATCCGGACGGATCATCACAGACTACAGGGTTCACCAGCGCTACTTCCGAGGCGTTGTACACCAAACTGGTGGATGAGATGAACGAACTGAAAACTCTTGTCTATAGCAATAAGGTGATAATGGACAAGCAAAACAAACAAATTTATGACCTACAAGCTAGCATTCAGAATAAGAAGAAAGTGACTGACAAGCAAGCACAACAGATTGAAAAGCTGTCGACCGAACTCCAAGAACAACTTCAAATCACGGCAGACCTCGCTAACAATCTAGGCTCGCAAAAAGCGGACCACGAAGCCTTACAAGCCCAAGTTCTGTTGCTAACAAACCACGCTCAATCTGCTAACATACCTACCAGACCGACAGATAAGGGTTCTCGAGAGGGAGAGGACGACTCCAGAATTCAACGCTTGTCACTCAGACGTTGTCTCTGGGCAGACAAACTTGGCGGACAGCGCTGCCACTAAATGTACAAAAGTGACCGACAATCCCTGCCACCAAGATACCGGCTCCTGCTGACAAGACGTCCGATGAAAGCACTTCTCCAAGCACGACCGAAAGTGCAGTAGGCGAAAAGACAGATGTCAGGATATTCGCAGATTCTCTGTGGAACGACGTCAATCCCGGTAAAATGTCTCCAGACAAAAGCACCAACATTGACAAAACAACAACACTGCCCCAGGCTTTTGAAAGATCAGAATGTCACAAGACACCACCACTGAACTTGTAATCATACATGTTGGGTCTAACGATATGGACAATACCAAAGGTCGACCGGACAGCACTGATGTATTTGTGGAGCAAACATGTAAATTGATCCAGTCTGCGAAAGCGGCTTACCCCAACGCAAAGATCACCATATATCAGGTTTTGCCGAGAGGAGTCAACATGCACTCTAAGCTCAATAATAACATTGTTAAATACAACTCTACCATCGAGAAGACTTGCTGTGACGACAATCGCCTCATCTACATCAGACACCGGCTTCTATCAGTACCCACGGAACACAGCACCCCCTCCGCCTTCTATGTGGACCAACTGGAACCAGAGAACAGGATCGACATGGACTGGGGGATGGAGCGAGAAACAGGACAAGCATCACATGGCAGAGAAATTGGTGACTATGCTGACCGATTTTCTGAGACACTGAACTAGAAAAGACACTTAAACTATATATGCCCTGATGTGATCAAAATCAGGTAACTGAATACTTTTCTCATTTGACGGATGACAAACTTTCAGTAATTTATAATCACAATAGATGTTGATACTAATAGTTTACAAAGTTTATGCACCTATTTTGTTTGTTTGTTTGTTTTATTTAGATCTCCATATGTGGATTTACGCTACTGTTTTGATTCACTCTGCATTCACATGTAACTACGTCTTGTTCTTGTACCGCTGGTACCGCTCACTCGGCATTTGTATCCAAATATGTCAAGTCAGAAAGTGGCTTTGAGGTTCTGTTCATGGAACATTTAGGGCGGCCTTAGGCGGAAAAGTGAGAAGGATGATTTTATTAGTTGTTTAAAGGGTTATGATTTTGTATGTTTTCAGGAGACTTGGCTTAGACCCAACGAAAATTTTAGATTAGACTCTTTTAGTTATTTTAGAAGTAATATGGATTTTAAAAAAATCAATGAGTAGGAGCTGAGGAGGAGTAGTCATTATGTTCCGAAACAAAACTGATGAAAGGCCTTAAAAACTTCCCACAAAACATCCGGACTTATTATGGTGCAAATTAGATAAAACGTGTTTGGTCTAGAACGAGATTTATTTGTAGGTTGTGTGCTCATGTTTTGTATGTTGGATGCACTGTATCTCAAAGAAACACTCTCGAGGCTGTGCAGAGGAGAGCGATGAGAATCATCAACAGAAACAGTAGCAGTCCGACGTCATCCCTCCTGCCAACCCTGCAGTCAAGACGAGAAGAAGCAGCGAGAGCCTTGTTCGCGCAGATGCGGGCAAACGACCATCCCCTGCACTACATGGTCACCAATGACAGGAAAGAAGAAACTGGGAGGACTTTACGAAACCACAACCATCTTTCACTGCCGAAATGTAGAACTGAGAGACTTAAAAGATCTTTTCTGTACCAAGCGACGCTGCTGCATAACAAATCTCTCTAAACCTCATAATGTCGAATACCTTCATATAGATTACTAGCACTCGTATTATCTAATATAAGAGTTACCCTGCAAATCCAGTATAAATTGCTTTGCGGATGACACATCGTTGTATAATTCCGGACGCACTGCCGTCGAAGTTGCCAACACGACCAACGCTGACCTGTGTCTCGTTTCCGACTGGTTCCTCGACTGGGGATTGCAATTACACCCTGACAAATGCAAGGTTATGTGCATCAAGGCTCTTCAGAGCAAAGTAAAATTGCCCCCCATTTACATAGCAGGAGAGCTTGTTGAAGAGGTGACCTGCTACACACATCTGGGAGTCACAATTCACTATACTCTGTGTTGGAAGGAACACGTAGAAACTGTCTCCAGCAAGTCGAAGAAAGTGCTAGGTTTGCTAAGCAAACTCCAACGTAAGCTACCTCGTGAAGCCATGGAGATTGCCTACAACACTCTTGTGCGCACGAAGCTAGAATATGCTTCGATCCTCCTTAGTAACATTAGCACCACTGCGAGCAAGTCTCTTGAGCAAGTACAGTACCACGCGGGACGCCTTGTCTCAGGTGCGATGGTACGCACGCCTCAAGGTAAACTCCAGGAAGAACTAGAGTGGGATAGTCTCGCGGTCAGAAGAGACTACAACAGACTGGTGATCATGCATAAACTAGTCTCAGGTTCTGTGCCATCCCATCTTCAGCTGTTGATTCCCACCACTAGAGACAGTCAAAGACCACTGAATCTTCGCCTACGGAACGACACACACCTGCATGTTCCCTACTCCAGAACAAATACCTACAAGAACAGCTTCGTTCCATATACTACACGTCTTTGGAATAGCCTTCCAAAGGAAGTGAAGGAAGCCGTATCCTCCAAACAGTTCAAGCAGAAGTGTCGAGCCTACATGTTGTCACCTCGTCATCACCAGAAATTCCGCAGGCTTGGTGACCGCCGTAGTAACATTCTTGCGACCAGACTACGTCTTGGCTGGTGTCAGCTCAACTCCACGTTGGCCAAGTTCAACCTTACCTCCCGGAGATGTACCTGTGGTGCGACATCCAAGACAGTCACACACTTCCTTCTTCACTGCCCCCTGCACGCAGTGGCACGGCAATCACTAGCAACAGTAGTGTATCACCTCTTGGAACGACCCTTCTCTTCTCCGCAAGCTCCGAAGAGAACTAAGTTTCCCGTCTATTTCACAGACAACATACACACAATTAGGGTAGTGAGCTCACCGTCATGAACCCTTTCCACCAACTTCCTCCTCCACGGGTCTCCAGACAATGACACCACCTTAAACAAAAGGCTTTCAGACTCCTTGCATACTTATATCATCTCAACGAACCGATTCTAGGTACAGTTAGTCCGTGGACAGAATTGAAATCGTTCTTAACTAAATTAGACAACTCCAAGTATTTTTAGAATCATCGATTTTTTTCTATGCACGTTTGTTGACACTTCCACCCGTTCCTCCTAGCTTGTGTTGGCTAAACATGTCCTAGTGTTGTGAGACAGTCGTGAAACATTTACACCTGTATCCTGAACTCTGACCCCTGAACAAATTTACGTACAAATCTTTCTGATCCCATTCTCATAGTCTGTATTTAAGTATTTTAAGGACATTTATTGATGTGTAACTGAGTTGTATGACCAATTTTAATGTTAAGTTAAACTTTATCATAACTTAGTTAAGTGTAACTTTCTATTTATACATTTGTGTTCTTGTCCCTGTAAATGTTGGCTCTCGAAATCAGCCATGCTGCCTGAGAGACTGCGTAGTGTCTTGTTACATTTGCAAATAAATAAATAAATAAAAAAATATAATACATATTTTAGCACTTGTTATTGTATTGTTGATCACTGTGATTTTTGATGAGTACTTTCCACTTCAAAATTATGAATATTTTAAATCAATCTGTGTAAATATAGCTGTAATTCAGACTTGTATTCAATGTCTGCAAATGCTAATAAAGACCTTTTGACTTGACTTTGACTTGACTACTTCTCCCCAAAAAAATCATTGTCTTTTGACAAAAGGAACAACCTACTCTTTGAAATTCTACAAGACGATATTTGCAAATACTCAAATCAATGAAATGTCATGCTGCTAAGGGATCTAAACGCAAGAACAGGATCTCTACAGGAGACTGCAATCCTAGATGACTGCCTGAATTACGATCAGTTTATAGATTTCCAAAAGGACATTCGATACAGACTAAGTCACGACAAAGGAGTAAATAATTATGGTAAACAACTTATAGAGCTTTGTTCATCAGGTAGTCTAATAATTCTAAATGATAGAGTAGCAGGAGACTTGGCAGGAAAATTTATTAGCCACAAATACAACGGCTCAAGCCTTGTTGACTATTGTATTGTCATTTCGGAACTCCTCTCAAAATTGCAATATTCTAAAGTGAACGACCCATCCGTACTTTCTGACCACTGTTTGATATTATGTGCTATCTCTACAAATTATTCACCTTACCTTAGAAAACCTTATCTCCCATTACGTCCGCTCCCAATAAAATATGTTTGGAACGACAGCTCTAAAACTAAGTTCACTGAGACATTAAGAGATCCATCGATTATCAACGATTTTCAAAATTTTATGGACAAGTCCCACACGTAGAAGACGCCGTAAAGGAGATCGGCGATATCATCACACGTGTAGCTGACAAGTCCTTACGTAAGATAGTTCACAGGAACAACAAGAAAAGGAAAAAGACAAACAAACAATGGATTAATCAGTCATCTGCTGCTCTTAAACGTAAAATCAATCATCTGGCTTCTGCATTCTCTAAATGCCCCTGGAAACTTGATATACGCCGAGCATATTTCAACAACCTTAAGATTTACAAGAAAAAATTAAAACCGAAAGAAAGTTTTTTTTAAAAAAGACAGTGGAACAGCCTTTACAAACTTAGTACAACAGATCCACAAAAATTTTGCAGAGAGATGAAAATACAGAAACAGGAAGACAATTATAATGAAGATAAAATAATAACACAAGTCCTGAAGAGTGGAAAACCCACTTCGAAAATCTGAACGACCCTGTTGGAACTAATCAATCTGATGCAGAATGCCACCAACATATCTCGCAGGAGAGACCAGACCTTCAAACGATAAACGACAACACCATAATTGACAATAAAAACAATGAATACACAGAAAATATCATCAAAACCCTTGAAAGTAAAACAGAAAATCCGCTAGATTTTGACATTTTAGAGGAGGAAATCACGGCAGGACTAGGTAAGCTAAAAAGCAGCAAGGCTTCTGGCACGGATTCGATTATAAACGAGATGCCAAATGTGATAACAGACTCGTCCTACCACTTAAAAAACTGTTCAATTTCGTCCCTCAGTCTGGTAACTTTCCCCATCAATGGAATCAAAACATCCTTGTTCCCATATATAAAAGCGGAAATTCATCAGACCCATCAAACTATAGAGGAATTGCAATCTCTAGTTGCATGGGGAAACTGTTCTCTCTCATCCTAAGCAATAGACTACAACACTTTTTAGAAGACGGCAATTTATTAACCCCATTCCAATCTGGCTTTAGAAAGAATTTTAGGACAAGTGACAATATCTTTGTACTGAAACCTATAGTCGATAAACAGTTCTCTGAATCTCGTGGGAAGTTATACGCCTGCTTTGTAGATTTCAAAAAAGCTCATGATTCCGTTTGGAGACATGGTTTATACTACAAACTGATATCGTTAGGTATAGATGGTAAGTTTTTCCAAATCACACAATCCATATATTCCAACATAAAATACTGTGTTAAAACATCTAATGGACTTTCAGACTACTTTCAGTCCACTTGCGGGGTACGTCAAGGGTGCACCTTAAGACCTATTCCATACACCTATCCCATACAACCTATTTGTAAATGGCCTTCCATCAGAGTTTTCATCACCATCATACGACCCCGTCATGCTTGGAGACACTCCGATAAGCAGCCTTCTAAGGGCGAACGATCTTGTTCTTCAAGATCAGAGCAGGGGCTTAAAGAGTTTCTCGAAAGAATGGATAAGTTTTGCACACGCTGGAAGCTTTCAATCAATAGAGACAAAACTAAAGTAATGATGTTGTCTAAAAATGCGCGCGAACAGGTTATAGCCAAAACCATAGTTTTCAACCACAGGGACAAACTATAAACATAACAAACTTCTATAAGTACTTAGGGGAAGATATAACACCATCAGGTACTTTTCATCGGGCAACAAAACAACTTAGAGTAAAAGCCCTCCGGGCTTCTTTTAAACTTAAGTCCATCCTCATGTCAAATCATAACCCATCCATACCTCTGGCTCTTGATCTATTCAATAGCCTACTACTATAGAAATATTGGGAACAAAGGTTCAATCACGAGACCTCATACTTCATGGAATAACTGAAAATCCAAATGAAACCATTAGGAAATCTGTATCCGACATAGTATCTCCGGTTTTAGGATCAGATGTGAATATCCGTAAGGCAACCCGTGTCGGGAAAAAAACCGAACCATCTTCTACTCGACCTGTTCTTCTCCGACTTAGTAGATACAGTGACAAGCTAATATTATATATCGATCTAGTGATCTAGCAAACCAAAATATAACAGTGGTCCAACCTTCAATTTCGTACGAAATTTCCGATCTAGACTATGTTTTACTAAATTCCTGCAAGATACTCCTTCGCGTCCCCGAAGTTCTGTTAACGCTGCTGTGAGAGGCGAACTGGGTATGTATCCATTATACATAGACACTCAGACTCAAGTGGTCGAATACTGGATAAGATTGAACAGCATACCGAACGACAGAATTGTTAAAAAGGCGTATGACGAAGCCGTTAGACAAGAACAAGACTGGGTTGTTCATATACGTGATACACTTTGCAGACATGGACTCCAAAACATTTAATTGAACCCTACCGTCGATGCCAAATATTTCGGAGAAATGTTCAAGGAGCACCTTAAAGGCGAGTTTCTGTCAAGCTGGCTACAAATGATAAGAAGCTTTAAGAAACTTGAAACATATTCAAAAATAAAAAACCGACTTTCATATAGAGAACTACCTCCAGTCAGTCCAAAATTAATCCTTCATAACACACACAACAAAACTCCGTATTGGAGTACACTGTCTTGAAATTGAAAAAGGTACACACAGAAATGTCCCAGCCAATCAGAGACTTTGTCCTACGTGTAAGGAAAATGTCAAAGACGAATATCACTTCTTAATGGAATGTCCAACATATAAAGATGAAAGAGTGAAGTTATTGCAGACAATTAAGTGTAAAACAAATGTAACATTACGTCAGTCGGAAACAGAGACGTTTCGTGTACTTATGTCATGTCCTGAAGCAATATCTGTATATCTTGGCCAGTATATCTATACATCTATGCAAAAAAGAATCCGTGAAATAATATAATATAGATAGTGCTTTCATGTAGTTTGAAATGGAGCATTGTACAGCCTAGAACCCAACCAATTGTATAGAATTAAACCTTCCTGTAGCTTTTAGCAGTTTGATATAAGTAGCCAGTAGTATTTTATCTTTGCCTTACATTGTACCTGTTACAATCGTTGTGCAATAAACTTTGACTTGACTTAACTTGCATGTATTGCTTAAAGTCTATATCCAAATTACCTGGCTCCCTTGCTTAAACGAGCCGCGGGTGCTCCTGGAGTTTCCTCTGTCTCTTGCGGGCCCCCGGCCAGTGGTCCACTTGCGATAGATTTGTCCTATGGTGTGGAACAAACAAGTTAACTGTTTACTGACGATACTTGAAACATGAGTTCACCTTTAGTTTTATACCATTAGAAAATTGAAATACATTATTATCTTATAAAAAAACTTTTAACAGTAACGTGGGGGGGGGGGGGATAGCCCCGAAAGGCCCATAGTCCGGTAAGGTTTTAAGTCTTAGAGTCATTGTTACGAAGATATTCATGGGTAGCTGCACATGATAAGTACACCTAGTTATGGACTTAACCTTCATGTAAATCACCACAAAGTTGGAGTGTGTGTGGGAGTTGGTAAGACAAAACCGATAAAGATTTTCAAAATTGCACATGTCTGACGCCTTCCGTGTTCATCCTGTCACTCCGCCATCTGTAACATAGTGTGATTAGAATAGCAATCAAAAAAGTTTAATCACTTAAGATTGGCTGTCCCATTTGAGGAAAAAGTCCTACCATAAGAGTCAGCCAGTATCTGTCACACTCTTGAATCCATTTTGGTTGCTCGTCTTCTTTCATCATTCCTGGAGATGGCACGTATTTGGTGGGGTCCAAGATATTGCTTGATCCCTTTTCCCTCATTGCAAAGTGGATGGTATTGGTTGAGCAACCCGTGGATCCTGCTGTGCCGATGGCATCTCCTTTGTCTATCTGTATGATAAAGCAATAATTGCTATTGAGCAGATTGTTTCTTGTCAGCGCTGAATCAGAAAAGAAACCTGACAATAACGAAAAAAATATAATACTTTTGAAATACATTCATTAGCATTTAAATCAAAATTTAGAACAAAAACCGTTGAAATTACAACGTTCTGACTGTATGATTTAAAACGACGACAAAATTCGGGTTATAAAGTTATGTCGGCACAGCTATCTTCTAAGCCTTAACATCGAAATTCCTTAATTGAATATTTTCACGACAACATTAATGCTCACAAAAGCAAAAACACTTTCATTTCGTAAAATATGCATCTATAGAATTAGATGCTGCTGCTTATAATCAATTAATCTACGGAATGATAATATTGAAGTACCCTTTGGCCGGACTTCATGGAAGTTCCGGGGTTGATGCCGTCCACTATGGCTTCCATGTCTTTTATTTCGTCTATTGCAATAGCGATGCTCTGTTGATCGACAAGGGTAATCTCTCCCGCAAAAGGAGCAACAACCTTTTAATGGTAAAAATGTAAACAGCTGTTACAATATAAAAAGTTATTGCTTCATTCATAAGGAAACAGATTTCACTATTAATTAAAACGGTTACGATGTTTGCTAAATTTCATCTTTACTGAATACAAGCAAATGTAATGTGCTCTCAGTATCATCAGAGAAAGAAGATATCTTACCTCCTCATCTTTAGGTAGCACCAGGTCGATGCCTTGGATGTTGTAGCGTTTTGTGCCGACTCCGTCACTTGGGTACAAGCCACCTCCGCACGTTTCAGGATCCAATTTCTTTTTGGGAAATTTCAACGACGCCTTCGGCCCAAAGATTTTCTGTATGATTCCCCGTGCAGTTTCGTACCTAAATAAATGTTTGTAATTTGTGTAAGTTGTCATATTCAGGGTAGATTACAACGTCATTTTGCCTGTCAAATACAAGATACGTACGAATCTGATCTGGCTGTTGTTACGCTGACAACAACAGCAAGTAAAAAAATATCGATAGGAGACGCGAACCTCCGTGGAGTAATTATGGTTCTTGTTGTGTGGGCTAATGTATATGGTAACTTTAATGACAATTTCTTTAAAACATGTTTCTTTTATGCCCATGTAGTTATTTATAAGAACACCAGGCAGTACAGTAAAAAGGGTAGGTAAACCCCAGCAGGCCAACCAGAACTGTTTACTACCAATAAGGTCATGTTTTTCCAGACATTGGTCTGTGTGTTAGTGGACTTGATCAAGAATGCCTGAATGGATTGTCTTGACATTTAGTAAGTCGAATGTATGAAAATTGATAGAAAAAAAGTTATGCAAATGAAGATCTTATTTGTAATGTATTACTGGATAACTGGAATTTCATATTTGTGGCACTTGGAAGCTCTGAGAAGGTGAACATGGTGGGATATGAATTATGCAAATTAATGCCTAATTTGCATTATTCACGATGGTCAAAAACTGGTCCAAAAATTCCCACTTGTAGCGCATGAATATTGATGATTTTAAAATGCCAATCACGCTTATCATCTCTGGCAACTGTCCGTGATTGGTTGACACTTTTGCAGGCGGACCGCAGCAATGTTTACCTTTCTATCTCCCACCTGTTGCTTTTTTCCGCGAACTGTCCTATTCATATGCGTACCTACAGTCAGTCTCAAGTGTTCTTACATAACACATTTTAACAATACCAAGTCTGGGCATGATTATTTCCAGCATAGTTTCGTTCATATAGTGGTGTAAATTCCCATATACAAGTAATCCCAAGCTGGCGCGTGGCTGACAAAATCGGATGATTTGTGGGTTTGAAGGCCAGGCCGCAAAATTATGAATAAAGATGGCGCCAGCGGGAACAGACTAGGGGGAATTAGGGCATTCCAATTTGGGCCAATAATCAAGGACATTATATAATGTCCTTGCAATAATACATGCATTCCTATGGGGAAGTTGACAGAAATTAGGTGTCATTATCTCAGGAACCAAAGATTCTGACCAAGAAAACTTAGCCTCAAATTCTTACCAGCTCTGTAGACTGTCATCTATCAGAGTTACGAGAAATTCTATACGGCTAGTCTCCGGAGAAACACTCCCGAGCGAGAGCACTTGAGTTAGTCCATTTGCCTTATAAGGGCCTGCTCGCGACCATCACACTATCTCCCGGGGGTCCAGAAGGCAAAAAGATGAAGAAAGGTCGTTTTTGTCAACAAATTCTAAAATTATGAAGTCTGGCCTGTCATACCCACCCAAGAAAGGCTTTCAATGTTTTAATGCCCTGTTTATTTCTCTCTCATCCTGGGGTCTAGGCGCCTGCGCCAATACCCTAATCCCCACCACTATTGTAATATGGGTCGAAGTTTAGCTGTGAGCATGATTGTTTTCTTTATAAAATTGTTAAATATGCCCACGTATTTGCTGTTACAGAATTTTTTTCCAATGATTCTATAATAATTTCAAAACGTTTGACTTCATAACTAACAAAAACTGAGGCGTGTGTGTTTCTTTCCAACAAACTGGTTGCCATCCTAAGAATGAAATAGCCCAAGCGGAAGTTTGAATATTTGTAGACAAATGTACCAAGCCACTTTTCGGCCAGAAACTCTTCACAGAAAACGGTCAGCAAAATAATTCTGAAGGCTTGTCGAATATCTTTTACACAGGGACTGAACACATTGAATTCAAGGCAAGAGAGACCATTCAAAACCCCACGATGTTTACTTGTTTTCGTGGAACTTACTTGCTTCCATAGACTCATAGTGACAGTCTCAAGTCAAGTACACATGGAAAAGAATTCTCGGCTCCAGCACAAGAAGAGCACAAATCAGGAAATGTTCTAAACATAAAGTTAACCTAAAAATCAGAAACACATTTTTAATTTTAGTGTGATACAAATTGTAATGTTCTTGGTGGAACCAAGGACTTGATGGAACCCAAGCCGCGTGTAAAGCTTATGATTTGTCTGTACATGTAGGTAACTTAAATTGTTTTTAGCATTGTCCAGTACCTTCCAAGAATAACTGGTGTATTGGAAAAACATGCTCGCCATCGTGTTTGATCTAAAATAATTGACCGCTGTTTGAAAATATTCCCGTTCAAAACTAGTCGCCAGCCATTTCTTTTGTTCTTCCTCAGAGCTTGGCTTGGAATCATGATCAAGACACCCGCGAAGTAAAATAAAAATGCGAATATGTCCAGACACAGCTTGGAGGATTTTTCCGGTGCTTAATTTGTCGACCGACCTTTCTTTCAAGTAAAGATAATCACGAGCTGGCGTTTGTATTTTTCCGAAAAGGTTCTTTGTAAAAAATTGCCGACGCCTGAAGTTGCTGACATGGGATACGTCATTTTGTCCCAGCATGGGTAAACAAGAAACACAGACACCTTTTATTTTCAGAACATATATGTTACCACGCAAAACATTATTTGATGTCTGTTCCCTTTATCAAAATATTCTTCTGTAATGACTAAGTTGACATGATATGTTGTTGAATGTAGAGTTCAAACACAAAGCCCTCAAGATTCCCACCTACATTACAGTAGACTGTCCCAATAACTCGATATGACACCGCCGCCATATTGAATGCTCGGCCGCCCCAAACGCAAACCAAGCCTACTTGCCCAAACCAAACAGACCGATTTTTTTCATGATTTTCAGTTATCAATAAAAATAAACATCGTCACTCCCTCGTCATCGGCAACATTTAGGTCGTTTAGAACGGTCGCAAATCAAGTTTGTCACGGTCGCGATAGGCAAACTGTGACGACTCGGACAAAACGCTAACATTCAACGGGAGAAAATCGGGATCGAAAAAGAAACGGTCATCTTGATCCAAGGGGTGTCTTGTAAACCCGGTCGTTATCAATACGATGTTTGACTGTATTAATAATTTGTGTTCGGGTTAACAGCTCACAATGATACCAGGCCCTGTAAGAGAACAACAAATGCGAAATAAATAAATGCCTAGGAATGTAGGATAGAAACACAAGCTCGGCAAGTATATAATATAATTCAACGTCCCGAATCGTTACCCAAGAATATGAAATCACTAAAAGATATGGGGAAAATAGGGTCGCCCAGAACTTAGGCTATAACTTTCGGGACCAGAATACAGGGTACACACGCTGAGCGATCGCAGAATTCACAAGTTGAAAAAAGCGCAGGTAATGAAGGCGCAATTTGCATGAAAGCGTGCTCGCAGACAATGGGGCGCTAATAAGGCTCTGTGATCCAGGCCGACAGAACTCATTATAACTCAACATCATGTTGTAGTACCGCGTGGAAACTACAACATAAGGATAAACCTCACATCCTGTCCAATATCTTCGAAAATGCATGGTAACTTTTGACGAAAACACCACCAATCGAAAGAACAACATATTGCCGCCATGTTAGCTCATTTGCATACCGTCCACAATCGGCTATCTGTAACTATGGGAGGAAACGTACCGCAAAATTGTCAAAATCAGTTAAAATTGCAAAGACATCAAAAAAATTCGGTCCAGTCCTTATTCACGGACATGCATCGTATTAATAAAGGCTTCCACCGATGTTTGATATATATTACTAAGAAAATTACCATGCTTTAAGGTCAAAGTTTATTGACCGGAGTAGACTCTTTAGGCGTCCAGGGACGCAAGAAATTTTCATTGTCATTTCCTACCTTCTACACATTTCTAAAGCCGATAAATAATTTTCGAAACTGCTTATTTTTGTTTTATATTGTAACCATCGAATCGAGCATTAAACTTGGGTATTTTTTATATCATTTTTATCCACTGCCGCGTGGGCTCCGTGACCCAGCGGGTGGGTGGAGTACTAAACAAAGGGCTTTGAGAACAAACAGCTTGTGTTTAGACCATCGTGATTGAACAGAAAATGCTAAAATAGACTTCTTTGTTGAGATAACACTGTCATACTTAAGACATTTTCTGCTGTGACGTAACGGCATGGTGTTCGGCCATGAACCCAGCTGCTCCGAATCCCAAAACCCCTCCAATGTTGTGCCCATGGGAGAGGCACTTGACACGACTTTCCTCACTCCATCCAGGTGTTAAATATGGGTATATTTGTTCTGTGTACGTGTCCCTGTTAAAATAAGTTATGAAAAACTTGAGTGCATCGCCACGTAGTCCATTTCTGTCAAAAAGTAAAAAGAAAATATTCTGCTATTTAAGTGAAGATGATGAACTGATATAATTTATGCAGATGACGATCTTATTTGCATGATTGATAAGAAACATTCATAACACATCAGTCGGAAAGAACAAAATCATTTAGCTAAGGTATGAGGTAGTGGAACTTAAGTTACGGTTATGGTGCCAAAATCCCCATATACATCATCTTTACCTAAATAAGTACCTGTATGGTAAATTCAAACAAATGCATGGAAATGATCTTAATCCATTGGTCCGTAAACACAGCCTCAAACCTAAACAACGTGTTTAAAGTATAAAGTTAGCTATTGTAGCATTTCCTCAAAAACATGTTAATGAGTCCCTGTTTTCCATGATTTATGCATTGTCGTGTTAAACTTTACTTGGCTTCCAATTGCCAAAATTGAATTCTTAGCATTTAACACTACGGAACTATAGTAGCTTCTTATCTATTATGAAAATTAGGTATTCTTTGCATGGTAGATATCTATCTACGTTACACGTGTCACGTGCTTGAGAGTCCTATCATGACGTGATCTTACATCTAAACCCCTGAAAAGACTGCGGCGTAAACAATTACGTTCATCATCGGCAGCTCAAAAACTAACGACCTGCTAAAATCCAAGCATGTGCATCAAATGGATATTGAATAGCTTCAGCTCCGGGCGTTTACAATTTCCCCGAGTTCAAACGTCTTCATGTTGGTTTAAAACATACAACAAAAACACTACCAAACATCACAAACAGCAAAAAAACACCACATCATGCAGTACAATTAGAGCTACATAAAACAAATATGCCATCTTTGAATCCATGTTGTTTTATTTGCAACTTCTTGTCCGAGTTCTAATTGCAATATAAAACAATGCATAAAAAGCGTATACTGTACATATAGTGCGAGTTAACAATAAAACAACCATTGTTATTCAAGTCCGATTCTATCACTAATTGAGTTAGTTGCAGACCATTATCGGCAGCAAGTCTAGATGGAAGATTTAGATATACAATATGATATTTCTAAAGCACTAAAACTAAACGCCTTTATGGTGAAAGTAAAAATTTTGGGCTTGTTTACCCTTAAGTGTTGCACTCATACATACACTCTATTCTAGATGTCGTAAAATGTGAAACATACCCTTTCTTCAGTGACTCGAAACACCGCTTTACAGAGTTGATAGTGCTCAATGTCGCATCGTAGGCCTCCAGAAAAGGGCCAGCGAGGTCACCAATTGTCTCTAGCGGCGTCTGCAGTACCCCAAATGCTTCATTCACCGTGCGGACTATTTCGTCTCTAGTCGTTTTCTGAAGAAAATATAAATAGCAAACGTTTTCGCTCACACAATAAATATCAATGATGACACAATAACTCGAGGAGCTGGCATTCCAGCTTGGTCTATGTCACCAGCGGGCCATTCAGAGCTCACCCAAGATTCAGATTCAGTTTTAATTCTGATTGGCATTGCATATGACATTAATATAAAACAAAAATATCCACATGAATTGCGCCAATACTTACATGGCTTGCCATTGACTTAACAGTTACATAAGATTGCTTAAATACAGTTATTACATGATTCCTAATCCATGGATATTGCTACATGATTACAAACGGTTTAAAAATTGTAACAACGTCCAGATGAAGCGTTGCTAAGATAAAAGTAACAGCCAATACTGACTGGTTTTAAAAGGAACTTCACCGCCCATTACACTACTGACGGCCACAAAGGATCCATCAACTGACATCACTGTAGAACAGACGTAGAGATCGGGGTACAAATGAAAGTTCATGTCTTTTGGTTTTACTCCTCGTTGCTCGGTAGCGACCCTCTCGACGAAGACTGTAAGACTTGTCCTGAGGTAGGACAAAGAACTCATTCAGAGGAGAACTACAGTCCTTCAGAATGTCTTGTAGTGTTTTCAGAGTTGCTGTGTCCCGTCTGCTAGACAGTGATGGCAGAGAGTCCGACGGTACCCCTATGATTCTCAGGCAGCGCTTCTGCAAGGTTACCCTCCTTGTTCGGAAGTAGGTCCAATGCGTCCCACCTGACAAGTCAAATTCACAATTCTGCCTTGCAATGTAGTATACGCCCGATCGCAAGGAATTCTTATAATTCAACAGCTATCCAGCTATCTGTGATGTGTCCGTGCGCATTCTTTGAACACCATAAATCGAGGAGTTAGCATTACAGCTATGTACGGTTAATGTCCTTGCCTGCCCTCCTCCAGGAGTCACGTCTCAGATCTTAGACATTGAGTGCTACAGCAGACGTAGCCTGGTATTGCAGACGTTATATTGATTTCAAAGTGATTGGAAGAAATATTGTAGCAGAATTAAGAGATCTATGTTGGTACTTTGGTTACAAGAAGTAAGGTCAGCCAAGACACATTCGCCATTGCTATCATTTACCATTTCCAGACCTGTTACACTATTTATTTCTATGGAGATATTTTTTTGAGTGTTTCTGTCTGTGTATGTGCGTGTTTGTGTTTGCGTGTCCGGATTTTTTAGCATATCTCTAGAACCTTTAGATGATTACAATGATATTTGATTTGTTGGAAAATCTTTGGAATACAAAGGTCACGATTAATTTTGGGCCCCCTTATATGTGACCTTTGTACTGCAGCAGAATTTCTTTTTTAAAATTCTTTTGACCCAGACGTGCCATAGTCATATATTTTGATTGTAGATTTTGGGCCCCCTAGCAACTTGCTCTAGAACTGCGGGCGCGTTTTTTTAATTGTCCATGGCACGGCGATGCCGCAGTGGCAGAGTTTTCGGCCCCAGAATTCAGAGGTCCTGGGTTCAACTCCGGAGTCCCCTGATTTGTCTCGTTAACGTTGTGCCCTTGGGAAAGACGCTTAACACAACTTTCCAAACTTCACTTAGGTGAAAATGAGTACCTAGCTTTGGTTAGGGACGTCCCTCGGATAGGACGTTAAATGGAGGTTCCGTGTTTGGGGAGAGCCACACCTCGAGAACGGAAAAGAACCCACCACGCTTGTCGAAAAGAGTAGGGGTGCTTCCCGGTGTGAGTGGATCAAATATATCTGTCTGGATATACAGCTTTTACTGTTCACTTTTACTGTTTTTATGCAATTCTTACCTTACCTTAAACCTAAAATCCCCCGCAACTTTGTTGCAATTCAAACAAACAAAATCAAACAATTTGCATAACTAAGGAAATCTTTTTTTTGCAGGATTTTGTTCATTGTAGGACTCAAATACATGCCAAGTAATGTTTCATGGCAGCTAGAACATTGACAAATACCAATTATACAAATCAATTTATAGTTTGCATAACTGTAAAAGTGCCGTCATCTAGATGAAAATCATTTTCATAATCAGTTTATTTCATGGAGATATGAGGTCTAAGAACTCTTGTTGTTTATTTTAAAATGTTATCTCAAATCATTTGAAAGAAAATCATCAAAGATAACAAATAAAAAATTGTTTCTATCAAGATGCACGTTGTCTAATAACATACCAAGTTGCCAAACGCGTCTTCCAACACCCCCTCGGTATGCTTCCCCAGTCCTTCCACCCAGTCCGGAGCCTCTTTCTGAAACAGCTCCCACACACGCGTGAAGTCGGCCAACAATTCCTGTATTTCCGTTCCGACCTTTAACAGGAATGGCTGCATCCCTGTCGTATGATAAATATGATGTGTGATATCGCACATGTTAAAAATACAAACACAACGCAATCAGCTTCTTTCATAATTAACCAAACATGTTATACGTTATTTGTATTTTTTTGTAAACTATTTTCTTTATAGTTAAAAACAATGGAGACATTTCATTTCATTTATTTGTTTAACCAGAAGACACACTCAGGTCTCTTGACCTGTTTTTCAGGCTCCCTGGATACAAATACAATGCACAGACATAATACATAATGATCACAATTATATACAATTTAAAAATTCGGTATCAGTCCTAATTCTATTCCTAAAGTCCATTTCTAAAGGTCGATACGGCAGTGAGTTTTCTTTGTTTTTGTTGGGAGTTTATTCCAAAGTTCAGGACCCATGTGCTTTAGACTTCTCTTGAATGACTGTAGATATGCCTGTGGTATATGCAGCAGGTGAGGGTCCCAGTTTGCAAGCTTACTCGCTGAAGTGCGCGTTCGTGCTTTCAACACCGGCGGAGACATCCACAGAAACATGCTTGACAGATAAGGGGGCACTTTGTTGTGGACTGCCTTGAAAACCGTTACTAGCGTGTTTCTTTCTATGCGCTTATAATTAGTCAGTGGCTCCATACACGCCTCCACTAAAAGTGTTTCGGTAGGCACACGGTCCCGTAGTGTTCTGCCGGTGATGATCCTTGCTGCACGGTATAAGAACCTGTTAAGTTGTAGCAGTTTAGTCTTGTCGCTGTAAATCAGCGTTGGCAACTAAGCAGTGGCACAATAGTCCAGGTGTGGATATATCAAGGTCCTACACATGAGCTGTAAAATATCCTTTGTGACAAATGGTTTGGCACGGCATAAGGCACTGAGGCCAGCAAGTAGTTTCTTTGTAACCTTTGTAATTTACTTTTGTCCTTATAGTATTGCTCATCACCATCAGGCCATGAATATAAAGATGTTAAAACAAACCTTCCTTAAACAGGAATGCATCATATGTGAGATCCTTCATGTTAATCAGGGCCATTATTGCCTTGTAGATACTGAAGAAAAAAAAAACGATGTGTTACAGTACCTTATTGTGTGGTGCTACAAATAAATAATACTCCCATGGGTATATCTCTTTTTATCACATAGTACATGCTTTACAAGTGTATTACTCTGTATTTGATTTATCAATAAATTCACACACTTTCATTGTTCTTTTTTTACCAATGAATGAAAATCCCATAAGTGTATGTATTTCATACATGAATGCACAAGAGTCTCAATGAGACATCTTTCTGTCTGTGGGTTCGTTTGTGTGTATTTTTGTGTGTTATCTGTAAGCGGTAGCAAGTGTAGAAGAGCATACGATTGACCACGGTTGAATGGCGTTTGTTTTTCTTACGTTAAACGTGGAACGTGGAAATACTGATACTTTGAAGAATGTAATATCAAACGTGCTACTGATCCAACTTTCCTTCAGAATATCAACAACACCAACGTAATTAGTAAAATAATTGAATAAGACACACTTGTACACTGCCTTGACAATGTTAGCAATAGCCGTCTGTGGTGACTTGATGAGTTTAGGCACTTCTCGCACTATCGTCTCCACGCCCTGCCAGATCTGCTCAGCTGCCCACGGCAACACGGTGATCGCAGAGTCCGCAATGCTCTACAAACACATAATGATTTTGTCATCACGTATCTTTGCTCCTCTATAGGACACACTTAAGAATAAAAAATATGGAATCATCGATGTCTAATGCAAAATTGCATGGTTTACATAGACGTTTATATGTGGAGATTATAACTATGCATAGAATTGACATACATTGTAAAGAACGCAACATACATGTATATTCCATGTTTCTATTACAGTACACAGGTGACTTTATAAGAATATTGGCTGTCTACCCAATACCATTTGATTATTTTCAGAGATTGTTTTCGGTCCTTTAAACATCCCTTGACTTGACGTTGACATAGTTGTATTGCGTATGTAATGCAAATACAAAATTCAACTGGAATATAAAGGATATAACTTACATTGAAAAGATCCGTGGCATCATTCTTTACTTCACTGAACACTGCGTTGGCTCTAAGCATTACCTGTCGTGCCTCTTCAATGAAACTGGGTAGGTTGTCGTAAGCCGCGACTTTTTCCCACGTCTCACTTGCCTGTCTGTTAAAAAGTAGACGTTATCTGTTCCACCGTCTTTGCGACATGTCTATGAAAATGAGACTTCGGAAGACAAATTTGAAAGAGTGCATCCGCTTTTATGATTTGTTGATAATTTATGGCCATAATATACGAATACCTTGCCATGCCTTTCACAATCTCTGGGAGGTTCTGTACTGTATCAATGATGCTTTGAAATAATTTTTCCGGCGTGGTTCCAGCCAGACGATTAAACAGACGCTGGAATGTTTCCAGTGTGTTCTTGATGTCGCTGATCACCGCTGGCACGTCCCGGAACCAGAAATTGATGAGCTCCATTAGTTCGTCAAACGAGAAATCCTGCAGAATAATCAGCATATATAACTTTGTTATTAACAAAGATGACATCACGCTAGTCTTATAGTGTCTGTGGTAACAATGGCTAAATAATGGATAGCGCAACGAAATATTGATACTGATATGCACATAGTATTACAAATATCCCCCAGCGGGACTGCATTTCTCATATTTCTTTAACCCCAGACAAAATACGAAGACAAATTTTATCAGGAAACAAAATAACCCAACGTTAATATTTATCACATTACGGATTGCGCTCAAGTCAGTCTAGTTACGCAAACTCGCCTCCATTATAGGTAATTCTAATATTCTAGACTCCTTGAGTACTTGCCTGCAGGATGTTGATCTCGTAATTAATGCCACCTTTGAAGCAGATTCCTGCGTCAATGAAATCAAACCTTTCCCCAATAATGCCGAGTAAGCCTCTGGCGTAGATCTGGTCGTCCACGTCTACTTTCACATGTCCTTTTGTTAGCCCTGAGCAAAAGGGAACAGGAAAACATCCTCCGTTTGCAATTTTTCGGATAAAATATCAAACCAAAGCCGGGAGTAAGAGTCTTTCGGACTAGCGGTACTCACAGTTTAATACACCAATATCTGCTCGGTAAGACCAAAGTTTACCAACAGCTGATTGATGCCTATTATAAGACCCCCATTCCACTTGACCACGTCCACGCTCTCACAGCACTCGCTGCGACCTAGAGCCCCTGTCACACTTGTGCATATATTCAAGTGCGCATGACTTCCGCAGTAACATTTTGTTGGCTTAAGTAAATTTTGCCGGAAGGAAGTTGTTTTCTACTTTGACCCTCCGATGAGCAGTCTAGTTATCAAACCAAAGAAATAACTTCTTCGGCTGAAAACTTAACCTAAACCAAAAACATGTTGATATGCAACTCATGCGGGCTTGTATATATGCACAAGTGTGACAGGGGCTTAGAATTGGCCAGAGCGCAGTAAGAGCGCCTTCAAATTCGTCACAACCTGGAATTTTCTTAACCAGAAACATGCAAATTAATGTTTTTAGTCTATTTTGATTGATATTTGGGGTCATAAGTGGAAAAAATGTATTTTTGAAAATTTCAAAATGGCCGATCCAAGATGGCGTATCCCAGGGGGTCACTAACAACACATGACGTCATTCGTCGACGTCATTTTGACGTCAACGTAGTCACCACTGACGTCAAATGTCTTGGCATACCTTAAAATCAATAATACGCAGTATTTCGTCTAATACCTTTAGATATTATGGGAATTCCCTATTTAGCCAATATTATCACACCGATGACGTCATAATTACGTCATATTACGTTATAACGTCACCAAAATTACAAGAATTATAAACCTTTACGTGTACATCACTCCCTGCAAAGTTGGTGATGATACAACATACCGTTCGCAAGTTATGAGGGGGGGCGAATGAGCACCCCCCCCCCCCGTCCAAGAAGTCTAAAAAAAGCCCGGTCTAGATGTTTTTGCAGGATTTCAATTGGCGGGAATATAAAATATTGCTGAGCGAAGTCGATGTAACGCTGCACAGAAAACACGACCCTCAAACTAACGTAATTTCAAGATGATGTTGGCATTGTCAGGACAGCCAAAAGGCTCAAGAGTTATATTCATACCTAAATGTAGCTACAAGGATCCCAGCCCGAAATGTGTTTGTTTTGTGGAAATATGTTGGCATTCTATCACTGTAGCGAGCGTTCAACATCCCGCCAGTAACTGTGGGAAAGTAGCAGAAATTCACAATTTTACTGGCCGATATCGAGTCCAAGTGTCCACAACAATATCATCTACTTGTGCCATGCAAATATATAGATGGATTTCACCGAGGAGGAGAACATCTCGCCGCCTAAGATGACTCAACGCTGCTTTCTACCGGGTCCGCCATAGTTTAGCTTGTTTAATTTTAGGTCGCAGAGAGAGGGCGGCGAGAGCGCCGTCCTAGTGGAATGGGGGTATAATAACCACCATGAACTTGGAGGGTGCTCTCGCCGCGCTCTCTCTGCGACCTAAAATAAAACAGAGCGCACTGAGAGCACCGAGGTCGCTGAGAGAACTGGTTCAACCCCCAGCAGGGATTGGCAATAAACGGTGAATTCGGGCAAAGTTGACTGATGTATCAGCAACTGACATAGACTTGACGTAGACTAACAATGGGACTTAGTGTGGACTCGAACATCGCGCCCTTCCCCGCAACTAACCCTTAACCTAACTTTAGATTGCTTTGCACGTTAGAGAATCCGCTAGTGATTCCCTTTTCCGACAAAAAGACCACCAGATTACTACATTTGTCCAGGTAATGATACCACGAAATGGCCCCTCATATGGGCCTTATCCTGGATCTATTCCTATGCCAGGCCCTGAAGTGCAATGCTGGGGATAGCTCGACAGCCGCTTGGCTGTCTAGAATAACATTTGGCACACTTAACTACAACTTAACTAGCTTTATTGTTCGAATAAAAGAAATCTATCTTCTAGGTCGTGTTAAGGTCGCAGGAAACAGTATCTCTCCAAATAATATAAATTATTGCAATAAATAACATAAATTATGTTCAGTATTTCAAAGTGTTTCAGGGCGTGGTGTGCGCAAACAAGTGTCCTAAAGCCCCCGTCCCAAATCAACAATTTAGCTCGGCCGACTTGTCGGCGAGCTCCAAATGTCGATTTTCGGGCGAAGTACGACCGACGTCCTGTCGATTCTACGGGCTTCGGGCGAATTTTCGGAGCTCGGGCGACGTTCGCGTGTCACTGGAAGCTGCGCTTAAATTCAGCGAGGCCTCGGCGACGATTTTGGAGCTTGCACAGTTCGTCAACAGTTTGCCCGTAGCTCGCCCGAGCAACGCCCAGCGCTCGGCCAATATTCGGGCGGGCATCCGAGGATTTTAGACTCGATTTTTGGTCGGTCGGAGGTCGCCCGAACTCTTCGGCCTCGTGCGAGCCTCGCACGGGCCTTGTACAATAATCGGACGACCGTCGTCAGTGTTCCGGCCGAGTCATGAAAAGTAAGGCGTGCTTCGGGCGAGCGTTGTGCAGGTGTCGATGGGAGCTTGGACGGGCCTCGGCCGAACTCCTTCTTGTTTATAGATAAAAGGAAATAAACGACAGTTTGGTTTATAACATAAGATGATAAATGATACTGTAATATTAACGAATACTAATATCAACTTGTCAAAGAATGCTTTTCTAATGAAAGACAATTCAATGCAAAGTTAAATTTTCATTCAAAAATTACTATAGATAAAATGTGGACACCGACGACAATGCTCCTTGTTTGTTTTTTGGTATTGGTTTGGATGTTTCAATTTGTATATTCATGAACTGGGGCTTGACTTTTGAGGTTTGACTTCACTTTCTGAGTTTTTTTCTCCGCAAAATGACTAGTTGAAAGTCCACTGAGTCATTATAGATCTATATTTGTCTGCCGAGGCACGCCCAGGCGTCGGCAGGGCGGCAATAGGCTTATCAACGGTCGGTCGAAGCTCGGACGGCGTTCGCCCGAGCTTCGGTCGATTTCTATCTGGTGAAAATGTTTGGATCGGGCTTAACCGACTGATCTGTTGACTTTGTGGCTCCTGCGCTTGTATTGTGATTGGTCTATAACAAAATTCCTGTTTATGTTATAATTTTCAGTGTGCCCACCTACTTCACTCGTGCCCTACAGATTTGCCACAACTCAGAAATAAACTTGGTCCAAATTTGAGATTGTTACCATACCATTTGATTCTGACTTCGTCCGTGTCCAAGAGATGGTACCGTCTTATGTGGGATTTATGATTATTAGTGTTCGCGGGACGTCGCCCGAGCTCCGTTCAATTTGTGACGGGGCAGGTTTTCAGCGAAAAATACGGTCGACGCTCGGGCGAATTTGAAATTCGGCGAGCTTCCGGCGATCTACAAAATCGGCCGATGTTCGCATGAATTGTGACGCCGGCTTAACAGAATTATAAAATAATTGAATAAATTTGAATTCATATATATATATATTCAAGACACACGCTGAGCGACCGTACAGCGACCAAAACTGTGTTTTTCCTCTTGATTTAATCATTTGAACATGACGAAGATGGACCCGCCAGTTTATGCTACTCCTGCACGTACTCCCGATATGGGAAGTGTATTGGTCACTTTAAACTGTATCTGTCACATATGCAATGTATACGTCAGGGTAGAGACTCCGATCTGGTAGAATCGGCAATTCTGCCGGTAAAGATCCCGAGCGGAGTTTCTGTCGACAAAGACCACGATTGGGATATCTGTCAGCAATAAGTTTTAGTTTTAGTTTTTAAGTTACAGTTTAAAGTGACCAATACACTTCCCATCGGGAGTACGTGCAGGATCTAGGATGACGTACTAGTAATTAGCATAAACTGGCGAATCCTTATTGATGCCAGATTGGAGTCTGTACCCGCATATTGCTTTCCATCTATCAGAATTCCCTATGTTCAGCTTGCTCTTCATAGGGGCATATAAAGGTTAATGTGCAGGAAGGGTAGCATCACTATTTTAAACAGTATGAATATCGCAATCATTTAACGTATTCACAAAGACCCGAATGGCTATTGGGTTTTGCGACTTGAATTCACAATAGAATGAAACAACAGTATGATCCAATACTATGTCGCATTGTGCATAAATATATATATATATTTGCAGCAAATATCACAGTCCCAACTAACTCACCTATGTTAAAGTCAAAAATGTTCTTAACAACGAGGCCGAATTCTGCTCCAATCATGTCTGTACCGATACGCCTCTGCCAGTCTATTCCTGGTAATTTCAAGTAAAACTTGATTCCCTGAAAAAAATGACATAAATGCAATATTTATAGATACATATCATATTTCAAATACACATGTACTTAAAGACGCCTTTTACATTGGCTTAAAAGGCTTGCATATATTATATCCTTGATTATGTACAAAATGACAATAGGATGTTTGGTTTGTCTCTACTACTACAGAGAAAGAATGGATAGACAAGAATGCCCATATTCTCAGATAAGTGTAAATTATAAAATAAATAGAGACCATGCCTTAAGACTGAGATGCTGGTTGTCTTTGTCACTTTCATGCGACGTTTATGTAATATCTTCGTTGAATCCTTTGTTTACTACTAAAGTCTTGTCATTTTGTATATTTTCATCGAATGGCTTTGTCCATAATGATATTTCCTTCACGAAGCGTGATATATATTGCATGCCGTAAATCCAGAGAATATTGAACTCCAGTTAAGTTTTTTTTAAACATTAAGTTAATCATGAAAGTAGCAAACTTTTGCGGTAGGTAGCAGAAGAATGCTTACATCTAATATTCTTTCCACGCCTCTGCGCTGCCGAAGGTGCGAATCTCTTGACATAGCATACGTCCTTCCAATCAGATCATCAAGGTAGTGGCCGATGTTGATAGACCTGTGAAAAGACCAAGTCATAATCAGTTTCCGTCCACGTATAAACCCCATCTCTGTAGTTTTTGGCACCCATCGCAGGCGAATTAGCAATGTCATACATGTCCAAAGTCTATATGACTTAGACATAAGGAATTAAGAGCGATTACAAAAATAATTTACCCATTTGCCATGTTCTGTTTTATCTTCAGAAGGTTGAGCGCTTTGGGGTGTCTTTGGTACTGAACGGCAGCGTGATAGCGGACATGCTCCTCCTCATCAAACAGCGCGCTGTCCAGGAGCAGACTGGCGGCCTGGGGGAAATGGAGTTTATTGTTGTACCAAGAAACATGATATTATCAACGACTATTCAGGTTTAACGTAGATGACAAGAATATCAAATATGTCAGGTAATCAACAAGATAGCAATGAAAAAAGCAATTGTAATGTGACCCACATCCCTAAAGGGACCTCGGGTATAATCTCGGACTGCTCGTGCAACTAAACGGCAGCCTCGCCACGGCACGCAATTTTGGCCAATAACACCGCGTCACCCCTACTTCTGGATAGAACAAGATAGCAACGCCCATGCAAATATACAACCGGAAGATTACATGTAAGTCATATCAGGAAATTTATTTTTCAACATTGAAAACTGCCTTCCTACATGCCTTAGTGCCTTGGCCAGTGAATGGCCCCTTGCTCCCCCCTTGCTCATTGATAATTATCTCTAATAAATTAAAAAAGCTAAATAGCTGCTAATTCTTAGATCTCAACCAACAAAGAACGGGGAGAATGTCAGTAGAATGCTGCACTGTCAATAACATTTAAAGCAGGACATCTTCTTAGTTTAAAAATTTAGAATATATAGATATATGCATATACACGTATGTGCAAGAGCTAATGTAATGATTGACCATGTTTGTTATAGGATGAGAGTGTGCATGGCTACGCTAAATCAACTGTATGCTGATTATTGCCTCACCTCATGGTGGTCATATTTCCTGATGGCGGACAACGCGCTTCTCCGCAGCAGTGGTGGGCTGTCGGTGTTGTTCACGTAGGACAGGAGGTGGTCAAACGAGCTGTCAAACTCAGCATTCCCGAGGGACTCCAGGAGAGTAGCTTTATGATTGTAATGTTTGTTCAGTTCTTCCGCGGCCAAGGTGGATCGCAGATGCCGGTGATGCCAGGGGTCTACAATTAACAGGAAGGTAGAGGATACACGTATGTACGCTTTCAAATTAGAGTTGAATTATTAGCGAACGATGTTCTTTTTCACATTTTGTTAAATATCCCTATATCAGTTACCAACCTCCTGCAAAGATTAATTCTACGGTGATGTTGCGTATATTCTATACTGTAGGGCATTCACTTACCATGGATCCCTAAACTGTCCTCGAGTTTTCTGACAAGGTTTATCGCTTTCTCCTTGTCGGTTTCCTTCAGTCGGTCGGCAACAACTCCGAGGATGAGAACAGCGGTGTTGTGGACTATCCATTCATCCTTAGGGTCTACGTTTGTGTACAAAATGTTTAAAATAAGTGATCCAAGAAAACATATTAGTTGTATTATGACACAGATATGGCCAATACATATAGCATTTGTATTCGATATCGTCTCTAAAAGGATACTTTATATCATGCAATATTTGGATTGTTTGAAAATTGTATAAATTTTGTAATACCAGTTGATCAAAATCAATCACCGTGGTGATAACGTTTTTGTAACCTACGTCGCTTATATAAGATATGCATTTACTAGAACATTTCTGATACCTTGGTCAATTTATACAATCGGAGGCTGACAGACATAGAAAGGATGGGCCAGAACAAAGCGGATTGGCGGAGTATGGTAGCGAGACGCAAAAGACGAATTCATCCTGACGCAGGTCATTCATCCACGAGGAGACTTGATTATGTATCAAGTAAGTAATGATATTTGTTTTTTGTTTGGTACCTTAATTTTACTAGAAAAATTAGTATGATAATCACACAAAGCTTAGCTGCGCTGCCTACCTTCAAATTCAATTTCTCTTATGAAGCACAATTCCTCCAGAGCTCTTACGAAATCCTGAAAATCATATGATACTAGGTTATGGACAAAATGTGTGCAACTAACTTATAACCACGCCGTCAGTTGTACTTGGAAAAATAGTGAATCTGTCAATAAAGGAATCAAATGTTTGAATAATAGTAGATACAAAAACGTTTGAGTTGTTTAAGTGAAGTGCCAGATTTCCTACGAAAAGGACACGAAACAGCTAAGGAAGAAGTACATTTACCTTGACAGGCGGTGTGGTCATGCTCACAAAACTGATCAGCATCCGCTGTATGAGTTTCGCTGAGGCTCCCCTAACCTGTAGAACAGTTTTGGTAAGGAGCCGCTGTGCAGCCTCGCTACCAAGGCTGCCGAGGGCGTCCACCATGATGTTGCAGTTTTCCTCTTCGATAGAGTCTGAGTAGTTGACCTTGACATGCTCATGCACTAGAACGCCAAGGTCATTTTCCGACAATCGGTCCATCAGGGCGATAAGCTGAACAAAGCATTGCCGCCTTTGCATTGATTCTGAAATCGGAAGGCCAGGTAGAATGCTTTTTTCTTTATTTGAACCTACGTTCGTGCCTTGTCCTTTTGGTAACAACTTCTGTTTTCTTTACAGAATATTGGCGTTTAAGATACATGTTTTACATCATCCCAAAAAGTTTCAACCTTTTCCAGCCCTAGTACTGTCCTATAGATAACATGGTTAATTTGGCACTATATCAAACAAAAACAATTGGCATTATGTTACCGAGGTCATGTCTGCTTCAATTAAAGAAAGGTTATAATCTATTGCTAGCATTCTTTGAATATAAGGGGTCACAACCAAAATACTCATTACAAGATCTGTCAAACCTAATCCAAACACTAACTTTACTCTTGAGCAACTTTAGCTTCAACCGTCACTAGCTTCTAAAGTACATATTGAGCATACCTTCTCTTTTACGGTGATTCCTCACACATGTCAAGTTCCCGATGAGGGCATCTTTCGCTTGCACAAGGCCAAGCTCTGGTGGCTTCGGCTAAAAGATATTAAACAATATATGCATATCCAGGGATTACTCAGTCTTCATTTTACCAACGTAAGTATTATCTCAGAAAAATATAAGGAAAGAATTGCTCTCACATGAGTGATGATGATAGACCCATTGGTGAGATTGTAGGGTGGGGTCACATTGTCAGCAAACGGCTTCATGCCTACAAGGGTCATCCTACTGGAGGAGTTTGCATGCATGATGGGAAGATCTGAAACAATCGCAGAAATATTAAAAAAAATGATAGTGGAGTTTTCGTCCTTAGTAGACAACTTTTTTTTGAACATGCTATTGTATCATTTAGATAAAACTTATCTTCCTTTCCACCATGGTGCATATTTACATTTGTAGATCGATATCGATATATAGAGAAATATATAGATCTTTCTAAGAGTAGACATAGATTTACTGGCAGATAGATAGCTATAGATGGAAAAAATATAGATGTTTATTTATTTATTTATTTATTTATTTATCTATTTATTTATTTATCTATTTATCTATCTATCTATCTATCTATCTATCTATCTATCTATCTATCTATCTATCTATCTATCTATCTATTTATTTATTTATTTATTTATTTATTTATTTATTTATTTATTTATTTATTTATTTATTTATGCCAGGGGCCCATATTGAAAATAGGAACAACAGAGACAATATAAAAACATCTACATATAACAACAACAACGACAAAAATATTGCATCAAGTAGTGTAGAAACGAGATGGCGGTAGGACTAGTCGACAATAGTAGGGCCAATGACTGCTAAGTGAAAAAAATCTGAGAATTACATAGCAGTTGGATTATACCGTTGCCAGACGCAAGGAGACGAGTTAAGAGTTAGTAGTACTCCTAGGCTGAGACATTAACATCTCAAAAGCGTCATGGTAAGTCACCCGGAGTTTCTGCATATGTGAATAGATCCATTTAATTTAATGCAAGTTTAGTGTAGAAAGTCTAGTCTAGAAAGTCCTTATATAATAGACTAGAAAGGCAACATTTGCAAAAATTGACTTCCAAAATCACCCCTGTGCAAAATACTCTGCTCAAAAGTAAGATATTGCCAAGTCATTCCTGACTGCAATGGAACTTGTGTCCCCTATGCAAGCATGGACTTTGAAAGGAAACCCAATGCATGGTAGACCATTCAGAAAGCATCTCTATTAAAAAAAAAGAACTTTTGTGTAATCGCCACAGTCCAAAATCAGATTTTTTTAAAATCTACCTCACGAAAATCATTACTGTAGCACTTGCAGAAAATTTGACCTCAAACTTTGAAGCTCCGCTGCAGTACCTTAGATACCCACTAGGAGGCCCATTATTTAACTTGACCTTCCTTTCTGCTAATCCTACACATCCACTAAATACTATGCGCAACCATAAACACCTTGTCGAGTTATGCTGTCCACATGCAAACGCACAAACATACACAGCTCGTTGCAGTGCTGTACAAAAACGCCAGGTGAACCATCTTCCAACTTGACTAACCGCTACTCACATACCAAAAATTATGAAGATCCATCCACAGTCCGTTCAGTTTTTTTGCCCACATACACATCCCGCTACTATACTGTAGGAAAGCTCCAGGTGGACCATTTTCGAGTTGACCTCCATTTCCACAACCGATACACACCTACCAAAATCATGACGATACGTCCAACGTTTCACGAGTTATGCCCTTGACATACATCCAGACTCACCCCATGCCTGGCGTAACTGATAACATCACTTTCTTGGCGAGAATGATAATTCAATTAGTCGGTCGCGCCACCTGCAAGACAATCAGGGAATCAAGCCACACGCCCGGTGGGGCTAGGGGCCACTGACCTTTCGGTTGTGTTCTTTGCATTCGTTATTGTGAGAGCTTTTATTTTGAAAACCGGCCGTGAATAGGAACTTGCGTTACTTCGTGAAGAGCTCCTGGCGTCTCGTATAACGTTTTGAGTTGCACGAAATATTGCTGGATGTTCTTAGGAAGATGGCGGAACGTTCTGCGAAAGACTGTGGGACGTTCTGCTGAAGATAAAGGGACGTCTTCCTATTTTGTCCAGAAGAAGTAAATTTCTGTCCGGGGATAGATGGACGGGTCCTAGACACAGCAGTCGGATAATTGCTTGATTTTCCAAGCATGCACTGCAAACATACACAGACATATATGAAATTATCAGACTCGCAGTCATATTCGTTTGAGTTGCGGCATCAACTCTCCACGGCCGCGGCAGGAATTTGCGGTATTCTGTGTAAGTTTTGTTCCTATTTTATCCAGAGAATATCCTCAAACAGCTTCAGATTGGAGATACAATGAGATTATGAAAACACCTCCTCATCGGCTGTACCAATAAATAAATTAGCTGTACCAGAGTTGACCATTCAGGACATCAGTTATACTACATGTCGCGCGCCTATTGGTTGCTGCTGTCCATCATACGCCCCACTGATAATAACTCATCAAAATCATCAAATATAATCCCAAAATTAATCATTTGAAGTCGTGTTTGGCAAAAATAATAATGGGGTAAACATCCAATGCACAACTACATCAAATGGCAGGTTCTTAGGTTTTAATACCACGGCACCGGAGGCCAAAATGTGAAAAATATGTTTAAAATAATTTACCCAAAAAAAACGTTGCTAAATGGATAAAATTTGGAAACGGTCAAAGTTTCTGGACAACACCTCCTCACTTTCACCGGTTACTAAACGAAAATCTGTATTTACTTTATATAGATTATGAAACAAAAATCTGGATACAGATGATAAGGAGGTGAATTCCAAGATGGTTCGAAAGAAAACAAAGTTTAGGCAACGTTTATTTGATAATAAGTCATTTAGCCCCAGTTGTGTTTTTTTTTAGTACAAGACCTACAGACAGTTTTCAAGTTTCATCCAGCTGCTTGAATAATTCTTACCTTGCGCATCTATAAGAACGGTAGCAGCGCTTGGGAACGAAGAATGTAAAGGAACAAAGGCAACGAAAATGAAAAGAGTGGATAATGGAAGTCAAGGAATAGGCAAAGTGAGAGTGTAGGTAGCCATACTGTGTCGCATCCGTATGCTTAAACTTACCAAATGGGTCTCCTTGTAACTGTCGATGTTTATCTGGATCTCCCGGTAGACCAGCCCTTGGGTTGAACCTACGGACGAATTTACGAATAAACTAAGTTCCAAGACACAATACATTCGCCAAATGATTTTAACCTTAAAGTTTATGACTGATGTATCATAAGTGTTTCACATTGCTTATGCAAAAAAGGCCTCATTTCTAAAGACTATATTACTACTTGATTATGTTCTCAAAATTAAGAAATGACACAACAGCAGGGCGCACAGATTTAACCAACTACAAAGGAGTCTCAAGCGTACGATCACTAGTAACAAGATAATTCAATAACTGAGTTACATATGGTATAAATGATTTCTGGAAACAATTAGTATTACAAACTGGTAATTGGAGATAACATCTGTTACGAAGGTTGTGCGATGTTGTTTCAGAAACCACAGGAGGTTTCTGATCTGTCAAATACTGCCGAGCTTGGCCATTCAAACTTTTATAAAATAAAACAAGAGAATTAACATATCGATGATCAGGTAAATTTTCCCAGCCTAGCTCGTGTAAAAAAGAATAATACGATGATCCCCTTACAGCACCAGATACTGTAAGAGAACATTCAAACTGAACCCACTCAATAAGTCGGGAATCAGAAACTGTAACAATTGTGCCATACAACATCAGCATGTTCTAACGAAGGTCGAATAAATGACGTAAAAATAACTCAACTTAAATCTAAAACTGTTGAATTCCGAAATCTTTTTTAGAAACCTTCGCAACAGTTTGTGTAATACGTTCACCCCAGGACATAGTGGACGTCAAAGTGATACCTATATTGATTATTCACAGATTTGATGCAAGTGTTTCCGAGAAAAAGAGGTGGAAGGACAGGGGAATTACGTTTCCTTGAAAAACACAATTCTTTGGTTTTAGATGGATTGAGTTCCATCAACCAAGTGTTGGCCCAAGATAAAATGATGTACAGATCAGATTTGAGTCTTGGAGATGTAAGGATGTAGTTTTTGACAATCAGAGAACTGTCATCTGCAAAGAAGAAGAGTTGAGTTGACAAACCATCCACCATATCGTTAATATAAATCAGAAAAAGTAAGGGGCATAAAAGATAACTTTGCGGCACACCTGCGCTAATATCAATCTAATTAGAATATTGTCCATCAACAACAACACGTTGCACCCTGCCATGGAGATAGCTTTGAAACCAATTATATAGTGGTCCTTCCACCCCGTTTTCTTTTAAACTTAAACATTAGGCCTGTATGCCACATTTTATTAAAAGCACGAGAAACAAATTTGTGCCTGGTCTGGCTGACAGCGTACGAGATGAAATTGATCACAATGGGGGCGTACGCCGGCCGTCAGAACCATTGCGGTGGGGTAGGGGGTGAGCCGGAAAATATTCAACGGAAGTCAGCTTCACACCACTTGCAAATGCCACGAGTATGGAATTTCCGTTATTTACCACTGTGGAATCATAGTCTTTTTCTTTAATTGTGCAAATTATGTCTTCATTTGCTTAATTTTCATTTATCGATGTTCCTCTTTCTCTTAGCTACATATGTCACATGTATGAATAGTGGGTTTATAACATTTTTTTTATTAATTATGTAGATTACATTCCGATTGGCATAATTACCAGCAAATTATGACAAGCATCAAGTAAGCTATCCACATACAGAAACTTGGCGCAAATTTGTCCCTGTGGACTGACGGGTTCGGGGTGGTACCTCTCGGTATTCTATTCACACGTTTACCTCACGGTTATTGTTACCGGGTCTCGCTTTGATTTTATGTCCAAGTTAAAATTATTCGGGGTCACGGTCGGGCCAAAACGAAGACCGGCAGTCACCGGGTGTCCCACTTGGCCACGTAGTGGTCTCGCCCGAAAGTGCAAGAAAAACTTCAACTACCCGGCAGGGCCACTTTGGGACCTACATGTAAGCTTTACTCTCTACTCCCAAAGCTATCTACCGCTCAAAAATCTCCACCGTCGCATGTCCGAAACACAACATATCAAAACCGGAAGTTCCTTTGCCGTAAATTACAAGTCGCCAGGGGACCAAAAACAATGATAATCATATTACCCCTTCGTAGTTTCTCTGGGAGCAGTGAAGGCTTCATCAACGAAAACTGTACGTGCGATTCCCAACTCCGAGCTATATGCTATTTCCTGCAAAGACAATATGTATATTAATTGTCAACAACGACCTCATTGGTTTTAGATATGTAAGTCTAAACCACAAACTAACGAACTTAAAACTAAAAACTAAATGGAGATAACCAAAACACAAAAGGTTGAACAATCTACACTGAAGACATTTCTAAGCACATGTAATTTTATTAACATTAATTCCTGCAAAGAAAATATGTATTATAATTGTCAACAATGACCTCATAGGTTTTAAATATGTAAGTCCAAACCACTAACTAACGAACTTAAAACTAAAAACTGAAAACACAAAAGGTTGAACAATCTACACTGAATAAATTTCTAAGCACATGTAATTTGATTAAAGTTAATATTAGCTTGACAATTTAATAAAACTTCAATGATTAAGTGGCCTAAATGTCATCAGTAATTGTGCCATATTTCAGGAAGAAAACAGAAATACCTTCTCATGTTTAACTTTTGCGTTCTCCACGACGTGTCCATGTTTGGTCCTGTGAAACACCAGTCCTTCAGGTGTGGGGTTGACTCTGTATGTCGATGGATGGTCTCCTGTCAAAAACAGGTGCATGGAACGTGCATCATCTTCAAGGTAAATATGATTAAACCTTTTGACAAACATTTAATCATTACACACAACGTACAAAAATTGCTACGGGGAGCTTTCGAGACGAACTCTGTCTCTTCGTCAACCCGGTGTTGCTATGAGGTCTCGTCTTGGTTAAACCTGTATAGCTAATTTCAAATTGATTGAATTGGATTTTACCCCTAAAATATATCAACATACCTTTATGCCCGGTTTCATTCAGTTGGTACAGCCAAATCCGTCCTTCTTCAAGAACCTTTGAAATACATGTAGAGCCATGATGACCTTAGTCCTAAAAATCTGTAAGACTTGGGTATTCTTGTTAGGATTTTACACGTAAGTGCTGAAACTATATTATGTCAATAAACTATGCAGCAAATAGCCAACTTAAAATAGTGCAGTCCATTCACTGGCGCCGTGTGTCGCTTGTATGCTACACACAAGTTCACTCGTTTGCTCATATGTGATTAAATCCTGCCAAGCTGGTCATAGGTTATTAATAAGCAAATACAAGTGATACTGAGGTGGAAAACAACAGACCTTGTCACTTGCATGGAGCCTTGCAGACAGCGTTCCCACCAGCGCCTTTTTTATGTTGAGCACCTCGAGGTCTTCGTGAGTCGGATAGAAGACTTCAGTAACCTCCCCATGGCGCGAGATCAGGAACGAAAACCTGAAGGTAAAAAAGTACTCTCTGTGGCATCGATAATCATAGAGTACACAATTGTGGATAGGACATCAGGCTGTCGAAGACGCTATGTCGTATTAGTGATAAGATGTGCTGGAAAGCAAACCTTAGAACTGTTCACTACGTCACGAATTTAAAATGATTTTGTACGTTACTATTAAAACACCATTTTATCATTAGTTATCATTCATATTCTAATCTAACATCTTAAACATGTGTTCAGCCACGCCAAGTCCAAAGTTCCCTGAGCTTATGTCATTCATTTGATACCGCTCCGATCTATGAGTGAGATATCTGTTAAACCATTGTGTGCAAGTATCATGTAGCACCAAAGGAGATATAACTTAAAGGCTTAACATACCCACCATCTAGAAATGTCCCAATGTCTTGAGTGGTCATTCCTCCCTAAAAGAGAATAACAACAGGGCAGTGTTTCCAAAAGAGACTCCCACATGCCTGCCCATTTGAAAACTAGATCTTGAAAAGTGATTGTCACAACGAGTCAGCCTCGGTCTCTAATTCGCAGCGACTGAACAGGTAGATGATTAAGATTAACAGTGACTCAATATATGAAGGGAAGTAGCAAACATTAATGAGATTACAAAACATTGAATGACTACGTCTATAAATGTAATGATGTAATGACGCTCACCATTTGCATGTTGAGAGAACCTCTCAATGTGCAGCTGACAGAGATGACCATCCGCAGAAACATTCAACACTCGCACGTGCACCTGTGGAGATAAAGTCATCCTGGATTTGAACAAAAGGAAAAGAAATATTGGCGCTTACTTATAAAAGTTATATTCACTGTTGTTAATTTGAAAAGATTGGACTTAATCTATTAATTACAGAATATTGGCTTCTTTTTAATGTTTACACTTATGATCTTCTTAATTGTATACAGTCATGTAAGGTGGCTATGTGTGCGGATGATGCCATTTTTTTGTACTTTTCACATCGTAGCATACAAACAATACAGGAGAAAATCAGAAATTACACTACCCTAATGTAGTATTTCATCGCCAACAGACTCGTTTAAGATCCTTTGAAATTTATGTACATCAATGCTGGTTCACACTGTCCACACTGTTCCACTGGCCAGCACTTGTAACACTATACACCAGCTGACATGGAACTGCATCAAGGCGTTGTCATACACAATGCCGACTTGTGGAACCACGTTCTTCATGTTACGAAGAAACTGTCTCAAACAATAAGCATTATGACGTGTCTAAAACCATACTTGACAAATTCTACTGTCAATCTATGGTACAATCTTCATCCCCACATTCAATACCACAAAACTGTGAGGGAATTGATGCATAGACAAACCTCAAAAGCTACAAAATATAGCAGTCAGAGTAGTATTATAGGTGCAACCGTTACACCCGTTACAGTACACAGAAGGTAATCACAGATGAACAAATAAATGAACGATTTGTAATCCAGGGATTGAGCAGTACCCTTATTGCAGACCCGTGGGGTGTGATTCATGGTGAGAATCACGCCTTAATAAAGGCATTGACAACCCCAGGGGCGGGGTGTTATGTGTAAAAGACCACATCCTTGTGAATACGAATATCAACAAATTTGTAAAAATCATTCACAGATGAACAAATAAATGAACTATCTAAATTCCAGGGATTCAGTAGTGATTCAGTAGTGCCCCTTCATTCAGACCCTTGGCGTGTGAATGATGCCCTAAGTATTGGATGTCATGGGGAAATTGCTGAAGTTCCAAGTCAAGTTTTAGGTGAACACAATAGAAGAGGAATTATGTTGCTTAAGGTGGAAATTGATGAAAAACTATTCACACACACGCTACAAACATTACTTTCAAGATCACACCTAGATTTCCTAAGAGCGTCCAATATTTCTGAAACCGCTTTTTCAGATGTTAAGGACAGGTTTCCATGGTAATACCCAAGCAAACCTACCGGTGGCAATGACAATGCCCACTGACAAGCAGTATTGATATAGTATGATCTTTTATAACATGTATGCCTTATGTTTTACTTTATGTTTGTACCTCGGCTTTGTTGTCAACATGCAATTAGCCTACGGGCATGAATATGAAATAAACTTCTTCTTCTATTAATCTTCTATGATTAGATGATCTTCTATCATTTCTATGACATGCCAAGACCTTACTAAATGTTGTAAGGATCCATTCATGATTGGTTAATGTATACTTTTAACATACGCGTATATTGTGAAAATCACACGGTTTCAAAAACGGCATCTCCTGTGCACGTACTGTTACGGTGGAGTATTTTTCCACTTGTCACCAAATAAAGTACTCCGATCTTCAAGATTTTTTTTTTAAACACGGAGATTTTCTTATGGTTCCAGGTAAGCAACCGACCTTGACCCATGTCATAGATTCCTAATGCCCGTTTTGTGTACTTGGCCAGACTTCAGTGCAATAAAGTTCTTTTTATAACCCATTATTGATTTGATTTGATTTGATTCCTATGTAAAATGTTAAATCACCGATAATTGGTGTCCCTATCATCATGGTACCTGTACTGATAAGGTGAAAATTACAATAAACGGGCATTACCCTTCATCACTCATTTACAAAGGTTAAATTAGCCACAATAAATGCTTAGAGGAGAACAAAGCAGAAACTCAGGAGACACACAAAATGCCATAAAAGACGTCAACTCCGTCTAAGTTATGTAATCTTACGTACACAATACAATCTCAAAACTTCTAATCCAGGTAAAGATTAGCAAGGAAATAAATTTCGTCGATGACTAACATTTTTGTGTGTATCTTAGCAGCAAGTAATGACCGTTTAAGGCCAAACCTCGAACCCCTTATCCAATGAGGTTTTAACAATGTTGTTGCCGCACGGTCCTCGTTAAACCCGGTGATTCTATATTGTAACGCAAGTTCACCATTATCCCTGACGTTTTCTAGAAATATTCAATTAAAACAAACCTGGCAAAGCAATAAACCATTTCTTTATATTTACATGTCAATCTTAGAGATACCTTTGTCATTTATGCTATACATGTTAAGTCTTTTTTTTCTATTCCTGTGCAATATTGCAATTGGAAACAGCCGTCCGTCGAGTTCAGAACGACTGCGTTCTAGGGCGGGCGTGGTCGTTCTCTTCGCCGTAAACTCGGAAGAGAACTAAGTTTCCTGTCACAAACTGGACAGACATGTTATAGGATAGTCGTGCGCACGTCACGGCTGGGTGTTTATTAGCTCCATGGTATTGTTACAGATGACAGGTTAAAGCTGTAGCATCAAGCAATCAAAAGTACAATATCACATCCGACAGTCAGTGGCACGAAGGCCCAACCAAATGAATGCCAATATCTAAGATTTCAGGAACTACGGGATTACGGGGTAACTGTTTACGCCACGAATAGACAATATAAGCTGTTTACTGAACTGAGTAATAAACTGTAAACATAAAGTGATAGAAATAAACGATAGATAACAAAAACTGATTACAGTGTTCGACAAACGATGGACGGATACCATAGTAAAACAGTGTACATCGATCACGTAACTGGGATAACATTCTCAGAAAGATCACACAAAGAGGTACGTCATTGGTACGCAGGCCGGGCAGGAAGAGTACAGTGACATAAAGGATCTCCAGCAGTGTGGTGAATACATTTAGCGCAAAACCATAAATGTTACTGAAGAGGAATATAAACTGTTTACAATATCGAAATAACTGTTTACAATATCGAGTTGGGGGACGAGCGGCCACAAAACCATAACTGTTTACTGAAGAGGAATATAAACTGTTTACATTATCGATATAAATTGTTTACGAGATCGAAATGGGGGACGAGCGGCCTGTAGGAGAAGAGGGGGGGTTAGGAGGGCACCCAACCGTACGCTAGAAGTGATAGCGACGAATCAGGTAGAGAGTGAGGACAAGTGGGGGTAAGGGCGATAGCCAATGGGGGAAGACATTAAGGATTAGGGGACATCCGTCCAATTTGCGAGCCGACAGGAAACGTGAATTATCTAGGGAGAGAAGATTCGTCATGATTACCTTTTATACAGTAGTTGTTGTTGGCTTTCTTGGCTTCAAGTGCTAAGGATATAAACTAGTTTAAGCAAAACAACATCACAACAAAACGGAGTGAAAGATAAGAAGTGCGAAATTGCATGTAGTAGTACTTTGGAAGTAAGATATCCGCTTATTGGTGCGTCAGTAAAACGTCACAAAAGGTCGACCCAGGCGCGACTGGTCCATGGATCTCGTGCATAGGCAACAGGATTTGGGGCGGTATCGACATGGTATAACTATTTTATACGGGTAATCATCAGTTTGAGGGGCGACTGATCTATAGGATACTGGTATCCTGCATGCATCCCACACTTCACCAAATGTAGTCGTTCTTGAAGTTCGCCGGACACTGCCTCAGGAGGAAAGGAAGAAGTAGCTGACTTGGTTCTCTGGAATCCCAAGCATGGGAAAAGGAGGCCAGGAAGGCCCACAACAACCTTGATGGACACACTCAAGAAAGACACTGGACTTGAAGTGGATAGTATGCTCCAGGCGATGAAGGACCGAAAGACTTGGGCTGCCATCTCGACTCGTGACTGGAAGGTCTCGACATAAGCAAGTAAGCAAGTCGTTCCTGGTGCAAGCCTCACAAGGTTCGCTGAAGCCAGTCCAGAAACAAGGACCAACCCGACAGCGCGAAAGAGCGTCTTGTGTTTGCTACATCATCTTAACACTGCAGTGAAAGAGAAGCTGTGTGCTAAACCTCTGGCATGTATACACGCCTTAGCAGTATTTTCAAATTTGTGAATTCAGGCTGGGATAAATTAAAGGAGACGACTATTTTGCGTCGGGAAGAACCTTCTTATTGTATTTGGGTCATGTTGAAAGTATTTTAAAAATCCCGCCGACTTAATTCCCCAGACAACCTTTGTATCTTCGTGTCTACACCGTTCTATGGCTATGAAGGTATAGATGTGGAGAATATAGCACCTTTTTAGAAAGGTCAACTCAATAGAGGTTGAGAGATATAATGGTTTTTAGTATGACAAGGTAAAAATATCATTAAGATATGTTTGACCTTAAGGCGACTCAATTTGCATTATAAAGGCGGATATCTATGCGTCTGACGTTATCTACAACAATACATACACTTGGGACGAGAAGACTGAATTTGCCGAATTTACATCTCACACACTCGTTGCCATGGTCGAGTGCGTTTTTAGGCCCCCTCTCACTGGGCTACGGCACTGCGGCGGCACTGCCACGGCAGATTTTTACGGCACCGTCGCGTTTCTTTCACCAATTTTCATGTGCACTCTCACTGACGTGCGGCGCATTTGCGTTTGAAGCCCATATGAGCAAGTTATTGAATGAACTTTATTGCTCGACAATCGTATATGGTACAATATATGGCACTAAATCAACAATACTGCAAGGCTAACCTATCCTACAATTTGTAGGATAGGTTAGCCTTGCAGTATTGCTACAATTATAAGTACAAAACATTATCGATAACAGTGTATGAATTACAATAAAGCCATGTATGGATTATTTTTTCCCTCGCTCTTAGGATAAAGTATAATGAAATTGACTTATGTAGGTGGTATAGGAGTTGGACATGACAACAATACATGGGACATATCGTTCTGCGTACCAGATAGGCTGAAGTTTGTCTTAGTAGTAATACTTTGCAATAGCGCATCTGTCTCTTTGCCATAAGTGGGACAGACCATGGCCATTACAAATTGAAATTTATCTTCAATATTTTCGTTACATGTGAGACACAATCTGTGAGTGCCTGGTGTGTTATGGTGTCGATCCTTTTCAACTTCTAAACAACGTGCGCTGATTCTCAGTGTAGTTATGCTTATTGATTTATTATGATTTGATGTGATATAGTCTTCCCTACCAAAGTGATTTTTGATTTTATAAAATGTGTGGAGTTTACTAATGTTTCTAAGTGGTTCCTTCCAGCCAGGGAGAAACGTGAGTTTCACACTTTCTTGAAATGTATATCCAAAACGGTTGGTATTAACGTTAACTGCGGGGCTAAGCCAAACATGTCTACATAATATGTCCTGAACGTGACTAGCCCAGTCATTTTCTTCTTCGAATGATGAAGTGTCGTATGTTTTTTTTTAATAATCCTGTTAGTAGGTAAATTACTTAATCTTAGCGAGAGTATCTAATCAACTATGTTTGACACTACTAGGTGCATAAATGTGAAAATTATGTGAATTTTCTGCAAAATTTCAAGAAAATGTGACATTATGTGAATCCAATCAAAAATATGTGAAACACAAAATGTGTTTTTTTTTCAAAATGTGAATCGCTAAATGTTATTATATGTGAAAAAATGTGACCGTTTGAAAAATGTGAAACCATTATGTGAAATCGCACAACCCTAAAACGTGACCAAAAAAAATGTGAATGTGAAATGTGAAAAAATGTGAAGAAATGTGAAGCGATTTTCCTCCGAAAACTGCAAGGAGTCAAATGTGAAATTATGTGAAATTCAAATCACATTTTTTCACATAATCGTGAGAATGTTATTTTATGTGAAAATGTTTCACATAATTTCACATTTGCCGGTGCCCTAGCTAATAATGTGATTTTATGTGAAACAAAATGTCCACCATACTTTGATTTCGCGCTCAAGAAATAATGCATCACCTTTCAAACTTTTCATCTCCAGCATCTACCGACGCTCTTGTAAATGCTATCAGAATTAATCTCTGGTATATTTACATTTTAAAATCATTATCAAGTATGTGCGAAGTGAGCTTGTGGCTGGATGAAGTACAGATTTCCGCTGTTGTTTGGCTTCTTAGCCCAGTGGGGCGCGGCCGGGCGTGATTGTAGCCCATGTAGGGAAGCACCTGTGTCAAAGGTCAAGTAGGGGGTGCCAGCAAAACATATAAAAATTATATTCTTTATTGAGATGCTTGTATTCTCGGTATTTTCTTGCTGAAATATAAAGGAAACAACATTTTTTCATTGTTGAAAAAATGGTCTAGAGCTGATTCTTTTTTTGTAACAAAATGTAATATGATCATTGTTAACGCGGTATTTGCGTTACTGTGCGGTATATCTGCAGCGATCGAGCGGGAAATAAACATTTTGCTTTGTTGAATTTTGATAGACAAACTTGTCTTTTGGGTGCATTTTGATGCAAGAGAGGCCCATTTTTAAGGCAATGATGGACAAGAGAGTCGGGTGAGTTGAGGAAGGACGGTATGGCCTGAAAACAAAATGTTTTAACGGCCCCTGTCGGAAGTCTAACTCTAACGTAAAAACAAACACATCGTGTCCACTCAAAATCGCCACGAAGGCATCCTACTGGCCCTGTCGCAAACTGTTGTACTTGTAGCCAAAAACTAGCCTCTACTAGGCTTCGCTGATCGCTGGGAAAATAGTAGAAATCGGCTATGTTAGGCCAAGCTCTCTTCGGGGAAGACTGGGATTTTTAAGGTCAGGGTTATCTTTGGATTTTTCACGTGGTAAAAATCTGATCGGCCACAACGATACACGGGGAACAATTAAACTCCGACCACGTAAAACTACTACCGGGTGCCAAATATTACCCCGGGGTAGACCGGATGTCAGGTCAATGGCTTCCTTGTGTAGGGTACTAAAATGGAACGAGCCCGAGGAATCAAACTAGAATCCTGCATATCGTCTGGTGCTTTAACACTGGTGTTTTAAAACACGTCCATCAAACTTGAATACAGGAACAAGTAACCTGGGAGTCCAGACACCGTAATCGGCGCGCCGAAGCTCTTCCGGACCACCCTCCCGCTCCCCCCCCCCCCGAAGACCGACCCCGCCCCACTCTCCGCTGTAAACCCAAGCTCCGAAATTTCTGTTTAGAAGTCTTTTTTTTTCAAATCCTCAACAAAATACCCGTTATTCAAAATGTGTTTACTAGAATGGTGCATATCTTGTTACATTAGAATATGGATTTTAAGGGGTGTTGGAGGTTATCCGGTTTAGATATCAACGCGGAACTATTAATTTTCCATTAAATGACCGCCCGACAGACATTTTCATAACGTGTATGAGATCAGCGCTATACATATTTTTGCGCGGATGTAAGTTAAAAAACGCTCTACAAGTAAACCACAAGCTTTGCTCTTATACTAGAATCCTGGATATCATGTAACGTTACAACAAGATTTCACCTCTTCCATTAGTGTCCCTAACACCAGAAAACAACACGGAATCATCAACTTTTCCATACGAGATGATTTACAATAGTTTGTCAGCGCGTGCACCCAGACTCTTTTAACTGTGCTGTCAATCTTCTATCTAGAAGCCTTTTTTTAATCCTATAAAGACACCCGTTACTCAAAATGAATAACTAGGATGCTGTATGTCTTGCCAGGATACAATATGTATTTCTACACGGAACTTTCAATTTTCCAATACAACACTGCCCAACAGACGTTTGACATGACGTGTATGGAATCCGCGCTGTATACCTTTCTCCCCTAATGTAAATTGTAGAAGTTCCACAAGTTGTCTGTAGCTTATATAATATCAAACTAGAATCCTGAAAATCATGTAATGTAACAACAAGACTTTATCACTTCTTACAGTGTCCCTAACACCAGATAACACTACGGAATTATCAACTTTCAATACGAGACGATTAACAATAGTTTGTCAGCGAGTGCATCCAAACTCTTTTAACCGTTCTGTGTAACTTTCTATTTAGAAGTCTTTTTTTTTCAAATCCTCCACAAAATATCCGTTATTCATAATGTGTTTACTAGAATGGTGTATATCATGTTACATTTGGATATGGATTTTCAGGGGTGATGGAGGTTCTCCGGTTTAGAAATTAAATCAACACGGAACTATCAATTTTCCATTAAAAGACCGCCCGACAGACCTGTTTCATACCGTGTATGTAATCAGCACTGTACATATTTTTGCGCGGATGTAAATTAAAAAACGCTCCACAAGTCAACCACAGGCTTTGCTCTTATAGTAGAATCCTGGATATCCTGGTAACAAGATATGTACAGTGTCCCTAACACCAGAAAACAACACGGAATTATCAACTTTCAATACGAGAGGCTGTGAGGCATGGACGTTACATGCCAGAGACATCCGCAAGATACAAGCCCTGGAGATGAAATGCTACAGGAAGATACTGCGTATCAGCTGGACTGAACACCGCACAAACGACTCTGTGTTAGAAGAGCTGGGAGTGGGAAGAACACTGCTTAACATCATAAAAAGGCGGAAACTTCAATATTTTGGGCATGTCACAAGAGCGGGCAACATCACCACCCACATACTGCAAGGAACGATCAATGGTAGGAGGAGCCGTGGGAGACCAAGAAGGAGGTGGGGGGACGACATCCGTGAATGGACAGGACTCTCACTAGCGGAGTGCACCCACAGAGCCAGAGACAGGAGAAAGTGGAGGAGGCTGATACAGGAGGCTACCATGGTCCCCGACCCTCAGGCATGAGGATGGGACTAGGTAAAGGTAAAGGTAAACAATAGTTTGTCAGTGAGTGCATCCCAACCGCTCTGTGTAACTTTCTATTTAGTAGTCTTTTTTTTCAACTCCTCCACAACATACCCGTTATTCAAAATGTGTTTACTAGAATGGTGTATATCTTGTTACATTAGAATATGGATTTTCAGGGGTGATGGAGGTTTTCCGGTAAAGAAATCAACACGGAACTATCAATTTTCCATTAAAAGACCGCCCGACAGACATCTTACATAACGTGTATGCAATCAGCGATGTACATATTTCTGCGCGGATGTAAATTGTAAAGCGCTCTAACGTCAAGCGCAGGCTATGATCTTATACTACATGTAGAATCCTGGATATCATGTTACGTTACAACAAGATTTCACCGCTTCCAATAGTATCCCTAACACCAGAAAACAACACGGAATTATAAACTTTTTAATATTACGAGACGATTTACAATAGTGTGTCAGTGCGTCCACCAAAACTCTTTTAACTGCGCTGTCAATCTTCTATCTAGAAGCCTTTTTTTAATCCTGTAAAAACACCCGTTAGTCAAACTGAATAACTAGGATGCAGTATATCTTGCCATGAAACAATAGGTGTTTCTAGCGTTTTAAAAGGTTCTCAGGTTTAGAAAACAACACGGAACTATTGATTTTCCAATAAAAGACCGCCCGACAGACATTTTTCATAAGATGTATGAAGTAAGCGCCGATATATCTCTGCCCAGATGTAAACTGTAAAACGCTATACAAGTCAACCGCAAGCTATGATCTCAAACTAGAATCCTAGATATCTTGTTACGTTCCAACATATCTTTCTCACTTCCTACAGTGTTCCTTACACCGGAAAACAACACGGAATTATCAACTTTTCAATGCGAGACGATTTACACTACTGTTTCAGCGGGTGCATCTATTACCTTTAGATTCAGAAGCCTTGTTTTCCAATCCCCCACGGAACACCCGTAAGCCAAAACGAAATACTAGGATGCTGCCTATCTTGTCATATTATAACGAGATTTTAGGGGTGTCGACGGTTTTCAGGTTTAAAAAACAACATGTACACGGAACTATTACTTTTACAATACAAGACTTCCCAACAGACGTTTGACATGACACTGTGCGAAAAGGGTCGATTTCCGGACGTTTCAATGATAGGATATTTCCGACAATATTACGTTTCCGACGATATTCAGACGTTTCTTGATCTCGATATCCTAAGTTTACGGATTAATATCTGGAGCCGGAAACGGGAACACATTTAATCGCAATATATCCGGATCCGAATATGTTAAAGTTTTGTTTCCGGATATTAGCCGAATATTCCGACTTTCCAGTAACGTATGCGGATTTTTTTTCAACGGAGAGACCGCGAATACGGATAAATATCTAAAGCCGGAAACGGGAACACATTTAATCGCAACATATCCGGATCTGAAAATGTTAAAGTTTTGTTTCCGGATATTAGCCGAATATTCCGACTTTCCAGTAACGTATGCGGATTTTTTAATCAACGGAGAGACCGCGAATACGGATAAATATCTAAAGCCGGAAACGGGAACACATTTAATCGCAACATATCCGGATCCGAATATGTTAAAGTTTTGTTTCCGGATATCAGCCGAATATTCCGACTTTCCAGTAACGTATGCGGATTTATTTTGCAACGGAGAGACCGCGAATACGGATATATATCTAAAGCCGGAAACGGGAACACATTTAATCGCAACATATCCGGATCCGAATATGTTAAAGTTTTGTTTCCGGATATCAGCCGAATATTCCGACTTTCCAATAACGTATGCGGATTTTTTTATCAACGGAGAGACCGCGAATACGGATTAGTATCTGGAGCCGGAAACGGGAACATGTTTCATTGGTGCATATCCGGATCCGGATATGCTACCGTTTTGTTTCCGGATATCACCCGAATATTCTGACTTTCCGGTAACGCATGCGGTTTTTTTTCAACGGAGAGACCGCGAATACGGATTAATATCTGGAGCTGGAAACGGGAACATGTTTCATCGTCGCATACCCGGTTCCGGATATGCTGCAGTTTTGTTTCCGGATATCACCCGGATAGTCCAACTTTTTGGCAGCGTTTTCGGAGTCTTTCTGCAACGGACATCCAGCAACTTACCGATGAATATCTATAGTCGGAAACGCATATCCGTAACACTGAGTCCGCAATGTTTACGGAGTGTTTTTGCTCCTGAAATTATATATCTGAGATTAAACATACTAGCTAGATACATGGCAAAGAAAATACGAAAAGCAAGGATATTTTAAATCACTCTGTAATTGTTTAAGTCCTATGTCTGAACAGTTTCATGGTAACGCTTACTGATGATTCAGATTCAAGTTAGGCATATAGATTTGGTTATCGGTAGATGTTCTACAACAGCGGAAATACAAATGTAGGTATATAACTTACTACACAGTGAACAATCTTGAACAGTCTTAATTGTGGTAATATATGTACAAAAACATTGCTGTTATAAGTCCTGGAAATCAAGGTATAAGTAATTAAAAGTAAAAATAAGATCAATAGAGACTATACGTGATATAATGTCAATATTCTGAATGAGGGTAATTAAAACCAATGATACAAATCTCTTACTCGGTAAATCAATGAATATAGAATGTATGCAGAAGTTATATCATAACATTTAGAGCTTCTTCTGTAACCTCTATAAATACATCACAGTATGAATCATACAAATTTTGCATAGGGATATTCACGTTGTAGTTTACTTATGAACATTTACAATGTGTTTTCACATGATGCTACTCATTCTGGGCATTAATTTTACGGCACACCCGCAACGGCAATTACGGTACGGATTGATTAACTTTGTTAGGCACCAGGTCTAACATGTTATCCGTGTCACATAAAGGAATGTTCTGATACAAATAGTACTGCTTCTTACACGTATAGGTGTTAACAGACATATCATTATTCCAAGATAGGCGTGCGGAAGTCACACAGGTTGGTTTGCTGCAAAGATGTTGCTGCACTGGAACTGTCTTTATAACCCCCCGATATACTCAGCGGAAGATGCTGAAAAATAAACGTGGCTAGAATAAATCAAATGTGGAGACGAGTCGAGGCCTACTACATCAAATGCCCACCCTCCCTCTCCAATGATATGACACAACGAAATAAACAACGATCGAATCAAAAACAAGATGGTCTACAACACTAAAGACAGCAGTGACCGGATACCTGTTTACTTATAGTTTAGCCTTGTCTAATTCCAGTCGGATCATGCATATGGTCAAATAACGATAGCAAAAGGTAAAGTGAACAAAGTCGGCTCAATAAAGAAATGTAAATTATGTTTCCAACAACGTTGAAATACTGCCCAACTGAAAGTTTATCTTTGTAGACTTCTCGTGACAAACCCAAACCAAGTCAATGAACTTTGCGATCAGTTGAGTAATAAAAACACTTAAACATATGGATGAAACACAAATTAGGAAAACGGAAAGGCATCGGACTTATTGGCAGACAGTACAGGTACTATACGCATTGCTGGAGAGACTTTGTACATAGAAACACGTGTCGGAAATAGGAATGCAGATTCCGGAATACCATGAGGAAATATGTAACATATACGGACAACAGATATTCTAAGATATTAACCGGACACGCAAATGAACAATTCCTGTGTCGAAATATTTCCGAAAATGCTGTGTGGAAATTCTTGTTTGGAAATGTCCAGATATACGCGAATGTGTAACCTTCAGATTTGCCTAGAAATCTACCCTTCTCGTATAGGGAAGGAAATATGTTACATACACTGTATACGGAAAACTGGTATTCCCGGATATAAGGGTAAATAGAGAAAAACACATAGATGAACCACTTAAACGCACGTGGCACGTATACGGAAGAATCAGGAGTACTGCTTTTGCCTGGGCATAGGGTAGCAACAGTTCCTTAGTCAATATATTTAGCATATCTATGTATAGTCAGAATACTGAAACATGGGTTGTTGTAATATATCAACAACGCGTATTCGGTCTTACGAAACGCCCCTGTACAGTATCCAAAACAAAAACAAAACAATATCACGAAATAGGATCGCATATGCATAAAAATAATTTCTAAATTATTTCAAGGTACTGTCAAAGATAATGTCAACAGACTGAACAGATTATAATACCATTCCTGTATGATATGTTAAAGTTAAAACAGATCCTAAGGTCGAACTGAAAATCTAAAAAGAATTGAAAAATAAAAACCCTTATCAAATGATGTGGCTAGAAACACAACATTCCTTTTGTTACTAAACTCGACAGGACAGCAGCAAAATAATGTTTATTATCCTCACATTGCCAGGTCACAGTCCTCAATATGATGAGTATCAGGTCGTCAAACACGTAGCATTTACTGAGAACTGATATTTCACGATACGACACCACTAAGGATTGTTGTTTTTGCTTGGACTTAATATATTCGGCATAGGTATATTCAGAAAATTTCTAATATGTCAGGTATATTGACTCTTCTCTGTAGTCATGTTACAGCATGGATTTCTGTAGTATTCCAACCCCTGATATCTCCGTACACAGAGGGAAACACGTATTCGGAGTAAAGAAATGACCATTAACAGTATCTGGGAAAATGTTGATTACTGATATTCCGTATACACACATGTTTTCTATTATGATACATGTGGGTGGCCTGTTGTGCTTCACGGAAGAGCTGCTTGAAAACAATTTCTGTGAAACTCTCCTAGCTGAAAATTGACACACTAGAGTAAGAAATGACTAATTTCTGATGTAGGTATTAGTTTAACCCGTCTCCAATTGTAGATATTGGAAGTTCAGTTACCGTGTTCTCGGCTTGTCCATGCTCCGCTGAGGTCACTGCACCCCGTTGTCCTCGTACCATCCACTTCGGTTCCGACTCCCGAGTACATGCAGGTCATTCCTCGTCTTTGCAAGTTGGTTCAGAAAAGACGAATCTCGCGGTGTATTTCGTCAGATCGTATTGAGAATAGGATGTTAAGAGACTCGGGCTCCGGCAGATACCTCCGGCACACGCTGAAACAGCTCACCCCGGCTCTTTCTCCAACTCTGCCGGAACCGTTAAGTTTGGCGCTAGCATTCCAGGAATGCGTCATAGATGAACGGACCAATCAGAAATCAGGCATATTTTCCAAACCATCTGGTGGCCAGATCTTATCGTAATTGTGCACATACCAATGTCCCAACTGAGAAGACAGACAAGCCAGTACGGTTTTGGAAGGGTGCCCATATATATATATATGAATACATTTCCATGGCAGGCAACACGCTTGTCTTCATATCATGCTTTAGCAATAGATTGATGCAGGTATTTCAATTTTGCACATGCATGTATAAATCGGTTATGGAAATCACAAAGATCACAAAGTGTGTCACTGTTTGGCTTGATGCACGCGTGCAATTCTTTTTTAGATTTCAAGAACGACCAGAAACCCGAAGTTGTGTATTTGCTGATCGATTTGATAGTTTCAAGCACGGAGACAAAAAGCTCCTCCTAGAGGCAACATATATTATTGTACCGACCGTATCTTGGTCATGATACGCGCAAATACGTCCGGAAATTTAAGTGTCCCACAATGCCCTTCTGCTATGGATTGTCATTTCCGGACTTATTTCCGGACAACTGTTTTGATTCTGGTCATTTTCGGAGTCCGGAACGCCTTCAGAAAACATGCTTCGTATACGGACAAAAGATAAACCAAGATATTTCCTGGACACAAAAATGAACAATTCCGGAATCGGAATATTTCCCGATATGCTGTGTCGAAATTCCTGTTTGGAAACTGTCCGAATACGCCGCACGTTCAACATTCAGATTTGCCTGGAACCTTTTTTTATTTTATCACAGAGAACGAAATATATTGCGTAAACGGAACATCATCATCATCATCATCATCATCATCATAGTCGCCGCGTTCATCGGTTGACGATGCGGGCCATCATATGTATTCCCGGATATGTGGGAAAGTACAGTAAAACGCATACCTTAACCTGGACTACAGAAACTAAAATGGCACATAATCGGTAGTACTTGCTTTGCATCTATAAAGATAGCAATTGTTTTGGATTCGAAATATTATCGGATATATGTCATGACAAAGTCAACAGATATCTTCGTGTATGTAAAGAAACACGCATTTGGAGTAATGAAACTCCCATGTACGGTATCCGCAAATATACTAAGTCATATTTTGCTTGATCTGCAACGAAACAATTCCTGATTCAATTTATTTCCGTAAATGTTGTGTATTGACAAAATGTCCGAAAACGTTCAGAATACTTGGCATGTCCAGTTATGTGTCAAAGTTCGGATTTTGTCCAGAAATAGACCGCTTTCGCGCTTGACAACAGATTTCTTTGTATACATAACGAAATACGTATCCGGAGTTATGATACGAACTTGTAAAGAGTCCGGTAAATAAATAAAAAACTAAATTTATCCGGATTTGCTAGGAATAATTTCTTGAATCACAATATTTCCGGATGTTTCAGGTGTCAAAATAAGTACTTGAAAGTAGTCCGTATATTTGACATGCCCAGTGATGTGTCAAACTTTGGATTTGTCCGGAAATGAATAGCAACATTTTCGGAGTCAATGCATTCCCGGATATCTTACCTGTCACGGCAGAGTCAGAATACAACATGGATTGCCGAAGTATCTTAACAACAGATATCTCCGTATACATCAAGAAACACGTATCCGGAGTTACGATACGACCCTGAACTGTATCCGGAAAAATAAAAAGTTGTATTTATCCGAATTTGCTAGGAAATATTTCTTGAATCAGAATATTTACGAATATGTTACGTATCGATTTGAGTACTTGGAAACGGTCCGAATATGTAACATGCCCAGTGATGTGTCAATATCGGATTTGTCCGGAAATGGACCCCTTTCGCGCAGTGTGACGTGTATGGAATCCGCGCTGTATACATTTTTCCCCTGATGTAAATTGTAGACGTTCTACAAGTGGTCCGTAGCTTATATAATATCATACTAGAATCCTGAAAATCATGTAACGTTACAACAAGACTTTATCACTTCTTACAGTTTCCCTAACACCAGAAAACACTCCGGAATTATCAACTTTCAATACGAGACGATTAACAATAGTTTGTCAGCGAGTGCATCCCAACTGTTTTAACCACTCTGTGTATCTTTCTATTTAGAAGTCTTTTTTTGATCCTCCACAAAATACCCTTTATTCAAAATGTGTTTACTAGAATGGCGTATGTCATGTTACATTTCAATATGGATTTTTAGGGGTGATGGAGGTTCTCCGGTTTAGAAATCAACACGGAATTATTAATTTATAACTAGACCGCCCGACAGACCTGTTTCATAACGTGTATGTTATCAGTGCTGTACATATTTTTGCGCGGATGTAAATTGTAAAGCGCTCTACAAGTCAACCGCAGGCTATGATCTTATACAAGAATCCTGGATATCATGTAACGTTACAACAAGATTTCACCACTTCCAATAGTGTCCCTAACACCAGAAAACAACACGGAATTATCAACTTTTCAATACGAGACGATTTACAATAGTATGTCAGCGCATGCATCCAAACTCTTTTAACTGCGCTGTCAATCTTCTATCTAGAAGCCTTTTTTTTAATCCTACAAAAACACCAGTTACTCAAGATGGATAACTAGGATGCTGTATATATTGCCATGGTACAGTATATGTTTCTAGCGTTTTAAAAGGTTCTCAGCTTTAGAAAACAACACGGAACTAAAAGACCACCCGACAGACCTGTTTCATAAAGTGTATGAAGTAAGCGCCGATATATCTCTGTCCGGATGTAAACTGTAAAACGCTATACAAGTCAACTGCAAGCTATGATCTCATACTAAAATCCTGGATATCTTGTGACTTTCCAGCAAATCTTTCTCACTTCCTACAGTGTTCCTTACACTAGAAAACAACACGAAATTGTCAACTTTTCAATGCGAGACGATTTACAACAGTGTGTCAGCGGGTGCATCCATTATCTTTTAACGCTGTTTAACTTTAAATTCCGAAGCCTTGTTTTCCAATCCCCATGGAACACTCGTTAGTCAAAACGAAATACTAGGATGCTGCCTATCCTGTCATATTATTACGAGATTTTAGGGGTGTCGATGGTTCTCAGATTTAGAAAACAACACGGAACTTCTAATTTTCCCAATACAAGACTGCCCGACAGACGTATGAAATCTGCGCTGTACATATTGCTGCCCGGATGCAAATTATAAAACGCGTTACAAGTCGTCCAAGGCTTATTTGATATCATACTTTAATCTTAGATATCTTGTAACGTTACAACAAGTTTTTCTCACTTCCTACAGTGTCCCTTAAATCAGAAAACAACATGGAATCATCAACTTTTCAATACGAGACGATATAGTAAATGTGTATCAGGGCGTGCACCAAAACTATTTGAAGTGCGTTGTTTAACTTTAACGTTTTAGAAGTATTTTACAAATCCTCCACAAAACACCCGTTACTTGAAATTAATTACTAGGATGTCAGAAACAATACTTGTCGGTTCTGGATTAGGGTAGCCTGGAATCCATACCCTCGGTGCCTCCCCGATATCTCTACGGCACTGTGAGTGACCCTCACCCGCCCAGACAGCTTAGCCCGCTCGGGGTGTTGTTTACGGCCTTGGATTAATTAGTTCGGAACCTAGGGGCGGCGGAAAAGTAGGAAGGCAGCGGAAGTGGGGTGTAGCGGAAGTAGGATGGCAGCCAGAGGTAGAAAGGCCATCAGAAACTGACTGGCCCGGTAAAACACCACTAAGCCGACCCTAGAGATTGGGACCAGGCTAGGATTAGGGCTGTTTCAGACAAATCACCACCATTGTCACCACCGGCCTTACTTTATTTTTTTATCGTGCATTTTTATCGTGTTTAATCCCGTGTTGACCCTAATTGTCATATAAACGACTGCTAGTACTCTCCAAGCAGAGGAGGGTTTTCGGCTGGTTTTAAATGAAAGCCCCACAAAAACGCCTAAAAACACGTCAAAAACCAGCCGAAACCCCTCCTCTGCTTGGAGAGTAATAAATAAACAACGCCTTGTCATTCTAAGCCCAGCTTTCGCCGATCACAGCGCGATATCACCACCATTGTCACCACCGGCCTTACTTGTTGCATATTTTATCGTGTTTAATCCCGTTTTGCCTCTTATTGTCATATCAACAACACCTTGGCCAGACTTGTCAACTTTAAATTTAGCCCAGCTTTCGCAGATCACAGCGCGACAGACCTCGAAGCAGTATGGACGGATTGCATACGGCTTCTGAAGCGAATACGGAGACAAGCAGTCAGGGTTCTGTGAACAACGCATCTCCGGATTTGGAGACAAGGCAAGCTGATAATCCACTGATTCTACGAGCGGCCGTTCCCAGACGCCGTGATACTGACAAGCTATTTGAAAAACTGGAGAGGGTTTTTCGCCAGGAAGAGGAGACTAATTGTGTTGTTAGCACTGCTGTGGAGTTTCGAGTGAACACAATGCAGACTGAATGCCTGATTCAAGTGGAGCTGAGAAAGAATAACGGCCATGGATATTACATTTGCCCTTGGCCTTCATGTCGGTACGGGGTAAGAAGGAGGCATCAGGTTGCGGATCATGTCCGTAAGGTACATTTCGGGCCAAACTTTTGTTCAGAATGTGGCCACAATGACATCACCAAGTCACTGCCAGCTATGCAGCGCCATTGCAAGCGAACAGGACATAACAAATATCGAGCACAGCAACCGCTGTTTTACATATTCCAGGTTGCTGCTGTCAGAAGATACTGCAGAGAAGTGTGTAACGAATTCTTTGTTCCCTTTTCTGAAGTAGAGTAGCGTTTTGCCCTTTATAAACTAAGAGATGTGTAGATAATTGAGTTCAATACAACTTTGTTTCATCAAGCCTTGTAATTTCACAAGAACAATTTCACAACAGCAGCGCTATTAGCGCATTATGTAAATAGATAAGACATGGATTATTTCCAAGCAGATGCGGGGTCCCGCCCAGTTTCAATCTTTTACGCGTGATTTTAGTTATGATTTTTAACACCACTACTCCCCACAATAAACGGAGAGCGTAAGAGGTGAAGAAATATCAACTAACATATGATTGGTGTGTCACAAAATCACGCGGAAAACGAGGAGACGGTGCCAGAGCCAGCATCTGCTTGGATATGTCCGACAATCGACAAATTCTAGTTGTATTGCCATAGCCTAGTTTGTAGTTTTAATTTATAGCTTTTTTCTTCACAAATGTAGCTTTTGGGCATGTTTTAGTAGCATTGAAAGTACTTTTTTGTATCTAATTCAGTGGTAATCAGTAGTGATTAATACAGTCCAAATAACAGGGAAGGGCGATATAGGCAAAAATAGCGAATACGTAAATGACGTGCACAGACAGTATTGTAAAAAAACACAATGTTTTTTCCTGTATGTGTCTGAGACAGTGGCACATCCCTGCTTCGGCACATGGGAATTGTATCTGTGAAAGGTCTAACATGTATATTTCTGGCATTTCACACCTTCGCGAAAAGTAACAATTATTTGAATATCAAAGAGTCGTTTACTCAAGCGGTGCTGGCATGAGCCCTTTCAATACAATAAAACCGCATATGTACAAGGAACACGGCAGAAATTTTACAAAATAAATGAATGTCAGCGAACAACAAAGAGTTTCTATTAAGTGCTTGCAAATTGGGAAAATACACTAGTGCGATCCTTGCATTTGTAGATCATAATCATGTTTTCTTCAGAAACCTAATGCATTTGAATAAAATATGAGATGAAAATGAACATATCGCACTGCCTGTTTTGTTGGTTACAAGATTAGTGAGGGTGAATTGATTTCAAGCATTGTTTCAACCGAGTTAGAATATTCTCAAAAATGTAGCTGCTTGAACAACGGGCATAGGCTTTGGTATTTATGTTGAAGACCCGCCGCGGTACATCAACTACACGTTTTCGCCCACATGCCCTCGACGGTTTCTCCTGTCGTCCTTTGCGCTTAATAAGTACCTCTTACTTTCGGGGCTCGCTGTTCGGCTCGGACGAACCCTGTTCGGCTTCGCCGAACCCGCCGCTCGTTCCTTCGGCATCACTTCAGGTTTCGCTCGGAAGCACGATAATACCTTTGCCTACCGATATGGGAATGCTGAGGGGCCGCATTACGGTGTACGGCCTACGATTCCGGTAGCATGGAGTCCATATTCGACAAGCAGAGGCTTTGATCGAGAGGGGTAGTTTTGTCCGAAGAGGGACGTTAAAAATCCCGGACAAAACTACCCCTCTCGATCGAAGCCTCTGCTTGGAGAATATGGACTCCAGACTTTTTAGCTACTTGCCAAGAAGGACTACCCTTGGCGTACCATTCACTTTATTTGACGCCACTTATCTATTTGCCCAATTTTGCATTTCATAGGGCAAAAAGCCTCGCTTCTGCTTTGTAATTGTAGCTCGCGAGGTTCCATTTTTGCGCAAGGGTGCTAAACAGTACTTAGTAATTATCGGAAAGCGAAAACTACTTTATACAATATCTTTTCCCCGATGGCTACTGATACTTATCATGAAAATGACCCCGCCGGCGGGAAAGTGCCCTTTGTTATTGTTTGATGCCGCCGGGCGGTAATCTCAAAGTGACTTTTAGATTTTTAGATGTTAAAAATCCTGGACAAAACTACCCCTCTCGATCGAAGCCTCTACTTGGAGAATATGGACTCCAGCCTTATTTAGATTTAGTCTGCTACCTGGGGTTGGCGTGGTTGTGCAATGTTTTCACGTTATATATACAGTCACCTTCAGCTCTTTGAGCAAACAGCAGAGTCTGCGGTTCCACCTTATCAGTACTACAATCATTATGTTACCTGTTGTATGAACACTGTATAATTGTATGCTATATATGACGGTGGGAATTGTAAATATGACTTATCGATTTCTTTGTTAATGTTTTGACTGTATAACCTCGGAGCAACGAGGTAAAAAGAGTTTTCTTGGATGTAATAATTCAAGCATAGTGCACTTCCTTCTTGAAATTGCTTAGTTATGTATACGTAGATATACAAGCCGATGTTTACAATATACGAACAATAACTGACATATACCTTTTATCTTGTCTTTGGGGGAGTATGCTAAGCATAATTTCTTGAGCCTCTACAGGAGGCATTTAGCCCAATCATGTTGAAAAAAAACCTCCAAGATTTGTCCGCTACTTTCGATATGACATAATAAAAGGAACTCGGCCATGCTTATTTGATATCAGACTTGTGTGTCGGTTGTTTGAAATTAGTAAAGGTAAATTAAGAAGGATGAGCTTGATATCCATGTAAACAACAAACCTTGATCCATGCCTAATATTTCTGATGCCCGTTTTTATATATTAAATCAGATTCCAGAGCCATGATATTCTTTATATTACCCCAAACTATCATATTAAATCCCTAATAGTTGATTCGTTTATCATTATTGCATCTTGACGTCGGTCACTGGTCGTTCACTGATAAGATGAAAATTACAGTAAATTGGCGCCATTACTCTTACAAATATTGAATAGACCTCATTCCAGATACTGAATCGTATTCTCGCGCGAGCACATTCTTGGCGTGAACGTGCGTGAGTTTGCACCAAAGCGAGGCTGCCGGTGCGAGTCAAGATGGAACCTCCGGACGAGATAATGGCATCTGATGGAGCCCAGAGAGACATGCCATCTTCCACGGTGAGTTGTGCTACTCCAGTGTAAAATTTTGCCAGAAAAACGCCTGTCACGGGTAGATGATGTTGTTGTGGGCATCTGGGACTAATTTCGGCCGATAGAAATGTATATTTTGGTCCATTTTGTACAGTTCAGAACGGGCGACATTGACGCGCATTTGTTTCACTTTGTTTACATGCTACGAAATGAACCAAGCGTCGCAATAAAGCTGATTTAGCCCGTGAAACGTGAAAATATTGGGCTGAGGTCCTTGTGGCCAGAAATGTGTGGAAAACTTGTCGATTTCTCCGTAGATTTATCGATCACAACAGCGAATGTCGGGCCAACGTACGTACTACGTCCGAGTCGTGCAGCGGGGGAGGGGGGCGTACTGTATCTTCGTGTTATTTTACGTCCGCCGTTTCTCTGCTCAATGTTACCGAGATTGAACGCTGCTAAAACAAAACATTATCGGGCTGAGATCCTGTTGGGCAGAAATTTAACAAATTTTTGACGTTTGCTTCGAAGATTCATCGATTGCAACATCAATAATATGACATAGGTTTCGTGAGTGACGTATTTGGGGAGGGGGGCGTGTGCATATTCTCGTGTTATTTCTAACGCCCTCCGCCTTTTATCGACGGGAATTTTTCAATGTTTCCAGGCTAGAGCGCTACAAGAGCATAATGATATTGGGCTGAGATCCTGTTCGGCAGAAATTGAACAAAATTTTGGAAGTTGCTATGTGGTTTGAAGGGGTTATTCAACTTCTTGTTCTCTTTTTTTTTCCAAATAGATGTACACGTGTGTGTAACATGTTGTGTTTTCCCTTTTCAGACAAACACTACGTTGTGGTTTACTTCGGACCAGGTAACATCTTTCGTGAGCGAATTTTTGTTGACGTAGAGTGGCAGCAGAGAAACCTCCCAAAGCTTGATCATTTCTTTAAGAGTGCTTTGCTCCCAGAGCTGTTGACTAGAAGAGTGAAACGTGGGAAGAAGCTGTATGGTATGAACAACACTGCGGAATGGAAACCTTCTTAAGCTAGGATCACATTTCCCATCTGGGGCCCAGACGGATTGTTTGTGGAGACGAAATATTAAAATGTATAATGATTATGCACAAGTTATGTTCTTAGACAATATTTTGTACTTTGGAGATTTTTGTAAAGGCTGCCCGGCTGGGAAATTTGACTGTAGCATTGGGTACCGCATCTGCCTATTTCTGTATCACATACTTGGTCCCGTTTATTCATAATGGACTATATGTAGTTTAAGGTTGAAGTATTGTTGGCTTTTTGATGGATTGTATCTTACACACATGATACAATGTAAAATATATAGTAACTGTTTATTGATACATACATGTCAGTCAGATCACAAAAGTATGTCAATCACAACTACAACTAGCTGCTAATTTTCCATTTTCATTCAGTAAATCCAGAAGACAGTGTAACATCATAGTAGGAATACAGTGTTACATCAACAGTACATCATACTGGAGAATTGCACTTAAGTAAAGCTCTAACACTAAGAAGACATGTGTTCATTGTATGTTTAGTTATGTTAACATTGTTCATTACTTCATAATGAACTACGTGAAGTGAACGTTCTAGTTTTCCATCTGTTTACTTTTAATACTTTTAATACTAGAGCATGTATGTACATGGGTTTACCATTTCACAAAAGCATATCACTTACATCTATATGTATATCTGTATTATGAACACTGACAGTTCATGAAAAACCAATACAATATATATTAATATATGATAATTAATATATTAATTAATTAATTAATAATTAATATATTAATTCTCATAACTATCACAACAATGGAAATATAATGCCATTTGATGCAACATTATATCTTCAGTCGTTCTTTACAAGTGGTGGTGAAAAGTTTGTCAGGTAGGCACATACAGTGAACACCTGATCTGCATGTGGAAACAATGTGATAGGCATTACACCATCTAAAATATGGAAGTTCTTGATCCTTCCAATAGCTCTTTCCACATGGATGTGTACAGATGCAATGTCCATTGTCTCCTGCACTTCAGACGGGGACAATGCATCTCTACTACCCTTAAACGGTGGGATGTTTAGTGTAACGCCCTGTGGTAGGATGTCTGCTATTTCAAACCCTCGATCCGCCATGACATTGTCACCTGCTTCTAACTTATCTAAAAGGCCAGAATCCTTAGGAGAGAACTTGTGTGCCTGCAATTCTTTCACTTGAGCTGTTAAGTCATTCACAGATTTTTCAAGCTGTTAACACTTCTCTTCAACAACCTGAAGCTTGGTCTCTATCATAAATACATAGTCCTTATAGGACTCAAGAGTCTGGGAGTTGTCTTTAACAAATGTGTATTCATGGTCACATTCAGCAAAGTCAGTTGTGGTCTGAGTGGTTATAGTTACTGCTGTCCTAGATGTTTGTGTGGATGTTGTCACTGATATCCTGGATGTCTGTGTTGCAACACTGACTTTAGTGAGGGTGGAAGATGGGGATCCTGTCGGTGATGGGGATACTGCTGCAGATGGAGATAATGTCGCAGAGCCATCCAGGTCAGGTTGTGATATGGTCGCATCCATGTTGTAGTCCACATCAGGACTAGAACTGCTGGCTGTGGTGTCCATGGAGATGTGAAGCTCAGGTTCATCAATCTGTTCAATAAGTAAAAATGTTTGAGTGCATTACTTGTCAGAGAAAATAGCATATCAGAGAAATGTTCACCATGAAGGAATGATATACCACACCATTATGTACCATGCAAGGAATGATATACCACAGCAGCTCAAATATGTTAACATTCAAAAAAATACATGATACAGATATTACTGATACACCCTATCAACAACTTAAGGAAAAAAAGGACATAAAATTCAAACTATGTACAGTTGACGTGCATCCTTTACCTTATTATGTGCATGTGCCCTTTTCTTGGGGGGAGGACAACATCTCTCCTTTGGAGCTGGTCTTTCTGGTGTCTGCTTTACCCATGAATGAAGGACAGGTGCTGCACCTGAAATCATGCAACATGGAAATTTTCATTAACAATGACATTCTGTTGGCAACGACGGACTTAAAAGAACATGATTTGCACAAAGTGAAAGCAGAGCATCAAGTTCAGAATAACTTTGACAAAATCAACATGCAAAGAAACCAATGGCACATAGTTATAAACTTAACTTACCTTCCCTGAGCTTTGGGGTCTGCAGCCGAATGCCCATACTTGAGCGCCTCATAATGTCAGCCTCCTTGAAATGCTTTTCGCAAAACACAGAGTCCTTTGTGAGGGTAAAATTGTCCTTGCCAAGCTCCCTTTTCACTAGAGAAGCCCAATACTTTGACTTTTTTTGTCTTCAAGCACCTTTTTTGGTACATAAAAGAAGGTAATTCCTGACAGAACTGACTCCCCATCTACAGTAATATATGAAGAACTGTTACACCCATAGGCCTTGCAGTATTTTCCAGATCTGTGTTTCCTTTTCCCCCCAGGCTTGTGTTTCCTTTTCCTCCCTGGGCACGTAGTGTTTGTCTGAAAAGGGAAAACACAACATGTTACACACACGTGTACATCTATTTGGAAAAAAAAAGAGAACAAGAAGTTGAATAACCCCTTCAAACCACATAGCAACTTCCAAAATTTTGTTCAATTTCTGCCGAACAGGATCTCAGCCCAATATCATTATGCTCTTGTAGCGCTCTAGCCTGGAAACATTGAAAAATTCCCGTCGATAAAAGGCGGAGGGCGTTAGAAATAACACGAGAATATGCACACGCCCCCCTCCCCAAATACGTCACTCACGAAACCTATGTCATATTATTGATGTTGCAATCGATGAATCTTCGAAGCAAACGTCAAAAATTTGTTAAATTTCTGCCCAACAGGATCTCAGCCCGATAATGTTTTGTTTTAGCAGCGTTCAATCTCGGTAACATTGAGCAGAGAAACGGCGGACGTAAAATAACACGAAGATACAGTACGCCCCCCTCCCCCGCTGCACGACTCGGACGTAGTACGTACGTTGGCCCGACATTCGCTGTTGTGATCGATAAATCTACGGAGAAATCGACAAGTTTTCCACACATTTCTGGCCACAAGGACCTGAGCCCAATATTTTCACGTTTCTTTTGGGGTATTTCACGGGCTAAATCAGCTTTATTGCGACGCTTGGTTCATTTCGTAGCATGTAAACAAAGTGAAACAAAATGCGCGTCAATGTCGCCCGTTCTGAACTGTACAAAATGGACCAAAATATACATTTCTATCGGCCGAAATCAGTCCCAGATGCCCACAACAACATCATCTACCCGTGACAGGCGTTTTTCTGGCAAAATTTTACACTGGAGTAGCACAACTCACCGTGGAAGATGGCATGTCTCCCTGGGCTCCATCAGATGCCATTATCTCGTCCGGAGGTTCCATCTTGACTCGCACCGGCAGCCTCGCTTTGGTGCAAACTCACGCACGTTCACGCCAAGAATGTGCTCGCGCGAGAATACGATTCAGTATCTGGAATGAGGTCTATTAGCCATAATAAACGCCTCTAGGAGAACAAAGACAAAACTACGGAAACGCAAATAACGCCATAAATAGGCATCAAGTACATATGCTCGGAGATTAGACCATTTTACAGAAACAATGCTATCTCCCGCATTGTTATCGAACTGCAGGTTGGCAAGGTGATAGATTCCATTAATCCATTAATGGCAGGACCATCTAGCGCATTTCTTAGTAACAAGTGTTGACCATTTAAGACCAACCCTCGAACTCGTAATTCAATACGGTGAAAACACTTCTGTTGCCATGATCCCGCTACAGCAGGGTGTCGCCGGAATTCTTTATCATAGAGTAGTGTTTCCCCGGCTTAGATAACGGTGGGAGTCAGCACAAACACTAGGGTCAATAAGGAAGTTTTAACGCCCAAAGTACGTCTAGGTCAAAAGTACATGACCTTTATTTGAACCTACATCTATTCAATGTACCGGTACAGAAAAAAAAGTTCAGGTCCGTTCCGAGTCCAGAGGACTGGGTTTACGTACGGAACTGAACCTGGACCTGATTTTTACATTATATCATATTTTGGCGAGCGAGACAGTTAGTTATTTTCAAGGCACAAGTTCTTGGGTGACAAAGTACACTGTCACAGGTCTGAGAGTGTTACTGGTAGTGCCTGGCAAACTACAACGGACTGAGATGAAGCAACCTTTTGTAGATGTTTTGGGCTAGCGTTCGAGGAAATGTTCCGAAAGATTTTATGAGGGTCACCGTGGTGGGAGTATCAACTTTTCCCACGTCTCACCTCAGTCCGTCCTTAAATCCCATTTATCTTTACCAGATTAAAGACTCTTAAATTCCCCCTTTGATAAAATAGCAGCACCAGGTGCACACCAAAGGAATACTTTAATTACAATGTGGTCCCTTAATAAAAAGTTACTAAGCTAAGATTGCGAAAACAAAGTTACTAAATTGTAATATACAGACAGGCTTCACTTTTTAAAAAAAGCAATATTTGCTGTGTTGATCTTACAACTGTCTAAATCTGTAACAGCATGTGATAAATGACACTAATGGAATAGAACACAAGCTACGAATACGAGTTGTACCAACTGCAAAATGGTCACCAGAAGGAAGCCAAAAACATGTTGATCCCAAGAAGGAAATGTTGTAAGGCGCAATTACGTGTGTGTGTAATTCTTCTTGTGTCAGGTGCCATCTCAATGAACCCCGGCCCGTCGAGTTATCCCGGCCCACCAAAGAAATAGCTGGACATCATCGGCCTGACAAAAATTAACCTTAAGGCCCCCTCTCATTGAGCTGCGGTACTGTGGCGGTAGCGTGCGGTAGCGTGGAAATGGCTACCGCCGCAGTGCCGTGCACAGACCTCGGCGTACCGTCCTAGTGACGTCCCAGTGCCGTCCCAGTGCCGGTCCACACCGCCGGCGTGCCGGTTGAAATGGCGATTTTTTTTTAAACTTTGAAAAAAACGCAAGTGGCAAAGTGCCACGCGCTCGCCGGGAGCTTGCCGGGACCTCACCGTGCGCGCTATTGTGTAAAAAGTAATATGTCAGTTTCAAGGTTATACGTATATTTATAACATGCTACCTTTGTTGCACCAAGTGTCATAAGTGAAAATCCTTTTATCACTTGAAATCAATTTTTGATGCATTTTTTATAATTGATATTGACAGCACTGCGATTTCTGATTAATAAAAATCACTACCATCAAACTACAATCGGTCCATCTCCCTAGCTTTTGATCTGTTTAAGAGTGTGGTTAAACCTAATTTACTGCATTGTAGTGAGGTTGAGGATTGCAGCTGTAGATGTTCTGATATTTTCATTGGGATATTGCTTAATCCCGATGAACATTAGATCTCTGCATTGTACATTTATTCCAGTACGGAAGTTGATACACTAGTCGCCCAGGAAAGGAATCAGACCACTCGTCTGCATGCACTCGCCCCGCTCTTGTGCCATTCAAGAAATACAGTGATAAACTGAACGTGATATACCAGTCAGGCAGTTTATCGTAAATTTTACTCAATGTTTCGCCGTAAGGCGTGAATTAGAAGAATTCCTACTGATCGTTGATAGTCAAACATAGTTGATTAAATACTCTCGCTAAGATCAAATAATTTACCTACTATAACAGGATTATTGATAAAAACATACGACACTTCATCATTCGAAGAAGAAAATGACTGGGCTACTCACGTTCAGGACATACTATGTAAACATGTTTGGCTTAGCCCCGCAGTTAATACCAACGGTTTTGGATATACATTTAAAGAAAGTGTGAAACTAACGTTTCTCCCTGGCTGGAGGGAAGCACTTAGAAATATTAGTAAACTCCACACATATTATAAGATAAAAATCACTTTGGTAGGGAAGACTATATCACATCAAATCATAATAAACCAATGAGCATAACTACATTGAGAATCAGCGCACGTTGTCTAGAAGTTGAAAAGGATCGACACCACAACACACCAGGCACTCACAGATTGTGTCCCACATGTAATGAAGATAAATTTCAAGTTGTAATGGCCATGGCCTGTCCCACTTATGGCAAAGAGACAGATGCGCTGTTACAAAGTATTACTACCAAGACAAACTTCACGCACCCTATCTGGTACACAGATCGATATGTCCCATGTATTGTTGCCATGTCCAACTCCTATACCACTTACATACTAGTAGGTCAATTTCATTATAGTTCATCCTAAAAGCGAGGGGAAAATAATCCATACATGGCTTTATTGTAATTCATACACTGTTATCGATAATGTTTTTTTTACTTATAATTGTAGGATAGGTTAGCCTTGCAGTATTGTTGATTTAGTGCCATATATTGTACCATATACGATTGTCGAGCAACAAAGTTCATTCAATAACTTGCTCATCTGGGCTTGGAACGCAAATGCACCGCACGTCAGTGAGAGTGCAAATGAAAACTTCGCGGCGGTGCCGTCATGAGCTACAGCGGCAGTGCCGCCGCAGTGCCGGAGCCCAGTGAGAGGGGGCCTTTAGTAAACATTTTCCGACAACAGCATTCAGCTTCCTGGCCACATACTGATACTGGTAAGACAGGACAAAGGTACAAGGCACGATGGTGGAATGGCAATGTACACGAGTCTTTGGCTATTAAAGGACGAAACGATATATGGGTTGACGTATTGGAAGTTCTCTGAGTCGAGCTGACCCCACCCAAGTCGAAACACATGCTCCTGTGTTGCGCATACCAACCACCGAACGACATTTTTTTCACCGCTCTCAGACAAATTTAAAGCATCTGACACAAACTGGGAAGTAGCAATAATGGGAGACTTGAACTGTAACCTTCTCCAGAACAAGGGTCCCTCCCAAGATCTGACATCTCTCTGTGACCTGACCACACCAATCTCATAACGGAACCAACGCGAGTGACTTGAAACAACTCTATTCTTCTAAAGACCATACTGACATCCAACCCTAGCAAGTACTCAAAGAGAGGTTTGTTCCATTTACATAACATCAAAATATTGGTCTTCCAATGTCCGTTGAGTAGAAAATCGACCCTAGATAAACAACATAAACATCGCTGCCGTCTGAGAACGCTGATTTCCAGCAGGACGTGCCTGTGAACGGTAAAGGTGTCAGGACAAGCGAAAGCGCTGAGAGGTCTAAAGATCTGTTAGTCTCTAACATATGGTTCGTTCCGTCTATTGAAATAAAATGTTACTGAGCGATGTCGAATATATTCTCCAATAAGTAGACCGAGTTTTGTTGAAGCTGGCGTTGTCTTTTTTTCGTGATGATTTTGTTACCGGACCGCAAAATATAGTCCTCCTCATGAGAGGTGAGAAGTACACGCATCTCAATTTTGATGTCAAAAGAGAGCTAGAATATAAAGGAATCCAATTCTTATTTCTGTTCTGAGAAAAAAAAGTATAAAAGCGTCAAATTGCAAAATCGGAAGGTCCATTTACGAAGTTGTTTTAAAGGGCTATCGGTTGAAAAGCAGGGCGCGATGGGTTCATGAACAGTATGAACACATCATTTACTCAAATTATTCGTAAGGTTGATATATCAAATTTTCATTCATCAAAATCTGACCACTTTCTGGCAACTAGCGATGGAGCACCGTCGGTTCAAGCCCGTGAATAAAACGTTTTATATTTAGTGCCCTCCCCGTAAAGATAACTTCAAACAAATATTCAAAAGATATTACATACCAAGTGCATGGACTAATTCTTACACGACAGCATCACAAATACCTACACAATTCCTATTTTACCTGCGCGAGCTTCCATACGAAGGTGGCATTTCGAGCCCTGTATCGGTAGGTACATGTTGGAAGGAGAGCCAAATACAGACCGTACCTTCGCCTTGGTGACCAGCAGGGCGACATTCCCAAGCCTTGACTGGGCAGTGTAGTCGTACACATACTCGGTTCTCGGCGCAAGTCTCACAAGGTTGCCTGAAGCCAGTCCTAAGACGACGGCCAACAAGACAATCCGAGAGAGTACCTCACTAGGCATCTTGCTCGCTACTTCATTTCGACCTCCGAAACACCGCAGTAAAAGGGCAGTGACGTTTCTTCCACCCTCAATGCGAGACGTCTGGCCTGTGTGCACACCTAAGCAGTATATTGGACTTTGTGTGTTTAGTCCGTGATAAAATAGACGACTTATTTTGACGACGCCGTAGGGGCGGAGCATGCTTATCGCACTTTGCTTATCGCACTTTGCTTCCACCTATACGAGAGTCCGCGTATATATATTTCCTAATTGGAACTCTTGTATCTTTAGACCTGTACATGGTTTTGTCATGAGTTTTAAGCGACTTAGCTTACGTAATTACCTTAGAATGGCTTAGGTAGCTTTTTATTTCTTATAAAAGCGGTATAGGTTGGGCCATCTAGCAGTGTTAGGGTTGATTCAAACTTTTGTCCTTGAAAAGAGACATAATGAGATATGTCTTATGTTACCGACGTTTTTATGTGCCTAGTTGATGAAGAACTCTATTTTCCTGCTGTATCACACGGTAGAATTATCATACGAGTGTATCTTGCGAATAGAAGGAGGGATTAGCAGACTTTGCATCTTGAACGTTTGTTGCCATTGCGGAGTATTTTGTTCTTATCGCAAACGTTCTATCTATCTATATACGGTACTGGGCAAAACCCGGTGTAGGTATCGCGCCCAGTTATTCAAAAATTCATTCAATTTTTATGTTTCCTTGCTTTCACAAACCCCTCGTGAGACCCATTGTCGTTGCCTATTGATCAGGAAACGGCCAGCGGCTAGAATAGTCTAAGGTCTGCAATGTGACAGATTCTACTCATTGCAGGACCTTCTATCAAACCATGCAGCTATATAACAAATGTTAATTGTTGAAGATAAGGACCGGACCTGTTCATATGAAATTAGACAATGCATTTATCGCAGTATGGCCCAGTTGGATGTTGCACGCGAGGACAAAACTCATTGGTTTCACATCGGTCCTCATCTATCGCCTGCGCTAGCATTTCCATTTAGGGCACATCCTAGTTGGAAATCTACTATCATCGAGCTTCTATTTTATGTTAAACGTTAGGCCGAATCGCGACAGACTGTACGTGTCATGGCTCTATAACAAATATGGTATCAAACACGGTTTGTGGTTAGAGGAGAACAGAGGAAACAGAGGAAGAAGTACGCTTAAACGGCCATGAATGGACGAAAAAAACAGGAAACATATTTGCTGGAGAATAACGTCATTATTCACACACAGTTTACTCCCTAGCAACCTTATCAAAAAAGTTTAACGAGTGAAATAATGTATCACCATCTATTATGTTCCTTTGAGATAATTTGACCTCACAAGATAAGGAACCCGTTATAGGCCAGTCAGCAAGGAAAAAAGACGTTTACAACAACGGAGGAGTTCGCAAAAACACTCCATCTAGGTCTAAAGGTAACGTTATACATTTTCGTTATACATTTATACAAAGAGATCATTTCTTATTTTAAACGCCGAGGTTCGTCTGTCTTCGTTTGTTTTCTTGACGCTTCTAAAGCGTTTGATAGGGTAAATCACTACACACTGTTCAAGAAGTTAATTGACAGAAATGTACCTGTTTACTTAGTACGCATTATAGTTCACTGGTTTTCTATGTTAACCTTTAGGGTGCGCTGGGGGCCTACCGTCTCTGACAATTTCAGCTGCAGCAACGGTGTCCCCCAGGGGAGTTTACTGTCTCCAATGTTGTTTAATGTATACGTCTCTGACCTTAGTGTCAAGCTAGATGCTGCTAATGCTGGCTGTTTTATGGGTAAGGTCGCTGTGAATCACCTCTTCTACGCAGACGACTTATGTTTAATTTGCCCTTCTGCGAAAGCTGTACAGAAACTGATTAACGTTTGTGAGGCCTATGGTGCCGATAGTGATATAATCTTCTGCGCCAAGAAAACAAACCATATGTACTTTCCATGTAATCGAAGTGCTCTGAATGTAACGCCGCCCTCAGTGAAGTTGTACGGCAAGCCCTTGCCGTGCGTTCCTTCGGCCACTTACCTGGGTGTCCAAATCACTCCCGATCTTGCGGACGATGACTCCATTCGTAAACACACCCGGCATTTGTACACAAAAGCCAACTCGCTTATTCGCAAATTTGGCCATTGCACACCTGAGGTAAAGCGAACCCTTTTTATGACACACTGCACTGTAATGTACTGTGCGCAGCTCTGGTCCATGGCCAGCTTCAGAGCTGGAACCATGCATAGACTACGAGTTGCATATCACGATTGTTTTAAAATTCTATTGTCGCTTCCGAGATACACCAGTAATAGTGAGCTTTTCGTAAATATGCGAGTCGATACATTTGACGCCAAGCGTCGAAAAGTGATGCACCCGTTTGTATCTCGGCTCCTCGGGTCAGAGAACCTCATTATTAAGGTACTACTCCACTCGGAGGCATTTCCGTCGGGCCCTTTTTGGCGATGTTATTGTCAGCTAGTTCGCCATCGCCCACTGTGAACACTTTTTTAAATGTATCATTTATGTGTATGTGTCTGTCTGTCAATATGGGCCGTCGTGCCCGAAATAAACAATAATAAATAATAAATTTTATCATTCATTATAATGTTAGCGACATCTAAACCTATCTAACTCAGAGTATACACCAAGGATCTAGCGGTTTTCTTAGTCATGCTAGATTCTTTAACCTTGACATTTCTTGTCTGAAATAATAATGTATCACAGAAAGCCATTTTGCATCCTTTACAAATTATGTAACTGATTGACATCAAGAATCGTTTTGGCGTTCCCGCCTTATTTTCTCCAACTTGATTGCTCTTCCAGCTTCTTCTTTCAGATATCGCCCTTGATGTTCTTCGATACATACAAACAAACGCACTCTAGTACAAACAAGCACCTACATGAAGAAACACACACACGCGCGCTCACAAACACTCACATACATACATACAAACACATACAAATACACACCTACATAAACAAACACCCACCCACATAGCCAAAGCAAAACAAAACAGTGTACTGCTGAGGACATCTTATTTGCATACAAATCGTTAAAACACACCTAATCTAACCTCTGTTATGACATCAACAACAAAAATGTAACGATAATGAATATCGATTCGATTCTGATGATGTGCTAATTGCACATCTTTTTTTACACATTATACAAAATGTAAAGTTTATTAGAAGGGAATCTGTCATAGTGTGAAAGTCAATCGTTGTCCTTCACATGCAGTATATCAGAACATTTGACCGTTTAAGACCATTTGTCCAATTATCAATGTATGCTGATGAAATTCAACTTAGATTGCGTTAAAAGTGATGCGACGGTTACTTAAATCAACGCAAAGAAACTACAACACCCAGGACTAAGGATGATGTGAACCCTGGTGTGAGCCACGTTCTGAGGTTAGTACGTCGGGTGCCCATTGGATGTTCACGGGAAGGCTTTCCTGCCAGCTGCCCCGCGCAGTTCCTTCAGCTCAGTGGCAGGTCTGGCCAGGCGGCCTGTGGGACGATCCAAACCCTCCACACTGTGTTTTGGGTTCCACTCCCAGTTGAGCAGGGCAGCAGCCTGTCTTTCCGCATCGTCACGACTCTCCCAAGCGCGGGGCACCTGAGAGAACGAGGATGTGAAGGGCTGTACTTTCTACCACGTGCAGCAATACCCCGACCAATCAAACGCATTGAAACTCAGATTCGAAGCAGCCATTTCCTTTCTAAGTTGCGTTAACGACTTCATCTGACCAAACAAACTCCAGTGAGATGCTGGAAGGTGTCAGCTTTCCAAAGATGTTTTCAGATTGACAATTTTGGCACCTTGGAAGTAATGACCGTATCCGCGATTTAACGTTTACAAAAAATAGTTTCTACTACTTTTCTTTAAACGTTAAATCGCGGATATGATAACGCAACTTAGAAAGGGATTTGTCGGGAAATGGCTGCTTCGAATCTGAGTTTCAATGCGTTTGATTGGTCGGGGTAAGCAAGCTTCATTTTAAACAGGCTACAATTTTGTACGGACCAACTTTCTTAACAATGTTACTGCAACAGTTTTAAACGGAATTATCGTTTCCAATTGCAAAATATAACTTATTTACGCCTGGTCGAGTCCTAGGCACTTACACTTAGGAACGCGGCGTAGTCTGGTCTCCCCGATGAAGACAAGGCGTCGGTGCCAGGGGAGACGTCAGAGTTGGAGTTGGATGCCTCAGGGGGGCAGGCGTCATTTTCGACATCGGCTGGTCCATCTCCAGGTTTACTGCTGACTTTGCTAGACCTGAACAGGAAATTAAAAAGTTAGAACCACTGATGCTTTCTTACTTTTAGTTTGCAAAATGACGACTTGTATGAATTTCATTACTGGTATTTCCTAAGGGTTAGCCTAGGTGCTATCTTAGGTAGTTGAGCCTGTTATCTAATTTACCCCTACATTGCCCCTGGTGGGATTATTTGGGAATATCACATATGTAGATGTAGGATGGCATTTAGGCCAGCTGATATAGTGTTAAGTAAACCTATCTAAGAGGAAGAAACAAGGATGCACAATGCCTACATTTGGTGCGTTCCGCCGAACGGTAGTTATATTGGCTATACAGCACAGTAAGATCGGAGACAAACACAGGTTCAATATCTAATATGATATCTGACTTACAGACTGGGTAGAGACATGGTAGTTGGGGTCACTTTCGTACGTCTCAGAAACGTTGAGCCAGTCTTGCTGGGATTAGGACTAAAGATGGAATGAAAAAACATGAAAGACCTGACACTCCACTGAACTAGATCGAGGTTCCAAAACGACTGCTGTGTTTACTATGATGTCCTGCGTGGAAATCAATTTGATCATCTGGTGACATATCAAGAACTGTAAGTGCAATTTGTAAGACGCAATGGTCATCAACATCAGAAAGATGTATTTATTGAGGAATATCATCAGGAAATATTGAATTTTGCTGGCATGTTAAATATGCTTCCGATACCATTGATAGAATAATATAATCAAACTTTAGCAAATTTATTGACTTAGAATAATGGGATTTTTACAACAAATCTATATCCTATATCCCATTGAGGGCATAATCTAAATATTCTGTGTTGCTGAACTGACCTGGCTTTCTGCCACTTCTTCCACAAGAAGAACGACAGGAGAATGAGAAGCCCGGCCGCCAGCGCACCTCCTGTGATCACACCGACCTCCCAGGGCTCCAGGCCCGGCCCGCACGGCCAGCTGGGATCCCCACAGTCACAGATGTAACCATTCAGCTGTTCAAAAAGTTGATGAAATTATGAATGAGATTATAAAATCTCTACTATTACTAGGAATCATTGAATAGAAAGACTCTTTTTACACACCTAAGAGATTTATTCCACCGACGTTTCGGTGACCATCTGTCACATTCTTCAAAGTGATTCTGACTGGTTCACATAGTACTGGTTACCGAAAGTTTTTATTGAGTGACTTACCAACCGAATGGAACTATTCACGGACTAAGAATGATTCTTTTCAACAAAACCCCATATAATTCTCTGTGCCTGGAATAATATGCAATGTATTACGAGACATTTTCGATATCCGCTAGATTGTTTACCAAAAAGTGCTGGCTGTCTTTTAGTGAACTACATTTCATTCCTAATTTAGCCGACTTTTCCCTTCACCTTATCCCTTTATTTATGGCACTATGTCCCATTTTCCCTGCCATTTATACCATAACGGACATTCCGATATGCTGCTCTTTTAAGATTGTTAGACACGGTGAATTTCTAGTACAATTCTAGCTGTAAGAGCCTAGTATCCGTCAATCACAACTGTCCTTAACCTGCCCATTCATTTCGTTTCCGCCAATCATATCATAGGAAGTAAACAGCATTACTTCACCTTGTCAATGCAGGTGTAATTTGTCGGACACGGTATGGAGGAACAGTCGTCAAAGTCGAGTTCACAGAGTCTGCCTGACCACCCAGATGTACCGGTACAGTCACACCAGTACCTGCAGTATTTTTAGAAAATATCGGTTACTTTCTGTTTGCTCTGTGTAAGATTCTATAGCACTTCTGTATGTGGAAAACCAGCATTTATATGTAGACCTTTACAGACTAAAAACCAAATCAAAACCTACCCGTTAAAGCCTTGACTGTGCTGCGTCGACGAACAGTTTGGATCTGTGACGTCACCAACACACACACCGCCATGTTGGCAGAGATTCTCCAGTACGTACAGGTCAAGGGTCATGACCTTGGACACGCCACCGTGGTCATCTCGTGCAATGACCTTGATAATATCCCTAATTGAAGGTCAAGTTAAAAAAAGGAAGTCTTTTTGGTACAGCAAAAGATCACTCATATGACCAACAGTTATAACACTAGGAATAGAATAACAAAACCACTAAAATAACAAGGCACAAAGTAGTATCCATATCGCAAGGTGTCCCAACTTCGACACTGCCCTAGATTAGAACGAACTTGATTTGTTTCAATATTGTGACATAATCCAGAAGTGATCCGTGTTTGTTAACAAGTCTATGCCCAGAATAGTCTGGATGAAACCGCACGTTAATTGTGTAAAACCAATCCTATAAACGAGTCTTTTAGCAACGACATTAATTAAGGTACTGATTTACTATGACACTGAGCTCGTCAATTTGATTTCAAATATATGTACCCACCTCATTTAGTCAGATATAAAGTATCATAAGAGTTACCTGTGAAGTTTATCGCCGGTCTGTAGGTGAGCCTTGTGAACACCCAGCCCATGTCCTGGAGAGGATGTGGTACCTCCGGTCCACATGGATCCAGCTGAAGTGGTCCTGTTGTTCCGTTTTTCACGTACACGTCTACAGCCGAAAACCAGTTGTTCTGTCCTCTGCATGGGTGGTTATTATCAAAGCTAACCTGATGTATTCCATCTGATATCAGTAGAGTGCAGTCACTTTGTGCCTGGATGGCCAGATTTATCTCGTCTGCATTATCTACATCATATGCAGCTACAATTATCTGCAGGTCTGTGTACCCGGCATTGGAAAGACGGTTTACCTCAACAGTCAGTTCTACGGCTAGTGCAGGAACCATGGGAACGAGACTGTCGTTTACTATGACAAACAGGACGGGGTCGTCATTGCGGGCCTTCACCTCCACCACCAGCTCTATGTTGATGCTGTGCGGGTTCATGTTGTCTGTTAGTATTTCTACAGCAGAGATGTTGACTGTGTCTGTGCCGTAACAGTCCAGGCAGGGCTTGTACAAAATAATGGGGAACTCCTGGGGTAGAGGAGAAGTAGAGGAGAATTGTAAATTCGACATTATTCTATCATTTTCTAGTTCTTGACTCGGTATCAGTAATTTTTAGACCACTGTGTTTATTTGTAAGATTGAAGATCGACGTTTCTTTAACCTTGATAAAATGTGAATGTAAGTGTAAAAGTTTAGGCAATGTTACGATAAATCTAAATTTGTTGAGCACGGCAGTTTGTATTATCCGAATGCCATAATACCCCTGCCACATTGTCTACTAGCTTCGGCCGTACTTTCTGATCGCTGGAAGGTCGGACCATTTTAGGATCGACAGAGGGTTGCGGATTTTTTCACCTAAAAATCGACCATGTCGAGTAAGGCTCGGGTTTCGTTGAGCAGCGACCATCGGCCGACTCTAGGTTGTTTTGACGATCTCTAAAGATCGAGCGCCGATCGAGGAAACAACGGAAATGTTACTGCCGAAAATGTCATTCAGAGCTCACAGACTCGTCGTCCGATTGAGCTTTACGCACTGTGACAGGGGTAAAGGGAGAGACGGCCTTCTTATCTTGTAAACTAGTCAGGCATAAACTATTTCCGAGCCTGTTCCAGACGTTTAGATGGATTTTAGTGTATTGACATAAAGAATCGCGATAACAAACGGTTAAACTTGAGGACTGACGCTAACCTCTTCGTCATGTAGTCTGGCACTTCCAAACCGGGGAGGAACGGTGATGGAAAAGGAGAGACGATCGTTATCGCTGTCAAAATACTCGATTAAGATCGCTCTGTCCTCATCCTCACGTAGTTCTATGTGCGTGTCAGAAGTGATGACGGGGGGAGAGTTGAAGACGTTTCTGTTAACCACTGCGAGGGAGAAATGCGTGGAACCTTTGAAGAACTCCACGGCCTCGTCTTCAGTTCTGAGCAGCCGGACCCGTCCAGAGTCTCGTTTTGTGCTGTACGCATTGGTTTTGCACACCTTGCAATGAGCAGAATATAATGTATTCAACTGACTTGCTTTAAAAGACCTTGCCATGCCAAGAAAGTGACAATTAAAATATTTTTCACAATTACTTATTTCAAACGTTATTTCAGTCTGTGCATAGCTAAAAGCAGTCACAGATAGGACAGGTATGTAAGAGGAGATTGTCGATAAAACAGCGAGGCAACGTCATGGAGTAATTAATGACTGGTGATGAGAGGAAATACATGTACCTGGAAACTTGCAAAGTGCTTTGTCCACTCTATGGGCTTTTCAGCTTTCCCGCCTCTGCTACATGTTCTTTGTGCATCCTGCCATTCTCCCTGTCCTAGATATGGAGAACAAACACTTCATTGTGCTTCTTCTTCTTCTTTATTAAAAATATCACATCTTACAGACAAAATAACATGCCTGGATGGCGATGATATTTACATGGCCTCTGTTGGTCAGACACTATGTATCCACAATAAAAAAGAAAACACCTATATACAAAATACAATATAACAAATATATCAATATATACATCCAAGCGTTATTGCACATTAGGTGCTACTGATTATTGTACAAACTGATTGCCTTATGTAGGAAAGAGTCCTGTAGTCTTTTGGTTCTAGCTGGGGGGATGGAGATGCTGTGCTTGTTCCTGAGTGACCGACCAGTGGCTGCGGATCTACAGGGGGGGACGAGATCGTGTAGGGGGTGATCATCTTTGAGCATTTGTTTGAAAAGTTTGACAGCGGCATCCTCGCGCCTAGACTTGAGGCTGGGTAGTTCAGGCACATCACGCCGGCCTGCTCGGCTGATGATACGAAGAGCTCGCCGTTGTACTTGCTCCAGTTGGCGTTCCTGTTCCTTGCTGCACCCAACAAGAAGGACATGCCCGTATTCAAGAACTGGGCGTACAAGGGACAGGTAAACTAGGACTAAGTCCGAAACGCTGGTCCCTTGCTTGGACAGAAGCCTCAGGTAGTGTAGTCTGCGTGACGCTTGTCCATTGTCCATGATTCTCTTTTGTTCTTGGAGTTAAAATCAATCCGGGACCCCGTAACAAGTGAACACAGTAAGCTAATCGTGAGAATACCGAGAGGTACCCACCCCCACCCCACTGTGCCCGGCAATCAACTGGGACAAATAAGTAGCTTCTGGGACCGAAGCATAAATATGTTACCCAAATTCCAGTAAAGCAGTCGTTGTTCCAGTCCCGGCTCTATCTGTGTTGTGTTGATTGGCACGGTGATGTTGATGGGACCTGGTACCTCCACATTTCCCAGCGTGGTCACGAAGAAATTAACGTCCAACCAGTAACTCACCCTGTGTAAAGAAGTATCTTTAAATACGGTTATATTTGGTAACTAAAGGACATCCGTGCAACAGGTATACGTAACATGCCGTACAACTTTTTATATATTGTGGATGCATTATGTATCTTTTATCTATCTCCAGGATTTCCAAAAAGACATGTTTAAAGTTGGCTAAGGAAGTGTATTTTCTAGTTCAGTTCTAGTAGCAGTAATAAAGTTTGATACCTGTTCGTGAGCCAGCGATCCGTGATGTCCTTTGTATAACGAGGGTCGGTGATAAATGACTGAAAGTCAGCTGAAGCGTCTGATGTGTATTCAGTGCTGACGTCATAGCCTTCAAGGAAGCCAGATACCAGAGTTGTTCCCATCCGCAATCCTGAAGCATGGTAGGAACATTTTATCTTAGATTATCTTTTATATCAGGAAATAAAGTTGCTCTAAAATCAGTGACAAAAGGCATCTATTTCAGATTCGTTGTTGTTTAGAGTCAATTCCACATTACCGAGAGGGTGTTTGTTGCCTTTTGTTCTAACATTTACAAAACCTTTGTAACAATCTATCTGAGATAAGTAACTGTTAAGAACAATTTCCAACATTTATTTGGTGTTATAAATATTTTCTGCTGTGTTCCAACAGGTTAAACAAATTTCCAACATTGAACACATTATTTGTATTAGTTTCCAAACTGTTGCAACATAGATTGATCAGTTGTCTGAACATGTTCCAACATTCTACAAATATGATATAACTGGGTCAGTGGGCTGGGAACAGGGCAATTCACACATCCCTTCAAAGTATAGGGGATTAGGCCTAGGTGCCATGCATAGACACTTGAAGACAAAAGAGTTGCCAGTGTCCAGACGTGAAATCTAAAAATATACAGAGGCAGACAATAGAGCCTGATTAGCACCTACTTTTATGGGGGCAATAACCCAAATCTACCATTTTGAGAATGATGCAAAATGTTGGAACATGTTCCAACAGTAGAACAATCACACAGATGTCTGAAAACTGTTCTAAATAAAGAGATATTTGTGCAAATACTTTCATGATATTTCCAAAATATATAGATGAGTTCAAACATGTTAAAACTTTCATTTCTAATTGTTTGAACGGTCTGGAATTATTTTGACTGAAATAGTCTTTTCTCTAAAATTGTTCAAACTTATTAGCAATATCATCTGAAAACCCTCTCAGTGACATGGAATTGACTCTAGAGGATTGTTTAGGTGATTTAAAACATAACATGAGAACTCGTCTCAGCTTAATGCCCAAACACAACACTTATCAACGTCAAGATGACCAGACATAACTGACCCCCCGGAGTTGTTATTGATACGGTAGTAGAGTCTGATTTGTTCAGCACGACCTCCACTCCCTCGCCGTTATGGGACGTCACAACATGGTCCCATGGTCCTGATGAGAAACGAATGTAGTTATAGCGATAGCGATATTCCGAATAAAAATGTTCGACATTAAACATTTACTTAGTAATACTGACCCATGGCCTGGTGCTGTTTTAATTCTGGCATTCACCGTACTACCTGCTGTGATACAAACACTGATGACGCGGGCGTAAATATTTCATAACTCTTATTTGGCATCTTATTTACATCATAATATTTCGGCGTTGCATAACATTTTTTCTATCACACTCTATTATTTGTTGATACTCACGGATGAAGGTTAACTTCTTCACATCAACAGCTGTACACCGGTGAGCACCGTTGCAGGCAAGTAATTTTGGATACAAAGTCCTGGACAAGAAGTGCAAGATTATAATACGAATGCGATCAAAACATCATCATATCGTTATCACGAAATTTACAAAAGGAATAGAACTTTTTTTTATATCACTTTTGGCACATTTGTCTTTTCATAGTTATTTTCAGTATCTAATGATTCCCTGTTTGGTGGTGAAATGTTTATATCATGACATGTTTCCACATGATTGTGCTGCTCAATAGCATTATACTAAGCAGACGATAATACTTTTGAGTATCCAATTGTTGCCAACCTGCCAGGCTCCATCACAAATCTGCTAGACCCCAGCGCCCCCTCTACTGAAGCGCTTTGCTGCTGCATGTCAGTGATGTTCACGACTTTGCCGCCGGTTTCTACCTTCCCGTCCGCGATGACAATATTGCCGGAGTCGTTAAAGCCGACTCGAGTTTCTGGGAAGATGTCATCGATTCCGTCCTCACTACTGCTCACGCTAAAGACTAAAATAAACGGCACATGACGCAATACCCGTTTGAAGTAGAATACATTGTTTTCATAACACATATCTAGAGTTACAGCTGTTGTAAAAACGTCGTAAATTCTACTGCAGATTTATCATTGTAAAGAAATCAGATTACAGCTTTATCGATATTAATCAACTTTGATGAACCGCTGTACTTTTTGCTATTACTTACAGATGGAGGTGATGGCTTGTTCCTCCTCCGCACGCTCCCACGAGATACCGGCGTGTGTCAGGTCACTCAACTCGACTACGTCATCAGGGTAGACGTCATCTGATAAGTCCTCACCAAAGAGCACAGCTGTGTTCATGTGGGTGACATCTGGGTACCCCAGAAGCACCTTGACGCCTAAGCAAGAATAAAGGTATTCTCACTACCACTCAAACGTTTCCATGGTAAAATGTATTGTCTATCGTAAATATCGGAAATATAAGGGTTCAACTGCAACGAGTTATTTTCAATAAATTGCTGAAAGAAAAATAACAAGTACATTGCTTCTGATAGAAACTCCTATTCCACTCATATAACTAGTAGTTTTAAAAGGTTCAGTGATTGTTGGTTGGTAAACAGTTAATTCTATTCAGCACCTGATGACGTCACAGAGCTTTCCAGGCCTGCACCGTTTACTGCCACAAGAGTGACGTAATAAGTTATCCCATGATGCAGAACACCCTCCAGGTCAGAGTTCACGACCATGTCCCGCAGACCGTTAGACTTGAACGGCTGAATGTCAGTCCCCCATGGAGCCGTTCCTATGGCCCAGAAATACTCAGCGATCTGTCAACACAACATTTGTACAACGTTTAGATAGGAGTGATGACTACAACTAAAAAAAAGGGTTGAGACAATTATATTTTCAGTACCTGACTTTCCCTGTCGAAGGCACTGAACCTGGTGGCGATGGTGCTGTTACTTCCCTGGTACTCTACGATCTCATCATCGTCCCACGACATGTCCACATGGTCTATACTCTGGATATCTGGTGACGTGACGTCAACGTATACACCGCTGGAGCACGCCAACGTGGCACGTCCAGATCCTATAGTTACAAACAACCAACTAAGTCATGTTATGGAGCCCTGAAATGGAGTTAAGCTAAGTACCAAGTTTGGATCATTCAGTATATGTGATGAAACACGACTATATAGTGTCAATAAGGGAGCGCCCAATAGTTCATCGAAGTCGTGTGCTGGGAGATAAGGTCACAAAGGTCTTGAAAATAAAACTTCCCCAGCTTTTATCCTACATCTAGAATGCGTTCAGTGAAAGACAACTATACACACGTTCGACTTTGTTAACAAGGCGATCAATGAACACCGAAGATACCCATACCTGATACAGCCTTGACTGTGATGTAGTAGACGGCAGCAACGTCTGTGAAATTCACGCCGTCCAGCTGTTTGAAGCTGACGTTAGGACTGAGAGTCAGGTTGTCTATCCTGACGTGGAAGACTGAAGTGACCAGACTGGAACAGTCCGGGTCACAGGCAAACTTGTCACATGGCTCAGCACAGGGCACGCAGGGACGGGTGACCTGGCAACGAAAGAGAATATGTGTACAAGTATGTCAGTTGATAGATTTCAATAGAATTCTTTTACCTTGTTTGTCGCGAGGCGATATGTATAGAAGGCTCAAAGACAAATACAACTCTGACTTATACTTTTACTTTTACTTGTAGCATGTAATGCAACCAGTCGACCGTGTCCAACAATTAGGATTTTTCAGCATGAGTGAGATGGAATCTAACTGACTTCTTGGAAAGGCGCGACATCATCCATCAGTTTTTTTGTCCCCACTCCTGCATAGAAGACTGAGACACCGTTGTCTCCAGGACGGAATGGATCTCCAAAACGGCACAGGTTGTCTGCGCTTGGTGGGAATCTGTGAAATGAGGAAATTCCCTTTTGACTTCCAAACCGATGTTAGATCCTGATAAATATTGAATTCAATCAAGGCATATTGAAATGCAAGATAATGTTAAAACGGATTTATCTAAATCCAAGATCGCTAAAAAAGGGATGTATCTCAATGACTTAACGTACTGTTTCCAATTCGAAAATAAAGTTACGTCACGTTCAACAAAGGATTTCCACTCGAATGCATAAAGAAGATGCTTGATGCAATTTGCAAAAATGTCATTTTCTAACGATCAGTAGGATTAGATCACACGTATTTATATATATATATATATATATATATATATATATATATATGACTGATAAACCATGCATCTTTTATTAAAATCAATTCTGTCTGGTACTTAATAGGATTTTGTCGTCCAAACTTTTAACTAACCTCAGATCTCTGAAGGATGCAGACCCTTCCGGACTGCTGAATACGTCCTGAACTGCAAGTACGAAGTCCCCACGGTTCCAGACGGCCAGGGTTAGCTGGGCCTGTTCGCTGAAAACTGGGATGCCGTTCATGATGACCAGCGATCTGCCGTCTATGATAAGCTCCAGACCCCAGTCCTCCTACATGTAGAACAAAAACAATTATATATAGTGACATATCTTCCGTGTTTCAGATATATGTAGAAAGATACGAGCTGCTATACATGTACAGAACAGCAGACATGTGCCGATATAAAGGATACAAAGAAAGAAATTCTTGTACTTACTCCAACAGCGAAGGTCCTCCCTGTAGTAACTTTTAACTCGTATGAATGCCATCCGTCTGTTGGGTTAAAGTCTAGGCGGATCATCTCTTGCTGAGGTGCAGCCGTATCGTTCATAAAGCGGTACCACAGCACAGCGTAGTGACCCTCCACGCCTCCAGCAACGATACCTTTTCAATGAAATTTCAATGATAAGATTGAATGATTTCGTAAAATGGAATATGAAACAATATTCAGAAGAAAAAAAAGTCAAACATGTAGATGTCGAAAGCTCTCGTCAAAGTCTATTCTGCAATTCTTCGGAGAAGCAGGTTCTATTGAAGGTGTTTTTGCTCACCCGGGTGAATTTGAAGTCCACAACTCCTAACTCGACTCTCGGAACGCTCCATTGAAAGTCCATTACTTGCAAACATGTCAAAACCCACTGTAGCAGTGGTTGGTGACATCGTTGCGTTCGGCAGTTGGGTAGACGTGGTACCTTCGATGTGATATCTGGTACAGTTGCAAAAGCATTCAGGAGCTAATATCATAAAAAAATATATCAAGGTTTTGTATGATTAATCGACACAATAGAAAAATCGTTATATATTTCAGCAGCCCAGTATGTAAATAGTGAGTAACACAGAACACACAGATCTTCATATTTTATGATATACAACGATCACACATTCAGAGCCTCCCCTCCACCTTGCTCCTGACCACTACCCAATCAAGATCGGCGACGGTTTTGAAGTAGTCGGTCCAGTTTTACGCCTATTTGTTCCGACGACCATGTCACAACCAACATATGTCTCACTAACGAACTACCGACATCATTTTTTTTACAACCAAGCTCCGAAGGCTTACGGACCTACATGTACTCTCAAACACTCCCAACCATGCTGACATGGGCATTACCTATTGCTAAGTTTGCAGAATCACCTGTGTTGTTTCCAAAACAACATGTACAATCCGGAGGTTCGGTCGCTCCTTCCTGCTGAGCCCACTGCTCTACTGGAGCGTCCAAGTCTCCCACCACGCCTGCTGGGCCGTCCCAGAACACAACACTGGTGACGGCTTTGATGTCGCCGCTCGCAGCGATCATGTCGAACGTGTAGGAGCCGCCTCCCTGCAAGTCTGCCCGGGTGGAGTACGCTCCTGAGTACATCCTCGTCTGTTGGACATCTCTAGACATGGTGATGGACAAGCCGTCTTCACCAAATGTTAACTGTAGCCAATCAAGAACGAAGAAAGGTAAGAAAGTCATCATTTATATGGATGGATGTTTTTTAAAAAAGTTTCGACTTAGCTAATCTAAGACGGATTACCTCTATACTATGCTTATTCTATCCCGAGCTTCTCCTGTTGTTTTACCGAACATACCGAAGCTAACACACACCTGATCGTCAGAAAACCTTATCCTGTGGTCACTCCTGAGGCCAAGAATTGAGTTTGAAGAGACAGAATTCCAGCCGAACTCCTCGTTTTGCATTAAGTACTGACGGGAAGGACACTGTTCACCTTCGTGGTTCGCCAGATAGATGAATGTACCTGTGATTATGATGAACCTATCGTTAATAACACATTTTCAATTGAATTTTTGTGAGCAAATGCTATGTACATATCCATTTATTGGATTCACTAAATCTTATAAAGTTAGTAGCTGGTATTGTAGTTGTTCATTAAGACGTTTTGTTGACAACGATAGATTAAGACCACACAGGCTAATGAACGCTCCATACACATATGCTCATTTTACCTTCCATGGTGGTTATTGAACTTTGATGAGTGACGTCACTACTGAAGTCCCGCCCATCTTTCACCGTTCCACCAACCGGATCCTCCAGATCCAGCAGGATGGGCGGAGACTCCGTCATGATTGACAGGCCAGCCTTGTTAAAGGCGCGCAGCCTCACAAAGTACGGGATACCAAACTGGAAAACAGAACACACACTTGCATTTGCATAATTTATTTGATAAAATCTCGTGAATGTGTATAAAGACATTTAGTCAGTGAAGCTTAGACACACTCATCAAAAGGTAGGGATGAGATGTGACCTACCTCAAGCGAGATGTCTGTCACAGTATAGTCGGTGATATTGAAGAGTACCGGTACAAAGTCCGTTTCCTGGAACCGTTCATCAGAGTCTGCTGAACAGGCTGCTCCTGAGAACACCGCGACCTCGTAGTGGTCGATGCCGCTCTCAGGGTCCGTGAAGCCCGCCCAGGAAAGATGCAGCTCATCGGTCCTTTTTGAATAGGAAACATGCTGTTGGAACAAAAAATATATATCATTAACTGAAATTACAAAACGTTTGAATGGCCTTGGTGGTATGTGTGCTAAGTTCTATGAACTATATTACCATCTGTTCTTAGACAGTGCCCTGTAGGAACGCAGCAAGTATGAAGACGGAGAAACAGACACCAAATTGAATACTTACCGCGTCTTTGTACGGCCCAACCCAGACACTTCCGCCGGATGGTGAAGTGACGTCAACTGTTACAAGTGATGACGTAAGCAAACACTCCGCTGACTGGTCCGTTACTATGACAACCACCGTGTATGTGTTATCGTGAAGAAGCTCGAGGTCTTCAACTTCCACTGCCGTGTCCTTCCCCACGTTTGTGAGAGGATGGACATCAAATTTGCTCATCAAACTGGCACACTCTTCATTGACTTTCGTCTCACATATTTGCTGAAACATAAAGATACATGGATCTAACAGATAATGTCACAATTGTATTATGGGCAACGTGCAATTGGCTTCTTAACATACACCAAAAATATTCAGGCAGCAATGTTACCATGAAAGGGGCATTGGTATACGCCAGCGTTGGCGCGCGTTTCCTGAGGCAAATGAGTTGTGAAAGGATATTGACATACCAGTTTTCTGCATTCTAAGTGTGTTAGATTCCCATCCATGGATCCAACTCCCCAATGACTGTACAGAACAGGAAGCGAAAAAGCGAACCCTGTCCAGGAAAACGACACTCCAGCGGTGGATGAAATATACCTGTTGACGAAAAGAACTGTCAGAATGTCCTTTATACCTTCTTTCCCTTGTAACTGTTACATGGCCAAGATGATTATATCTTAGTAAACTAGAAAAAAAATAATAGGAACGTTATGTTGGAATAGCAATAGCTATGATCTTTCTGACCTGTTGACGTCTACGTGTCCAACTGAGAAGACTTGCCCACCATAACCCACTTGTAGACCATTAGACGTCACCTCCGCTACGGACGTCAAGACGCTGTGAGCCCTGACGGTGGTGTAATATGTCGCTGATCGAGGAATAAGCTGTGTAGCATGGTGGAGAAACATATAGCAAAGGTCAAATATTCAGCCATGTATGACAGTAAGCTAAAAAAATTAAACGTAGAGATAATCAATAGATGGTAAATAGATTACAGGGCTCTCCGTGACAAGTGCATCTCATTAAAATGAAGTGAAAGTCGAGTGTGTACATATATATATATATATATATATATATATATATATATATATATATATATATATATATATATCAAACATACCTGTACATATAACATATCACAAATACCTGTAGATTGTTAAACGTGTACGTCCGGTTCAGCCCAACATTGACGTAAGGATGAACGTTGTTCCTGGTTCTGGGGAAGCGGCGGTCTGTACCCACCGCTACTTCATAATACTCTATTGTCTGCTCTTTGTCTTCGTCAAGTTGTCCTTTAAGATATACGAAAGCCACGTGGTTAGGATTAAGGATTAAGAAAGGTCTAGTATTTATAACCATGTCGCCTGAGATGTTCAGAAATATAATATTTTTGATTCTACTTACCAATTGCATGGCAAAGATTTTGTCTGAAAAAAATCAATGTAGTTTTAGAACGCTAAGATATTGTCTTAACATTAACGTTAACAACAGCTGGAAATAGATTGAAATAGCTCTTCAAACAGGTCCCACCTTGCAAAATTCCCTGGACATTGTCGCGATTTTCACCAAACCTGTCCCAGTTCGCAGACAAGGAAGTGATGGAAGGCTGAAAGTTCAGGTCATATCCGACGATGACGCCGTCACGGACCTGAAATGTTTTATAGTAGCTTTACCACTGTGTTCCACTGTATTGAGACATGGAGAACTAGAGTTCATCAGGTGATCATTTTTTCTACTCAATTCTTATCTTAGCAAAGAAAGATATTGTAGCATTTTCCTCATGAATAATGTAAACGAGCATGGTTTATGCCTAATAATGTTCACATTTCCAAATGCTTCAAAATTAAAAATTTCCATCATTTACCGTGATGGAATCATGGCATTTTGTCATTAATCATGCAAATTTGGTATTTATTTGCAGTAGTGGCGTGTTATTGGACATCAATTGTCTTTACCTCATTAACATATCTATTCAGAGTTTTGGTATAAAACCTGGTGTTCTCAGTCCTATCGTTAGTCACTGACGAAAGACAGTGGATACTGTCTGAAACGTCTGACTGTTTCAAAATCTTATCCAGTTGCTTGAGTAATTATTTTTGGCGAAGACTATTGTCTTCGAAAAACAAAACGAAGGCTTTTTTAAAAAGATAAATTGGCAGATGGTTGTGAAAAACTTATAAAAACGCTGTCTCCTTGCGAAAAAAGGTTTCTTTTTCCAATTACAGTCAAACTTGTCCATCCAACCAACTCTATCCTACAACCAACTCTTGTCAACAACCACATTCAGACAGTCCCGTCCGATTTTACATAGTAAGTGAACTCTTTCAAGCAACCATCTGCAGGCTTCAACCAGCAACCATTTCCTCATGGGCCTCAGGGGTCATAATGTGTAGATTTTACACTCCATTCAACAACAAAATGATTGACAGCGGCAATCAGTCCAGCGAGCATTTCAGTAAAAGAATCAACAGTCGACGGCAGGCTTGTGTTTATGTAGCAACAAAAGTAGAACAAAGTGAATTTAAATGTAGCAACAAATGTAGAACAATGGAGACACGAATCTCAATGTAAACATTCGTTGTAAGTACAACAAAGGTTTTGTACATGTACTGTTTATCTCTGTTATATTGTATCTGACCCTTACCTCTTCCCTCATGACCTCAATGAAAAGCGGCCTGCGTGCCGATTTGAGCTTATCATGAATAAACAAAGGTTCAAACAAACAAAACAAACAAAAATCTTGTTATGTTAACGTTTATTGGTAATGTAATCAACAGTGCATTGTAGTCTTGTAGACAACAACAGTTTAGTTTGTTTTTTCTTGTATATACTGTATTTCTTCACTTGTCTTGTAATTTTATATGCATAACAGGCAGATAAGTGCTATACGTGCGCAGTATTTATGCAGCTCCTCATTTATGTCCACAAAATCAGCAAACCGACCCCAGTTTTATCCAACAGCCAACTCCAGCCAACAACCACATTTCCTTGGTCCCTTGACTGGTTGTTGGATGCAAGTTTGACTGTATGATGATGAAATCTTACATCTTAAAGACAGGGTCATTAAAGGAGTCCTAAACCGCAGAGGTGGGAGTTATTTTCCAATGGATGGTAATTTTAGGAAGTAGAAATGAATATTTTTTACAGTATACGATAAAGTGCCCACTAGTCCCGTGCGTATCCAAAAGCATTCAGTATTCTACCAAATTCCCCAGGTGACCCTCAGCCTATGTGTTATAACACAATGTGCCTGACAATGCCTGACAAAAGTTAGATTACAAAAAGAATGTCAGGGTGGTTAAGAAAAACTTGTCTTGCTATGTGTACTTTTATATCTTATTAACAATTGGCCATCTTATTGTGCTTAACCACCCTCATTTACGCCGAAATATCCATGTTTTAAGATGTATGTTTACGCATAGGGAATACATGGGTAGGGTCTGCACGGGTTTCATGAGTATCATATTGTTTAAAAAAAACACACCTTGTGTAATTCACCACAAGCGGAATTCTGTACGAAGTCGGCTGATTATGTATTAATTGATACATAATCTAGTGGAAAATAACATTGCCTTCTGGAATTTAGGACTCCTTTAACCACCATGGTGAATTAACGGAAGGTTGTGGCAAACTTATAAGCACGCTGTCTCTTGAAAAAAATGATAAGCATGCTGTCTCCTTAAAAGAAAACGATTTTTTCCAAATCTTACATCTTACAGACACGGGTCATTAACCACCATGACAAATTCACAGAAGGCTGTGAAAATTTACAAGCACACTGTCCTCGAAAAAAACGGAGGCTCTTTCTCAAAATCTTACATCTTACAGACAAGGGTCATTAGCCACCATGGTAAATTGACAAAATGTTGTGATAAACTTATAAACACGCTGTCTCCTGAAAAAAAAACAAGGCTTTCTCCAAATCTTACATCTTACAGACACGGGTCATTAACTACCATGGTAAATTGAAGGAAGGTTGTTACAAACTTGTAAACACACTGCCTCCTGAAAGAAACCCATGGCTTTCTCCAAATCTTACATCTTACAGACAAGGGTCATTAACCACCAAGATAAATGAAGAAGTTTATTGCAAGTTCATGCCCGTGAAAATGATTTTTTCCAAATCTTACATCTTACAGACACGGGTCATTAACCACCATGACAAATTCACAGAAGGCTGTGAAAATTTACAAGCACACTGTCCTCGAAAAAAACGGAGGCTCTTTCTCAAAATCTTACATCTTACAGACAAGGGTCATTAGCCACCATGGTAAATTGACAGAAGGTTGTGACAATCTTATTAACACGCCGTCTCCTGAAAAAAAATTTAAGGCTTTCTTCAAATCTTACATCTTACAGACACAGGTCATTAACCACCAAGATTAATTCACAGAAGGTTGTGACAAACTTATAAACACGCAGTCTCCTGAAAAGAAAAACCCAAGGCTTTCTCCAAATCTTACATCTTACAGACACAAGTCATTCACCACCAAGATAAATTGACAGCAGGTTAACGTTGTGACAAACTTATAAACACACTGCCTCCCGGAAAATAGATGAAAGGTTCTTTCCAACTCTTACATCTTACACTACGCCATGGGGGGAGGGTTGAATTGAAGAAAAGAAAGGTTGTGACAACATTTGATTAAGCACTACGCTCTGCTTCTATATAATATCAATTACAAGCACGCAGGCTCCTGGAAGAAACGAAGGCTTTGCCCAAATGTCTTAAAGATACGGGTTATAAACCACCATGTTAAAAAGCTTTACAATTTCAATTTTTGGTTTCCAATGGTACGTGTCATATTCATAGACAGCTTATGATGCAATACATGAATAGACCGTTACTTTTGAGTCACTGGTGATCAGCCCTAGAACGCAGCTCTGGACATACACTGACACGTTGAGCTTGAGATGATAAATCAATCCAAGCTCAATGATCTATGGCTTCTCTGCTGGCCGTGGGGACAAGCTTAGAAACACCTGCTTTGCAAATTGCTGTACGCTGTGTGAAGAAACAAATACTATCCAAGGAGATGCTGATTGGGAATAGTATTGGCCTTCTTCTGTGTCCCATTGCCTTCAGTGGGCCAATGAAGAATACATTCAAATATCAGTAGAGAGGAATTGCGGAAATACTAGCGCGCATATACAATATAAGATAAAACAAAACTAAAATAAAAGCTAGAAACAATCAAGATCCAGAGGTTAATTTGTTCAAATTGTTGTGTTTGAGATGACGAATCTACCTTAGCCCATGATCTATGGCTTGTCCGTGATGCCAGGGTCATGCTTTTGCTCCCAAAACATCTGCTTGGAGATTGCTGCACACTGGCTTTTCGGAGAAACGATGGCTTTTTTTCAGATCTTAGATCTTACACCAAAACTGCACCACATGTACGGGTCATTAACTGCCATGGTCAATTGACAAAAGGGTGTGAAGCTCTCTTTATGGTACACGCACTATGGTGGTTAATGACCCTTGTCTGTAAGATGTAAGATTTGGGGAATGCCTTGGGTTTTTCTTTTCAGAAGACAGCGTGTTTATAAGTTTCTCACAGCCTTTTGTCAATTTATCATGGAGGTTAATGATGCGCGTCTGTAAGATGTAAGATTTGGAGACAGTCTTCGCTTTTTCAGGGTCCATGTAGTGTAAGATGTAAGATTGAAAAAAACACTATGATATAGAAGTAGAGCACATTTCTAAAGCAAAGATTGTCACAACCGTCTGTCAATTTATCTTGGTGGTTAATGACCCGTGTCTGTAAGATGTAAGATTCGGAGAAAGCCTTGTTTTTTTTTTCTTTTCAGGAGACTGCGTGATTATAAGTTTGTCACAACCTTCTGTCAATTTACCATGGTGATTAATGACCTGTGTTTGTAAGATGTAAGATTTGGAAGAAGCCTTCGTTTTTTCCAGACATTTGCTTATGACATACAGGCTGAGCATACATGTAGCCCTCTTGATAGAAGATTTTGCTGACAACCTTTTGTCAATTCACCTTGGTGTTTAAGTCTGCAAGAGGTAAGATGTAAGATTTGGAGAAAGCCTGTGTTTTTTCCCAGCCTAGTGTGCAATCTACAATTGGTTGCATAACCTTGATCTAAGCAAGTAACGACACAAAACGATGAATCCCCTTGGGTACAATTTTATCTGATGTAAGATTTTCTGTAAAATTCTAAAATGTGCCTTGTTGTTCTATGTCCAATTTCTTGCCATGTATATTCATTTGCATTAATGATATCTATTGATATTCCTCTCTTTCCCAGTTACATATGCCATGAGTCCAATAATAAGTTTTTAATAGACTTTGCTCTTCAATTATGTAAAGTTGCTCCTCATTAGCTCTATAATTACATCATGGCTATGCAATGACTCACTTACGTCAGCTATCTACATACCAAAATCATGAAAATCCGTCGACACCTTCCTGAGTTATTCTCTTTTGAAATTGGAAACGAAATCGGCTCATGCAGTTTAAAGAAAAAGCAGTTTGGGGACCTAAACCTACACCATTTATTTTTCCTCCACACAAAAATCATGACCATAGCATGTTCAGAATATGAGTTATCAAAATCATAGGTTCCGCTTCAGTACTATAGAAAGTTGCTAGGGGGCCAAATCTACTACTTTCGAGATCTCAACCAGGCCTACCCACCTACTAAATATGAAGACAATCCATCCAGGCATTCCTGAGTTGTCCTGAGTTATACAGGTTCTGTCTATACCTTTGTGTTTTGACCATTGAGGGGCCCCGAGGGTCCTATCACGCGATGTAGCGGATTTAAACCTTTCAATATGCAAATCATTACACACAATACATTAAACCCAATGGCAGACGAAAGATAGCAACAACGATAACGAATAGGCACATAAGAGACGAGGAGTGCAAGCAAGCACTGAAACGACCTAAGAATAAATGCGGACTCGCCTGTCCACATCCCAACACAGTGCAGCCCTAGAACCTGTCAAGTCATCCTCCTCCTGGCACAGAAGAACATTCATCCGTGCTACAGTTAAGCTGTGGAAAAGCCTCTCGCAGGAACATCGTGAACACCAGGGACTCTCAAAACTTTAAATGTAAAGTTAACGCCCACCTCAGCGCCACTCGTCATTATTCAGCTCTGCTGCTAGGCTGAGGGCATGGCAACAACATAGATTCAAAAAGATGCCAAGAAGCGGCTGCAGTGGAGGTGGCCTTTGCTGTGACAGTTGTTTTGATTAGTAAGCAGTTATTGAAACAGTTATTTACAGTTCTCTGTACACAGAGGAATCAACATTAATTGTAGATCAGCTAGCACGAACCTCTCCGGGAATCATCGGCTCCAACATGACCGTGATGCCGTCCGACCTGACCGTGTAAGTGAAGTCCATCTCGTTTGTGGCTCTTACAGCAACAAAGAACGTCTCACCGTCCCGCATCTGTAGTTCATTGTTGTTACCATACGTTTGGCCTTTGCAGAAAAAATAGCGTAACTTTAATATGTAGATGCATTCTGTAATACTGCAGACAGTAAACCATCATGAACAGATTTTCTCTTAATTCAAGTTACCCTAACCTGGGAATTTGTTCTTTATTGAGAATGGAAGAAAAAGTTTTTTTGTGACTACTAAACATAGTACGAATCCATTTAGCTGTTGTATCAGTACGTCGACTGATGATGATGATTAGAGATAAAAGAAAACCTCTCATTAATTTGTATGCAAATGCGTGTCTCGTATTTTTCAAACGGCTTATCAAAGATTTCTATTTATATCCTACCTATAGATTACATTTACGTGCAATTCTAAGACGTTATTACTTTTATGATACCATGATTATTACGGGTCTTTCCGTCTTGACTATTCCGTTTTTAGTAACAAATCTATTACCTGGGGGGACGACAGTGAGAGGCTGCACGACGGTACCGTCCACCTTAAGGATGCTCCACTCGTACTTAGAGATGGGACACGGGTCTCCGCTGAAGTCCCAGTGGGCAGAGAGCTCCTCGTTGTGGTCTTGATAATCTCTGAAAAAATTAACCAAGTACGAACATAGTTACCTTGGGGAGAACTCATGGACTAGAAGCTAGGGAACAGCGAACACGTGTGGTCTATCGACAAATTAATGGGTATTGTAACATTGCCATTACTTATATAAAAATGCTTTACTCACAAATCCTTCGTAAAATCCTCTCCATCCCAGACCACGGGCTCTCTGAGAGGCGGCAATCCTGAACTAACACGGCTGATATAAACACCATTTGATGTGGACACAGCAGACAAACCTGAAAAGTAACAATATTCAGCGTACTAGTTTAGATCACACTAAATGTTTCAGTTTTCAGCACTTTGGGGGAAGAAGAAAGAGACACGCGACAGATATTACGGATTAGGAATGAGTGGGTAGGCGAAAGACACAGTTGTGGCGAATTTTAGTAGAAGTCTTCGAGCATCTTACCCGCAGCATTAGTTCCACGTACTGTGGCAAAGACCTGCCGGACATCTGTCAGGTCTAGACCCGATACGACAACAATGTTCTGCACGGTGTTGACCAGTTTAAAGTCATGCAGCTGCCCGCCACCTGGACTTGTACCCAGCGCCACTTCATACCTTCCATTACAATAAAAGAACAGATAAGAAAAATTCACCCCTCCAGACATACAGTGTCCAAGCTAAGTAGCTATAACAGAGTTCGTGTCTAATCGCCTTAGCGCCTTAGAGAATAAAACTGTCACCGGTACGAGAATCTACAAGTTTGCGTTTGACCATATAAGTATCATATGATAGTATCATATGGTAGATATAGCAGATGTTTTAAAGATAGCTACCAGCTTAAGTAAACGCATGAGTTTCCTACCATGTGATATAGCTCTCCGGATCCTGGAATGGCTCCCACGCCACGACGACTTGTGTGAGAGACTTTTGACACTTCACATCCACAGAATCACATTCTGTATATAACAATATTGATTTTGTGTTTGGAAAACAAATTAAGTACACAGCAAGGTTCACATGTGTTGTTACTTTATCAGAAAGACTATAACAACTTTTGATTAACTTGTGATCACATCCTTATGGCAATTATTTAACTCATTATTGTCTACACATTTAGTCCTAAATCGCAACAATAAGTTACATGATTCCATGAATCGTTATAAAGGACTGTCCCTTTAGCAATCGTTAAGGAGCAAACCTTGTTCAAAAATGCAGCTTATTGTATTCCCGCCGTTTCTGTTTGTCACGTTGACATTTTCATCCCCACTGAGTTCCACAACAACGCCAGCTATTGGTGGGGTGATGTCGATCATGATTGGTGCAGAGTATGCGGCCTGGGAGTCCTCAACAGCGTTGTAGCCGACAACAGTGACGTAGTATGTCTCTTCATGTGTCATAGTCACACCTTCGAACAGTAAGTCTAACAGTCAATCATCCAGAATGAAATTATGTCTTTTTGCCATATCAAGTCTCTTCATAAGATACTCCTTACTTTCGTACAACTTTGATTAGAATATTTGAATAAAATATCTATCCTTTATCTCTAAAATAAACGGAACATCAACACTGGGTATATAGAGCGTTATCCTGTTGTGTTGACACCTCTCCAACCAGAGATCAACTGTCACTTACCTCTGGGACTATAGTGCGTTTGATGGCTGGGGACCCGTGTGAAGTTAAAGATGGAGTCGTCTCCCTCGGCTAACCCAACACCAAACATGTAGTACTGGATGCTGCTCTCCGTGTCGTAGAACCCGTGCCAGCGACAGGACAGCTCACTGGCGTCTTGTACAAACTGGGGACAGAAAACTTCACCGGCAACAGGAGGCGTCTCGTCAACAGTCAAGCTGCCGGAGACAGTCTGTCCCCAAAGACCAACCTGATGAAATAGAGGAAATGTGTTATTTACATGTAAACGCCATGTGTCATCAGACGTGACCGCATATTCTATAATCATGATTAAGAGGTCCATACTACTTGTTCCACGTACATCTAACATCACCAGGAGAGCTCGTCTGTGTTAGTGGTTTGTATGATTTCATAAAACACGCATATAAACTACGCTCCATCGCAATAAAATCTCTTCAAATATCTGTAATGCAGTTTTCATCAGAGCAAAATGGCTACCCACTTAGCCCACGGGGTTGTCTTTTAACACTAAAACGAAGCAACTTACCACATTCGTTGCTGAAACAGTAAGTACATTTGGCATCCCGTCCCTTCCCGGTGTAACATGGGAGTTAGGCACTGACGTGTCAGTTGTATTCGTTACCGGGTAGATGTCGCAGGCACCGGGGTAACTTCCGTAGCAGAACCATGAGGAAGCGACCGCACCGTCCGATTCGATTATGTCCCTGTGAGTGGTAAGAAAGATGCAGATCGACTAGTATTTTTCCTGCCATCCATTAAAGCCAGCCCAAGACAACCGTATGTATTATATTACGCTTTTCTACAAAGTAGGTAAGTTACTGATAGGTAAAGACATTTCCAAACTTCATCAAAACACAAGTAGACATGGCGTTCGTTACTGCTACAAGTAGTGAACGTCTTATCATAAACATACATGTACTGCTAGTACAGTATATTCAGTGATACTGTCTACACAAAAGCTACATCAAACAGGCATAGATGCATACACATGTGTATACATCACTCACCAATTTGCACTAACAGAATCAGCTGACTTCTGGTAATGAGAACGTTCCCAATCCAGTTCAAGAGAGCTGTTACCGATCTGTACACCGACGCTGTCTATCTGTATGACCGGCGGAGTGATGTCCACTGTGAACCCGTCTGTTGAGAAGTCCAGCACGTTCCCGGCTCCTGTGATAGCCCGGACTGTGGCGTAGTACTGCACACCGGGGCTTAGGGGCAGGAGGGACTGGGCCTGTCCGTGGCTACTCAGACCTGCAACATTCATACGAAAACCATTTCACATTGACTGAGGATGTAGTGTGCTACTCAAGCAGTAAGTAAAATGAAATTGTATTCGTACTTACTACTGCTAAAATTATAGATATTCACAATACAAAGAACAGCAATCTGTTGTGATTTTTATAATCTTAAAAATGGGTTGGGGGTAGTATAAAAGGCCGCATGTGTAACTTGTGAATTACATAGCATTTAACGATGTAATGCTGTTAATTAAGATCAGTTGCTACAGTACCAGGAGCCACAGAAGAGCTGAATTAGTAATACACACCTCCTCCAGGATTGTCAGTATGGTCCGACAGAACGATCCCCGCTGCCGTGTACGGCTGCACGTCGTCCAGTCTCGGCTCCGTCCCCACCGACCACTCGTAATGGAAGATGCCGTGCTGCTCGCTCTCAAAGCCGCCGAACTGTAAACAATCAGTATAAGACGATTATTAGATGTACTATTTAAAAAAAAAAATGTTTATCAACGTGAACTAGAAATATGGCCTAATGGGAAAAAAGAATTTGCTTATTGCGGATTAGCAGAAATCACTAGAATGTAACACCCCATTCTTTTAAATTCGTCTTTTAGATGACGTTAGACTTTGTACCTGGACTGTGACAGTTGACACATCCCTCTGATAGTCGACATCCACAGTCATGGCCTGTTCTACTGTAGTCCACGTCTCCCAGCCGTCAGTCACTGTCCCGGCCTGGTCAGCACGGACCACCTTTATAGGACTGAACGGCAGAACTCGTCAACGCTACCAAAATGCAATCTGTAGTCTTTCATATCACTACTGGCATTTCGTCTACGTAACGTCTCAATAAATCAATGCGACGATAGCCTTCGATACACAACTGCGAATGTCATCAAAGCATCATGTAAATTATACGCTTTTGTTGAGGGTGACATATACATATGATTTAAGTAACAATAAAAATACGGCTTTTATTACTTTTAATATTGAATTGCATTTCCAAACACGTGTACCTCGAGGTAATGTTCTGTGAAAAGGTCCCAGCAGCGTTTTCAGCCTTCACCGTGATATAGTAGACAGGCGAGTCGGTTGTTTTGTTTGTCAGTTGAAGATTGAGATTGCCGATGTATCCGTCTCTTCCAGAGCCAAGGCTTTGGTAATCACTGATGTCATTGCCACCTGCAAAGAACAGTTATCTATTACAAACACAAGAGTTCGATAAGCCTCTTCTGTACATCTATATACACCGTGTGCGTAAACGAATATTAAAAGGAATTGTCTTTAGTTTAGTAAAAGCTTAATGTATGTTGAACACTGCCCAAGCGCAAAACAGCCTCTTCAAATTTAAGGTTAAATTTCAAATGAGTAAACGGATCATCTGACCTGGAGTTGTTCCTACAGCCACCCAGTACGACACCACCCCGCTCTCGAAGTCAGTGGCCATCCAGGACGCCTGTATGCCCTGCAGGTCTGTGTGGAGAACGTAGCCGTCCTCAAGCTCCTCAGGCTCTCCGGCTGTCACTCCGACCCTCACATTAACCATCTGTATATATACATTACCGGTTATATACACTTACAGCTGTATGAAAAGACAGCCATGCGGTGCTTTGTGTTCCACTGTAAGATAGTGCAAGGAAATACATTTTCAGCACCTTAAACCAGGGTGAGTGTTCTTTTTTTCTGTCGACAGTAGACCTTATACATGAACAAACAGCACAAAAGCAAATAGAAAGAATAATACATACATCTGGCGGACTGGTGTCTACAACCAGACCGTTGGTTTCGTGCACAGTTGTCGCCCCTGCACCGTTAACGGCAGAGACTCGCACAAAGTACAGCGCACCGTTTAGCAAATCATGTTGCGTTGGTGACGTCCATGAGGTCTGCCTGCCACTCAGTTCAATTGTTTGTCCTCTGCATATAGTGTAAAGTATTAAAAATGGATTTTGGTGATCCACCTGTACATGTATACAGTTAACAAATTCACATCTAACGTTATATCAGAAAATCAGTTGAAATTTTACTCTGTACCTTAACTTTATCGACACAACAACGCATCACTATCAGTTGTGTATTTTATGTCTTGGCAGAAGGAAATGAATAGAGTTATTGAATTGGATTGAGAAGATTCATGTAAATATAAACATGATATAAGAACTACAATAACAAAATGATATTCATCTTGAAATTTCTAAAACGCATATTGTATGTTTTACTCCATGAAAGTTACAATGTGGTCAAAATTGATATAACGTACGAACCTTCCAGGATAGATTTGCCTCTTTGTCCCAGCAGTCTTCCTGAACACTGAGATTTTGTACTTCTTAATCCCAGACTCGGCGTCCTCGAATATCCAGTTGGCAGATATGCGTGACGCATCGGCCTGGAACAGAATAGTGCTTGCCTTTTACTTGTATGATATATCTAATGATGTTTCAACATTAGTATAAACATATATTCAAATGTATATATTCAGATCAAAAATAAGCAACATGCCAAAGATTCCTTGGCAACAGTATTTTTATATGCAAGATTGTTATCAGTCATTAGAACGAGTTTATACCGAGAACGCCCTGTCCTCTCCCGGCTCCGCCCCGTCCCCAAGGTGAACCATCACAGGCTTGGTCAGGTCCATTATGAACCCATCAGATGACGTCACGGTGGAATCTATCGCCTGATTGGTTGCCTCCAGTTGGACGGACACGTGATCTCCATGACGTAGGTGGAACTTGTGCCAGTTGATATGGGTGGCGTCAGGCCCTACTGACGTTTTCTCATGAATGATCTCCGGTAATGGTGGCCCGTTTCCTGCGGATAAACAAAGGTAATTTGACTTAATTTTGTTCATTAGTTTCTTACATTTGTTGGACATGGATATCACTTAACAATTTGAATACAAAATATCTTCCTATCTTGTCGAGATAGTTTGTCGGATGTGCAAACTCTCTCTCTATCCCCCATAGCTCTAGACAGGTCTTTAAAAGTACAAAGTAGAGACCTGAACGTGCAGAGAAGATCCACACGGATTTGCAGTGTTCGCAGATTTTGCTAAATATTTGCATGATATACATTTGTATATGTATAAATGTTTACATCTACACGAATAGTATATTTTTTGAATAGGATTATTTCTAACTGCTAAAATGTTATATTTTCGTACAGTTACACTATCATATGAAAGTAAGGCCCTTATTAGCATGGTTAACATATGATAAATATAACTCGCTCTCACATGACATAAAAATAAAATCCCTAGCAATTATAAGAAGGAGTCATAGCAGTTTCTTTTTACCATCACCATTTTCTCGTAGGCCAACCTTGACCTTTTGTCTTCCCAGCATCAACCCCCATACCAAATACCATTACAGTCCATGCAGAGGTTCTTAAATTACGCTGACCCCAAATATCGGCAAACACAGACACACAGACAGACCCAAAGCACTTGTAACTTCAGTGGATGGTGTTCTTTGCACCGTCACGGCGTAGTCCCCGATCCCTGACTCCGGGTCGCTGTAGCCGTCCCAGTTGGCGGACACGGTGGAAGGTTCGGAAGAGAACTGCAAGTTTGAGTCTGGATCCAAACCGTCCCGTAAAGTCCCTTCCACGGGCGGTGTTGCGTCAAACAGGACTTTGGAAACAAAATATATCTGTTTGATTAACATTTAGATGTACAGACGCCTTTGATATGGACTATTTGTGGAATTTAATCGTTAATTTGAACCACATCAAACAGGTTGGCAGTGCGATGAAAATTAGCTTGCTGGAACTGGCCATGATGAAAAGTAAAAGAGATTTACTACTGACCAAGCGCAAGTAAAATTGTCGCATAACGAATGAACTAATCCCTTTTCTTTGTCGAAGAGAGGTGTGATGACAGCCGATTACAATATTGTTAACACTTCTATTCTTCATCATATAACGTTATAGTTCTAACGTTTGATTGGCAATACTTACCCCCATCTGACCACGCTGTCACGTTCAAGTGTTTGTGCCCATTGTTGACTGCCACAAGTATGGAGTAGTACGTTGTATTGTGAATCAGTTGTACGTCTGCGCATGCCTGCGATGCCGTGTGAGGGTACTCAGTCAGAGATACCACGTCGTCTGTTCCAGGTTCCGAACCCACACCCCACAGGTAGTCACCTGGATGTCAATGGTAAACGTCATAAACAATAATATCATTTGGTTGTTGTCAAATCTTGCGATGATAGGTTGGATACGTGTATTGGATATGTATTTTAGATTATCGGTGGAATCTAGATCATATTGTAGATTTTAGTGGTGAATCTTAAATGTTGTGATGTGAAATGGAGATGAGAAAGAGATAGAGAAGAGAGGCTTGTGAATGCCTTCTCAAAATAGGATACTGCTGTTAGTATCAGCCTGCAATTGAAAATAAAATCGAAAGTATACTGTTGTACTAAACGACGCACATCCTTAAATACCTTATCTTAAAACCTTATCCTTCACTGCTACAAATGCGGTTTCTTACTCAGACCACTCTCTTCATCATGGAAGTCCTTCCAGTTCGCACATATTGTGTTGGGGTCAGAGGTGAAGTTCAGGTCATGACCATGTACGCTGCCATCATACAGGATCCCGGCTACAGGTGGTGACGTGTCCACCAGCAGTGGGTACTCGGCATGACCGACCTCCCGTAGGTCCACTGTTTAGAGAGGAAGTTGTTTCTATAATATTCCAAAATCTTACAAAAACGTACCTGGTAAAACATTTCCAGACAGAGAATGGCGCGTTCGGGATACGATTGACCTACGATTTAGGTGAGATCTAACCTGGCGCACTGAGAATATATACTTTCTTAGCAATCTCAAGGCATCCGAAGTTCTCTAAGTACGTTCCACTCCCATCAATGTAAAACAAGAAATGTCATTAAGACTCCCTTCATATCATGCTTTATTCCATATTTTGTAAGAAATGACACAGACTCATTCATATGTAATAACCATGGAAATAACATCATACCATTGTTTATAGCCCGAACTTTGACCCATGCGGGTACTCCATCAGGGATGTGAAAGTTGACAGACGTGTGGGTTGTGTTGCCATGACGATACCAGTCCATCATGTGCACGTCACGTTTGCTCCGCCCGAGTCCAAAGTCAATTTCTCGAATGTCGGAATGAGGATCGCTGTGCGAAAGAACGTGAAGTTTTTTTTAGCAAATTCACCACAGTCCAAATGCAAGTATATAATCTACATTATGTATAGACTAATATTGGAATGTTAAGTACCTTTAAGTTACTACACGTCTATATAAAGTAAAAGCTACTCATAGGTTTAAAACTAAAGGCGTCTATCATTTCGTCATCCCGATGCGGGGAAGAAATAATGCAGATTGTTTTAGATGACAATGGATTTACCCAGATTTCTGGTGCTAACGATTACCTTATCTAAACCTTCATTCGTGTTCTCCATAAGTAATTAACTAATCTGCAACTTGACGTGTAGAGTAATAAGCAATTTTAAACTGCCTTAATGTAATGTACAGCGCACCTGACATTGTACTCTGCAGAAATGACGTGAGCATCGTCGTCATACTGCACACTGTGGACGTGATGTACAAAAGGCGGAGTGTTGTCGATGATGTAGGGCGTGGTGTGGCACACTGTTGTTGCCATGGCACCGCCGAACTCAACGTTGTTGATTGCTCGGACCGTGACGTGATACTTGCCGTCTGAGGATGGCATGATGTTCGTCAGTTCTGTAGACATTGGTCAACTGTGTAGTTTTAGAATAATGTTGCAAGGATAGGAACATACTATTCTTCCTGACATGTGCGCGAATCTGGAGGATAAAGTTTGTCTTACCTTCCAACAAGAGTGGACTTGCTATGCCTTCGTGCGTCCATTCAGACACATCGAACAGGTGCGCATGCGGGTCTATGTGAGGATGGACATCGTCTTCACATGGTGTTGTTCCTACTGTCCATGAGTAACCATGGATATCAGTCTCATCGTCATGAAAACCATCCCAGTTCGCTGCAATGGAAAATGCGTTTTTTAGAGTGATTTTTTATGTATCATTTATTCTGTAAATTTGTTAACTTCGGGTTTCTCTGACCTAAATGATAAGCACACACGGGGGGTTTAAAAGAGGACAATATGCATGAAGTCTGATTTGCAGAGTGCTATTGAGTGTGTGACATAGAATTTACGGAAATTTTATAAAGCTTTTTGGTCAGTTTTTAGTGACTAAAAGGCTTAGAAATTGCTCAAAATGATCGTTTGCTTAAGAATGGTACTGATGACTTATACCTGACACATATCTGTTGGCGCGTGTGTACCGCATGTCCACCAATGGCTCGTGTCCATTAAACACAGTTCGGGACCCTTTGCCATCAGCTATCCACCTGGTGACAACATTTTTTTCAATAATGAACCATTGAATTGATTTATTCTTAATGTGTTTATCTGTTGATATATCATATCTATCGCAAAATCAACATTCAACCGATTGAAATGTGTCAGAAAACTTCTCAGTTTTAGTCCAGCAATGAGTCAACATTCAAATGTTTATACGTATCTGACACTGCAACCTATGCTTATACCTGTGGTTCGGCAGGGGTGTCTGTTCTCCACACCTGAACTGTTCCCAGTGATCCAGGACGAAGTCCCCGCAATCCTCTGTCATTAGCACGTCCATGATGACGTTTTCCAGCGGGCCCGGGCTCGGAGGGGTGAAGTCGGTAAGGACACCGGGGGACGTCAGGATGTTAACGTAGCCTGTGGTGAGTTTTGTAAATTTAGAATTGCACGCAACTTAGAATCCTCATGAGTTCTGGCGGCATCTTCGGTACATATATGTTCATCTGAATTTCGAAATGCCTCGTTTCAGGCCAAAAGCAGTGCGAATGGGTAATATACATCTGATTGGCTACCAGCTGACCAGCGCTAAAGTAGCCAGAAGGACGGATATTTGGCAGGTATGTGAGGGGCGTTACTTGCCATTATTACGTATCATCATATGGTAGGAGAAGACTTCTATCTATCGAAACGTCTTTGCTGTCTCAACAGCTAGTATTCCAAACGCTGTTTGGCCTGCGTATATGTTATCACTAGTACTTTCCCATGAAGAAAGTGGAAACTGTACCCAATGTATTATTGAGGAACAAGTTGAAGTAGATGAGTTCATTGTGACGCAGCTTTAAATCCTCGTGACGGAACTCCACAGCGTGACCAACGCCGAGCCGCTCGAAATTGTAGAAATGGCCGACCTGAGAGAGATGAACATGATTATCAAATCAATGTTTCAAATCTTTCCTAAGTAGATTTAAAGTAGAAAACTATGCCCCTAATATTCAATGAAATGACTGTCCTTGTTGCATAATATGTACCCTAAGTATGTGCCTCCCGGACAAGACTGAACCAGACGAACTGGAGCCCAGATACCGGGCGAACATGACTACGGGATTTGATCTATGTCCTTACATATACATATAGAACTTCTACGCCCATTCCGGTCTTCACGTCCTCTCTACAATGTACGCACCTCATGCATCTCCACACCGTGTCCCTCTATCTCCTCCAGTAGTTCACAGTCACCGTCTCCATAGTCGTAGTTGAAGCTGAGACACTTGGACGGAGGACGCTTCAGGCACTCAGAGGCACACTGCTCCGGAATGTCAACTCTTGAAGTTTCAACAGGGGTGGAGATCACTTTCCCGAGTCTCGGCCCTTCGAACAAACATAACCAAAACTGTAATGTTTTTCTGTATATTAAGCTGAAATTGCAAAGAAAGCCGAATATCAAAGGATTAACGTTGAATACCCCAATGACGGTCAACATCATCATCTTAGGGCCCATCTTAGGGCCCTGTCACACTTGTGCGTATAGTCAAGTGCTCGTGAGTTGCACATTAACATTTCCTAGGTTTAAGGAAAGTTTGCGGGGAAGAAGTTGTTTTCTGCGTTGACCCACCGTTGTGAAGCCTAGTTATTGAACCAAGGAAATGACGTCTTGGGCTGAAAACTCAATCTTGACCAAAAACATGTTAATACGCAACTCATGCGGGCTTGTATATACGCACAAGTGTGACAGGGGCTTTAGGAATATATCAATCAAAATCAAAGCTCAAAACCGAAAATGAAAACAATGCACCTGTAAACCTTTCTAAAGCAGTCGTGGCATCTCCTCCCGTAATCGCTGTGTGTGTTGTCGTTATGACGTCATGCCACGTCACGATCTGGTCACCATAGACCTTTCTGCCATAACCAACTGCCGCCTGCAATATATATTTAGGTTTACATTGGGGGATAAACTCGTCGTGTTGCAACGTATGTACGCAATGAACGTTAACGGAAAGCTAGAATATAATCAAAGTTCATATATTTGATTGTATAGGAACAACTAAAATTAAATACAAAATGTACACCTGCTTAATATGCTTATTTGATCTATGACACGAGTTGGGGTAGAGTATGAGTCTGTTAAGTTTGACGATATGGATATAATATTATAGAGCGGTGCTTAAAACAAAACTTAGCAATATCATTTAAAATATTACCAATTTCTGAATAATTTCAGAATCATCATGCGCTACAGCTGACGCGCGAAGGATGTTGGGATGGCTTGTGGTGAGGAAGTCAGGAGTGACGCGCCCTCCAGGTAAGGTGACGTCATATGTGGGCAGCTCACAGGTGACCTTGGCGTCGCCTCCGCCAGAGTTTTTGGCGATGACAGTAAAGTAGAGTGGAACGCCTCCTTTCATTGACTGAGGAAAGACAAAACATTCACTATTCAGTAGAATGTCGTTGTAAACTTGTAGAACATTCATCACAAGATTTCAAACATTCAGCAAACCAAATTTTGGGGGTATCCCATCATTGGCAGATTAATCTAATCTATCACGTAAATTCTTCATTTATTTGGCTTATTCATCAATTTTTCACATACTCAAATTTACTAAATCAACCAAAGAAGATATGACTGCGGTTGATAACCCTGTATCTGTCCCTTAGGAATGCACGCGTGGAAGCAAAGTGGTGCTGGGGGGGGGGGTAGGCAAGGGGTCAGAACCCGGCCTTGGGCACGTGGGCAGCTGGACAGGTAAGAATATTTTACTCTTACCCGAACGATGATGTTTGATGGTCCTCCAAGGTCTTCGCCCTTTACTACGTCACTCCCTCCTCTGTAGGTTCCTACGTCATAAGTCAGCTTCACCTGACTGACGTCATCTTCTGCGGCTACCGCCAGCTGGAAGGCGGGTTCCACCACGTCACGTCCGGGTAGCTGCTCGACGTCACAGTGTGTGGTGACCTCTGATCTTCTACCAGGATAAGCTTTCTGGCTCTGACAGTGACAAAATATAGGCGTTGTTTTCTACACAGTACATTATTCCATGATCAAAATGACTTGGTACTGTTGAATGGGTTAGGACAGATTCATGCAATTTTTCAATCATCTGAAAATTAGAACATTTGATATCAGGTGGATAAATGATCATGTATACGCTACATACCTTAAGTTTGAATTTTCTAAACTTGGGTGGTGTGAGGTCTGGCTCCGGAAGGCCGGTATTGAAGATGTTGCTGGTGACTGCAGAGGTCTCATATTACCAGTTTAGGATGTCAATGATCTTTAAGGTGAAGGAAAGGACGACCCCACGCAGCTCCAGCCGCAGTGGAACCATGACCATATCCATCCGGACACTGGAGATTAGGGTCAAACTTTAAACACCTTAAACCGAAATACCTGTAGGGTGGTTTAGTTCAAAATGTATTTTGTTAACAAACAGGATGAACCAAGAGGTTAATAAGCTATTATAGAATTATCTTATAAAAGTCTTCTATCACTACTTTCTTTTCTGTCTGGTATTTTGGGAATATAAAGGAAAGCGATCCTGAACCAGTTTAACTCAAATGAACTCAGTGCACAGATGAGACAATCTTCAAATTGTCGTGACAGAGAAGACGGACGCTATGTACAGCATTTACAGATTCATTGTACCGGGGAAATTCCCCTAGCTCTTTTCGACAAGCACAATGAACAGTGGACCACGGCTTAATGTCCCGTCCCAAGGACTGCGTGCAAGTCAGGTGAGCGACACAGCCGGGATCGAACCCGGGGCTTCTAGTTCGAGAGGCAAGATCGCTAACCACTGGATTACGCACGCTACCCTAGATAAATATCTAGATAGATAATCGAGTTCAACAACAATATTGTATTGAGGCATACCCGACATTCAAAGGGAACTTGTCGAATGTTATTTCTGCTGAACTTGGGAATGTCGTTTGCAGGATGTAGCCTCTCAGCTGCAGCTCCCCAGAGATCACCAGCAGACTCACGCCGACACTCGCTTCAACAACGGCATTCACTTCAGGGGTCGCTTTACCCTGCAAGGACATTTGGAACACGTTTGAAATATTCGGACGCGTCAAACAACAAGCGCTTCCCAACAATCACTTCTATGGTGAACGATTCTACTAGTCCACATATAATCACCGTTCTCCGTGCAATTCGTCTCTCTTCAACGGGCTTTAACTAAATAAATAACATTTAAAATGTATTTTCCATGTACGAATTTTTTGTCATACAACTTAATGATGGATTTGTATTGACTCATTAAATCATACGCTTATAAGTTTTTGCGACATTGTGTTTATGTTAATAACTGATTCCACCATGTCACTGCATATACATCTACATGGATATCCAGGCAGATATTGGTTACCTTGTTAATTATTAGTGTATCAGTTCTACTCCTCCTTCAGAGTCAACGAACAATGAGACTTTGTCTGGTCTGATATCTGCTAGGAATCTATATACATGTACATGTTCGTCCACCAATGCTGATTTATCAAACGAAGATGAAATTGTTTTACATCTTAGGTCACAGCAAGTTAATTTTATGAATGACGTCCTCCGCAGACTCCAAAACTAATGAGATAGGGCGAAAAAAACAAGGTGGGCAAAAAAAGGAAGATTCCTATATTTTCAAATTTGGAGATCATAAATCGTGTTAAGGAAGATTTTGGCAAAAAAATATGATATCATGACCAACAGGTCTTTTATTCCTGTATTCAACCAATGAGGCTTCATATAAGATTTAAAACCTTATCGATTCAACAGTAAATATGTCCTTGTAGATGTGTATACATCTCAATAGACTAACTACAACAAATGCAGAAAAGAGCTTGTTGTACCATCATCTGAAGCAACTACACTGGGTATTCATATGCGATGAAACACCTTGTATATACAGTTCAATTAACTAGAACCAATGACATTATGTAATGTCCTTGCTAGAACAAATGCAGAAAACAGCTTGTTACACCATCATGGAACTACACTGGGTATTCATATGCAATGAAACACCTTAAACTGTCAACCTTAAACTGTCCTTGAAGATGTGTATACAGCTCAATTAATTAGAACAAATGCAGGAAACAGCTTGTCATACCATCATGGGCATTTTGTGACAAAACTAGTAGACGTTTATGACATATCGGCAGGTCAATGAAATTCCTTGTGTGTGTTTTTTTCGACATCAGTGAGCGCGCTGATGTCATCCACAATAATTACTTGCTGTGGCCTTATGTTGATTCCTTTTTCTCCAGTTATATACAGGTATATACAATAGGCATAACACAAGCTAGGAATGTGTAAGGTTGACATTTTACACTCTATTTACACGTTTTGGTTGAAAGGTTGTCAAAGTTGAATCTGTTTATGAGTCTTCAATGACAAATAGAAGCGGCCATAAGCAGGTCGGTCATATATGGTAATGATATGTTACTCACATAAGCTTTCATTTTCATTATGGACACGCCCGCTTCTACAGCCTCTCCGATGTAACCACCTGCTGCAAATTCTATAGAGAGAGGGGGAGAGAGAGGGAGAGGAGTCGACAAATGACCAACAGTAATTTAATATTATTGGGAAATACGTCTGACAATATCAGTTGGTCTAGTTGTGGAAAATATAACGTCTTTAGAAGGTTTACATAATATATATATATATATATAGGGGGAAAAGTCTAGGGGGTTTATATATATATATATATATATATATATATATATATATATATATATATATATATATATATATATATATATATATATATAGGGGGAAAAGTCTGCCTGCTCAAACTACAGGGGCATAACATTTCTGTCCATTGCTGGGAAGATCCTGGCTAGGGTCATCTTGGACCGACTCATCCCAACAGTTGCGGAGGAGAACCTACCAGAAAGCCAGTGTGGCTTTAGGGCGAATAGAGGTACAACAGACATGACTTTTGTCCTAAGACAGATCCAAGAGAAGTGTAGGGAGCAGAACATGGGACTATATGCTGCCTTTATAGATCTTACGAAGGCATTCGACACCGTCAGCCGCGATGGGATGTGGAGGATACTAGCAAGGCTTGGCTGCCCACCAAAACTCCTCCAAATCGTGCAGCAACTCCACGAAGGACAAATGGGACAAGTCAAACACAAAGGTGATCTGTCAGATCCATTCCCCATTGAAAACGGCGTTAAGCAAGGATGCGTCCTGGCACCCACACTGTTTGCCATATTCTTTAGCATGATGTTAAGGGAAGCCAAGGAAGACCTCACAGAAGGAATCTACATCCGTTTCCGTACGGATGGGAGTGTTTTCAACCTCCGAAGACTCCTGGCCCGCACCAAAACCCTGGAAGCACTCATACTGGAACTGCTGTTTGCAGATGATTGTGCTCTCCTTGCCCACACGGAAGAAGCCCTTCAGAGAGCGGTCAACCGTTTTGCCGAAGCGGCCAAGGCCTTTGGTCTCACCATAAGCCTAAAGAAAACAGAAGTGCTCCACCAGAAATCACCACATGGGACTTACCAGCCACCTTGCATAAGTATTGATGAGACACAGCTCAACACGGTAGAACATTTTACTTGGGAGCGTTATCTCGAACGATGCTTCTGTTGCCAAAGACGTGGACAACCGACTCTCCAAAGCCAGCAGTGCATTTGGTCGCCTACAGAAGCGCGTGTGGAAGAGTCACTCTCTGCGCCTGGTAACCAAGATCCGGGTTTACAGAGCAGTGGTTGTCACTACCCTTCTCTACGGATCCGAAGCCTGGGTTCTGTACCGAAAACAAGTGAAGATTCTGGAGCGCTTCCACCAGCGATGCCTTCGCTTCATCTTAGGCATCAAATGGCAAGACTACACAACCAACAACGAGGTGCTGAAGCGAGCAAACATCTCCAGCATGGAGGCCATGATCCTGTCCAGACAGCTTCGCTGGGCAGGTCACCTGTCACGCATGGACGATACCCGAATGCCTAAAACAGTTTTCTATGCCAAGGTAAAAGAGACAGAGGTGCACCAAGGAAGCGCTTCAAAGATCAGTTGAAACAACACCTCAGAGTGGCTGACATCCCAGCAACCAACTGGGAAAACAGTGCTGCACACCGTGCAAATTGGAGAACTCTTACCAAGCGGGGTGCAGAGAAATTTGAACTAGCCAGAAGGGAGCATGCAGAGAAGAGCCGAAGGAGGAGAAAGGCGGCTGCCCGGAATCCACCAGCCCAGGCCCAGTTCATCTGCGAGAGATGCGGGCGAGCATGCCTCTCCAGGATAGGACTGTTCAGCCATCAGAGGGCCTGCCCTTCCCACTAATCCTCGACGACGGGGAATGAGCCATATATATATATATATATATATATATATATATATATATATATATATATATATATATATATATATATATATATATATATATATATATATATATATATACATAGAGAGAGAGAGAGAGAGAGAGAGAGAGAGAGAGAGAGAGAGAGAGAGAGAGAGAGAGAGAGAGAAGGCTTTATAGTTATAAGGGAAATCTTTATGAATTGTCGTAAAACTTACATGTCAAGCACTTTTGAACTAAGAACGGAATTCGGATTATGTTGCAACATAACCCGCGAGTTTCGCACTGAATAAAGTCATCATCATCATCATCATCATCAAAATTTACTCCATTTTAAATATCTTACAGTCTAGCATTAACAAGGACGCTTGCAGACTAAACTCCCCAAGGTCTGGTATCTATAGACATGGATTAGTATACAAAAATATAGTCATGTACTTATTAGGAGCTTATAAAAGCATGAGTTTACATACAGGGACTAACTTACTAAGATTCATTGTTATTGGCCCCAATTGAAAGGGGACCTTTACTTCAAAGAAAGTTTTATCCCATGGTCCCAAGGGGAACGATCCGTTCAGGTAACTGTCTGATGACATCAGTTCTTCTACTGCTTCCTCCACAGCCAGGTCGATAGAAGCTACCAGCTGAGGGCGAAATACACAATGACGTTGATGAAATGAAACTTAGGAAAACTGTTAGGGGCAATAGCTTAAATGTACAAATATGTCTTCTTATACATTTTTGGAGTAAATGAAATCTATATCATCAATGCTCTACGAAATATCATATTCATGACGTGTTGTAAACCATCCACACATTTCATCATAATCGATCGTGAACATAAAACTGGAAAGATGACATGAGTACATGATAAAAATTCTACCAAAATGTACCCATCCTCACCACTTCCTTGTAGGACACTCTGAGCACGCGGGTAAGGTCTCGTAGTAGTTGGTTCATGTCAGTAAGATTCGCGGAGGGAAGAACACGTCTCATTTCGGAGCGACTCATGTAGTGGAGTTCTATCTCGAACTGCGCAAGGGTCAGGTCCGTAACGAGAACTGTAGAATGTAAAAACGTGTTCTCCATTGTTTCTGTTCGCATACATCGTCCACAATAGCAAATAATATAAGTTTGTGCAAGTGATCACACACGTCCGTATCGATAATATTGCATAATCAAATATCTAGCTGCTACATTCTAGATCATGACTTTTGGTATAAAACGTAGCTGCCGAGATGTGGACATTAATACCTTGTCCAATAGGAGATAGCACATTCCTTGTCCCGTCACAGTGAGCGATACCGAAGCTGACGTCCCTCAGTATGTGTAGAGGTGGCAGACAGGTCTCTATGCTTCCGGCACAGAGCTTCACGGCAAGGCTTAACTGAATGGATTAGAAATCATCTCACCTTAGAGCTTGATGTTTGCTTGTCTTGAAATGTATTTTTAAGAGCGTACGGGGCTTGGCCAACATCTTCCACCGACGGATACGTAAGAATGAATTTATTAACAATGTTGAATACACACACGCATCTTCTTTAAAAAAACGTAAACAGACGACATAATCAAATGTGTGTGTGTGTGTGTCTGTCCGTGTGTGTGTGCGTAAAACACGTTCAGGAATGAACGGGCCGGACGTGCGCATAAACCCCAGGACCCTAAAAGACCTACGTCGACAGGCATGGCGCAACGGGAGCAGGTGAGGATGCCACTGGAAGCTCTTAGTGCCTACCCTGCACGTGCGGCGGCTTCGGTGACGATGGTCGTTGGGTGGCTGGGAAAGGAGCGACAGCCCCCAAAGGCAGCGCCCGGAGTGTCTGGGCAGCCCTTTTTAGGGACCACACTGCCCACCCCAATACTGGGGAAGGGCCTAGAAAAGGTGGCTCAAACATTGCGAGGAGCGCAGAGCCAAGCGGCACCAGCCCTCGAGCCACACGGGAGCAGAACACAGATGCGCCGTATGTGGACGGATCTACCTGTCTGGAATCGGACTGGCCAGCCACAGCAGAACACATAAGGAATGACGTCATCGTTGGCAACGACGGGCAGCCATAAGCAAGTAAGCAAGTGTGTGTGTGCACGCGCGCAAGCATGTGTCTGTGTGCACGTGTGCAGCCCCCGTGTTAATGCGAACATACAACTTAAACCAAGATAAATACGATGTGCATAATACATAATAAGTGAACGTGGTATCTTACCGTGAATGTTAGTCCAGTACGCAGCACTCTAAAGCTTCTAACTAGCAGCACGTCTCCAAATAATGCCCACGATTTGTCGTTGTAATATTCGTCCTCTTCAGCTGTGGTAACATATTCCTACATCGTTAAATATGGAATTCAATGCAAGTACCTAACATGTTCGAAAACATGCATCGGTTCGAGGTTTATCAGATTTCGATATGATCGTTAGTTATTTCTCTGATATTGACGTTACATATCCACTAGCCGACTTACCGAAGCCTGCTGAAGTCGGGTCCTTTACTTCCCTATGGTTCCCAACCTCCATAGTCAGCTTCATGGTACAGGGGTCAAATCGAACGGAGGCCTTTGTAGTGATTTTATTGTGAGGTGACGTCGGGAAAGACAAATAACACCTGAATCCCAGGCAATCATTCTGAATATCACAATAGACGTTCGTCAACTTGTTCAGATGATGAAAAATGTTGGAACATCCTGGAAAACAGATGGAAAAGAGTTATGATATTCTACTTCATATATCACTACCAACTGAACAAATAAAGTAATGACGTGTAATCAATATGATATATTGCAAAAATGCATTATTAATTTGTGGTGGTTGTGATTCTATTAGCTCAACATAATCCATGACGTGCAGCTTACCGTTATCCGTGGTGGCCGTGTACATCTGCAGAAGCTGCTGGCGTGACCCGTGTGCAGGCTTTCCCCTTCTGTGTAACTCCCGCCGTAACTGGTCGTCCGTCAACGTCCCCGGTAACTTAAACGGATCCGCGTTCAAGTATTGCTGTTAGAAGTTATGGAAAAGTGTGTTCAGTTAGGATCAATTCAAAATTATTCTTTGGGACCAGTAGTATGTATGCCACTTCTGAGCACACCAGACTTACATAAGGAGTCTTGGTTGCCCTTGAAAACAAGGAATGAACACGTAAGCGTTATCCCAACCTTATCTGATTTTGAGTACCATTCAATATCTACACGTGAAAAAGATTCGGAGATTGTTTCCAGACGTTTCGAGTGAAAACCATCACTCTTTTTCAGCGTCACTAAAATGAACAGGCAGAACAAGTCAATACTAGCACATCTAATTGGAAAAACCGGTAGAACATGTCAAAGTTACTAACTACTTGGAATCGGATGCAAATGTCACTTACCTGAACTTGTTCTGTTGATGAACGGAGTTTGTCTCTGATGGCCCTCATGTCTGGCTCGTCCAAAAGTTGCAGGATGTCCAAAACTCTGGACAACTTGAGATCTTGTAATTTGATGGAAAACGTCTTGGTGATGTCCGTCACGTTATCCACACCAATGGTTTGTGCAAAGTCTGAAAAGATAGTAAGTAAGTAATTGATCGAACAAAAGCGTCCATGAACCATTTCTCTTGATTTCCCCTTAGTCACATATTGAATACATGTTACATAACTGATGATCATGTAGACAGGTGTGGATAGGTTGATATTGTTGATAGATGGTTCCTATTGATAGATATAAACCTAGATAGAAAGGCTTGCATACATTCCAACGGACATTAATGCAAACAATTGTTAATTAACATTATTTCTCACCTTGATCATTTGTTAAAGCAGCAGCAATTTCCCTCTTCAGACTTCGGCCTGTGTAGGTTTTGCTGCTTAATGAAGATATTGTCGCCCTGCTTCTCCTGGTAATTTAGTATAACTTTTGTGAACACACACATTATTAGCATTACATATGTATGGTTGTCAATTGAACCTTATGTATTAAAACATATGTTCCTATAAACAAATCCTGAGATGCAGCAAACTTCGAACTGAGTAACGTAACATGAGTTGAACTTTTATGTTGTATGATTGTATTTCTGTTTTCGAATTACAATTTTTACAGTTTTGCATCCACATGAAAGACCTACCTGGCTGAGTCGTCTAGATCTACCTCAGGTTCTTCTGGAGTCTCGTCCTCATCTTTAAGGATGTCGGTGAGGTTGCCAGATGCAATGGTTTTGCCCTGGAATGTACATGATAAAATAGAGGTAAAAGTTAAATCATAAAGGCGTATTAGAATTTTTTTAAATATCCAAGGTGATACACGATAAACATCATTAATATAATGGCTATCAATAGTAGATAGCTTTGCCTAACGGGCTCACCAAAAATGACAGCCAATACATGTCACAGTGCTGTCGCCATCCTGGTCTGTTGTCTTCTGTTGTCATCACTGGTTTCCGCAGGTATCTCGTTGGGTCCACGTATTCCTCAGATCCCACCGCCTTTATTGCGAAGTGAATTGAGTTCTTTTGATGACATCCTGTAGCTGCCGCTTTCCCGATTTTTTCTCCCTTGTGAACCTTTGATGATAACAATATTCGCATTTTTGATTCATAGAGATAGGAAAAAGAAGAGAAAAGAATGTGATATTATGATATTAAACGCAGTTTCGCACACAAAAATGCACACTGGGAGTGATCCCGTAACCTGCTAACTGTTAGGATTGTGAAAGATCTTTAAACGTTATCTATGATAGTCAACCTGAGCCACATCAGCAAATAAAACAAGAAATTGCTGGTGACATTTTCTATCGGTCAGTTAAATAAAGAAAAAAGTATTACCCCTTGTCCTTCTTTAATCGATGTTTCAAAGTCAACACTGTCGATGATGGCTTCCATATCCTTGATATCCTCCATGGCAATGACAATCTTTCCCCCAGAGATTGACGTAATTTCCCCAGCGAATGGCGCCACAACCTGAAGCAAGTCGATATATACCTTAGTCACAGCAGTTTCTACTAAACTTGAGACGACGACGTGGAAAGACAATACTTATAGTTATACTAGTACTGTTGCTTAGAAAAGAAGAGCACAGGCACACGCGCGCGGCATCACACACACACATTCACACACACGCCCCCCCCCCAGACACACACACACAAACACACACACACACACACACACACACACACACACACACACACACACACACACACACACACACACACACACACACATGTAGACAAATAAGAAGACCTGAGAGGTTCAGGCGAGGGTGTTAACTGAGGTCTCAGTTACGTCCGGTCAAAAATCTGGTCGGCTGGCCGAGACAGGAAGTTAAGAATAAAGACGCTGCATCGAGATCGGATGTGTTTGATGATTTGAAATAACCTTCTAACCTGTAACACTGACTAGCAATCAATCAAAATAAGGTCAATTATGTCTGAAATAAAGTTAGTAGTGTTACATGAAAGAAAAGACATACAAATAAGATCTGTACAGTACGTTGTTAGAATATCATCTTACCTTACGGCCTTCTCTTATTTCCAGATCAATGCCCTCCGAGTCGTAAGTCTTTCCTCCGACTCCAAAACTGGGGTAAACGCCCCTTCCGCAAGTTTCCGAGTCCAGTATTCTCCTAGGGAATCTAAACGATGCTTTCGGTCCAAAGATCTTGTGTATGATCGAGCGTGCTAAGACAAACCTGGGAAGAACAGAGCTGATGAAAGTTGTACAAAGGACAAATCAGTGACCATTTTGTGTGGAAGGTTGCAGGGCTAGACACATGCCGGCTTACAGGCCTTTTAGAAAACATTATATTCTATAAAATCATAAACCAAAAACTACATTATCTGTATTGTAAATAAGTAGCCGGTATCACCGCCGTTCGACGTAACACACACACGGTGCGGCAGCAGCTGGTTAATGCAAAGTGAGACCTGTCACACCTAACTTTTGCACAGCTAACTGTAAGCGTATTAACGTGAACACATACATTGGTAGATTTATGATACATGTAAGATAGTAGTAATAAATTGCAACAAATATCTTAGGCATGACGCAAGTGTAAAAAATAGCATACCATATGTCGCAAGTAATGTGAAAACAATATGTTTTGTTAATTTTCGACCAAAATAAGGTAGGACAGACATCCCAATCCCTTTCTCGTTCATTAAAGATTTAAACATTTCCATTTACAAACCGATTTCTTTGCACAATTTTTTTCATGATTACCATCACTATGTTCCTTAGAGTCACTAATTTGACAACGGGCAAGTTTACCCCTCCTTAAGTGAATTGTAGCAGCTCTTCACTCTCCTCACAGTTCCGACTGTTGATGTGTAGGCGTCCAGAAACGGTTGGATAATATCTGCAGTCGGTCCGATTTGGTTTGGAAGATCATCCAAAGCGGCTTTGAACTCGTCGATGACTTTTCCTCTCAGCACACTCTGAAGTACAGAATAGGACGTCACAGACTGCGCAAGCATGATCGGTTTGAAAATATTCTTTGCAAATGTCTTTCGATATCTAAACATATATACTAAACGTTATCGATGATTTAGACACGGGCAAACGTATGGATTAGTTTTTAAAAAACCTATACACTGTATTGAGAAAACTTCAAAATTTACAAAAAATCTCTCTCCAAATGGCAAAATACCATTTGGTTATTGCTTCATCTGTTGGACCCGGTGCGCTTGGCCAAAAACGCGAGCCGTGGCGAAGCCACATTGCACTACCACTAGCTACTTGAAAAAGCATTATGCTTCACCTCAATTGAGGATGCCTGCTTTACCTTACTTTATTGCTTCATCAAAACCCTACATCTACATTTTGTCTAATTTTCTTTTTTTTGTATTGCATATCTGCATGGTAAACCACTTCATGGCGTAACACGCCAGGATTTTAATAAAAGATACAAACTGCATATACGGACAGATTTTTATCCAGTCACAACGGGAAGGACCGCTAATCTTTTCGATACGCGTGGTGGGTGCTTTTACGTGCTCGAGGTGTGGCAAAGTTCATTTTCCAAGGGCACAATGTCAGAGGGTTCGAATCCAGAACCCATGGGTTCTGGGTCAAGCACCCGTTACGCCGACAGGACGCCACGAATAAAAGTTACATTTTCCACTTTGACTGGCGAAATGCAAGTGAATAGGGGCAATCAATGTTTAAAGTACCAACATTGTGAAGAACGGGAACATTTCAACACTGCTAAGAAAGGACGCCTAACGAAGATTTGTGATTTACATTTGACACTTACCAGCGTTTCATTTGAGAAGGCTTGTTCCAGCACATCGGTGGAGTGTTGGACAAACCCGTCCACCCAGGCCGGAGCCTCCACCTCGAAGAGACGCCACACGCGCTGGATGTCGTCCATAATCTCTTCTATTTGTGTGCCGAGGTGAAACCAGTAGGGCTGCTTATCTGTTGACGTAACCACATATCATTTGATACGACCAATATCTTACAAAACACATATACAGAGAGAGCAAAAATGTCAGAAGCAATTAGATACTACCAAAATAGTCTAAAACATTGCTGGGTGACGGGCCACAGAAAAAATGTCATTGTAGACGATACAAACCGGTTGGGTTTTTTGTAGATACCTTGTCCAAATCGAAAAAAAAAGTGTTTTTTTAATGTACTAACATACAATGTAATTTCACAAGGCTACATAATTCCGCGACCCTAGTAGAAAAACAGAAAAAAACAAGTCCAAACAGATCTCCAGCCCAAGCCCCTCCCCCATTATCATACACTTTTTTATATCCAAACTGTGCATACATAGGGTTCCTGCACTAGAGATCTTGCACACCAACTGTTGTTTTTTTTCAAAGTGGCGGATTCAGGCAACCTGACGGATTGATATTAGTAGAGGTAAAAGTAGTTGCGTTTTTAATGAATTAAATATTGGAACCTTAGATGTAGAGATGTGCAGTTATTTTCAAGACATCATATGTTGGAATTTCCATGTGCCATGGTTAACATTGTATCTTGATACTGTTTCTTTTGGATTCGTGACTAAGATCTTATAATCAACTTTCGATCGTACATACATATGTATATCGGTTAGTATTCGTTTCTCTCCTTTTACATAGCCACCCGTCGTGATTTAGAAGGTTTTGATAAATTGATAAATGACATATTGAACCTGACCTTTAACAATCACTACTTACTCCAACATATCACCAATGTAAACACCTTGGTAGTTAAACCTCTGTCCGCCTTTGCATATTCGTTTGTGACATTAATTATCAAGTGGAATGTCAAGAAGAAAATAAACATACCTTCCTTGAAAAAGCAGACGTCATCTATTTGGTCTTTCATACTGATCAGTCCCCTTACAGCATAGTAGATTCTGAAAAGCAGACCTAGAGTTGATTTTCTGGTACCGTTAGATACTACTCTCACAACAGATGTAGTTAGCAAATGACATTTATGTGGCCAACCCCTTTGAAAAATTACAAAATAAACAGATCATCTATATTACATGACTGACCAATGAAAATGCCACTGATATGAAATGATATCAGTCAGTAAGTCTCATTCAATTCACATTTCACCAGTATGATATATCATATCTAGATGGTACTATGGTGTCTATCAGTTGTCGGAACCGACCATTCATAAACCTGGCCGTTGTACCCGTACCTGTACACTGCCTTGGCGATGTTACCAGCGGCTGTCTGAGGGGACCTGATAAGGTTGCGGATTTCTTGAAAAATTGTCTGCAGACCCTGCCAGATCTGCTCAGCTCCCCACGGCAACACCACGTGTATGGAGTCTGCGATTGTCTGTAATACGTGTCCATACATCCTATATTCGTATTATCAGGCTTTGAATATTGTGCATTCAGATACATCACATGCATGTAAACAGTAGTTCTTGGATCCTACTTGTTATTTCTTTTGAATGCTTGCCTTCAATTATATTAACAATGCCTTCAATTATATTAACAATTTTCGGCATGGCGACCTTGAAAAGGTGACCCCTGCGGGGGTGTACCTATTCCGTCATGCCTTCCATTTTTAAGAAGAAGTGCAATAAATGAATAAAAATGTCCTCCAGCAATCACTGAGCCATGTTGAAAAGAACACTACTTTTCCCTAGTATCTAAGTACGTACACCTAAAGCCAAGAATGTGTATGAGACTTTTTTATCACTTAACTATTCCTTTATTGTTTGATTCTGTACGAAGCAAAGCCAATAAGAAAAATAGTACATTGATTATTCAATTGGGACGCATCCGTCGTCAAAACTCACGTTCACAAGCTCCGTAACTGACTTCTTCACATCGTTGAAAAGCGTAGCAACGCGAAGGAGAACCTGCCGTGCTTCTTCAATAAAACTGGGGAGGTTGTCATAGGCGCCGATTCGCTCCAAAGTGTCACGAGCCCACGAATGAGACGCTACTTTCCAGGATGTCTTACCAGACCATTTTTAATTGAACCATGAACTATTCATTAGTCACTAAACTACAAATAGTGTCCATGTGAATGTTTAACTTTCACATTCCTGACGGGAAGCTTTGAACCGAACTCCAAAAGACTGATGTAGAGGTTATATTAACGACCAGTTAACAACTACATACTCATAGACATGCTTTATAAGGAATAATACATTAGATGCTGCCCATACGACCTAACATACTGGAAATTGGGCATTCTGTTGTAAGTACAAACCTTGATATGGCAGTTATTCTGTCTGGAAATGTTTGGATCGCGTCCAGGATGGCACTGAATAGCTCCTCTGGGGTTGTATTGGCGAGGTGACTAAACAGATTCTTAAACGTTTCTATCGTGGCCTTAACATCCTTAATCACAGCTGGTACGTCTCGGAACCAGGTTTTGATGAGCTCCAGCATTTTCTTAAAGTTGAAGTCCTGCAAGATGAAATAATGCATCTCAGCGTGCTAAACAAATATGCATGAAAACATAATTATATCATTACCAGCAGAAAAACACGTCTTCTGCTTACAGCCTGTTATACATTACCAACGTTAAATATCATTTCATTTTACATCACTTGCAAGCATCGTGGAGATTAGTAACAAATAGTGAAACTCGATATTCGTCAATCGTAATGACCGCATATAGATGATAAATGTATATAGGTTCATAATTATGCAATCATATTAACAAAGAAATTGAGCTGTCATCAGGACTTCTACTTCTGACCTACCTGCAGGATGTTGACCTTGTAGTGAATACCACCAACGAAGCAGATTCCAGTATCCATGAAGTCAATATGCATATTGAAAAATCCCAACCATCCCCTCGCGTAAGCATGGTCATAGATGTCCAATTTTGCATGGCCTTCACTTAGACCTATGTAAACACAGGTAAGGTTTAAAGGGTTTCAATTCATTCATTGAGTCCAATTCATCGTGATATAAAGAACATGGATTCTTCCATGAAGTTGTACTTTCATGAACTTCCATGAAGTTGTACATCCATGAACTTCCATGAAGTTGTACTTCCATGAACTTCCATGAAGTTGTACTTCCATGAACTTCCATGAAGTTGTATTTCCATGAACTCCCATGAAGTTGAAGGTGCTGATATGAGAACGCTTAAACGACTAAATTACCTGACGTTATCTTAGTCAATCATGCAGAAACGTTTTTACTTTTTAAGAATTAATTCTCCGAATCAGAAGTTAGTTTTTCTCTAAAACTCTATATCTGCTTACAAGTTACCTTTTTGGTATGAATAAAAGCAAAACAAAAGCAGTCATCCTGCACCTAGTTTTGTGACACCTAACATGGTGACTTTTTTTAGGTAGTTTTGAACTATGGCCTCGCTACGGCTTGCACTTTCAGCGAAGTGCACCGGGCCGCCCGTATTATTTTGATAGGTGTTTACAGAGATTTGATGCTTGAGGATTACCTGATGCCCTCCCCTCATACATATACTTTGCAGCTTTCTGGTGTCAGATACACAATATGCTTTTCAATGTATTTTTCTCTTGAAATTTCTAAGGTACTAATGCCTAAAGTACGAACAATGAGCATTTATTTGAATAGAACGTGAAAAGAACATCATTTTAGAATAGTACAACATACGGATGTCCAAGTCGAAGTTGTTTTTCATGATGAGACCGAGTTCAGCCCCAATGTCGTCCGATCCGATTTTTCTATGCCACTCAACTCCAGGTAACTTCAGCTCAAACTGGATCCCCTGAAAAAATCAAGTATTTAGTGTCTCAAATCTGGCGGAGAATGCTAGTTTCCTCTTCCAATAACTAATAAATCTGCATCAATTCTAATTGTTAACAGCCGTCTGGTATGTGATAGGGCTGACATCAATAGTGATTTTTACCGTGATCAATGTTGACTGAAGAAAGCCATATACATGTATAGTTTCTGACCAATCTTCCTGTGTTTATCTCCTTGTCAAAATTTCCATGTGAACCTGTTAATTAACCAAGAAATTTTTTTCAAGCAATCCGACAATTTGATTCTAAAACCTTTATCAGAAGTCGCGACCGAGAGGTAGCAGTGTATGTTCTCGGTACGGTGAAGGTATGGTTCAGATCAATAACATCCGAAGTCCCAAAATTACTTACCCCAGTAAGCACGTCCAGCACGTCTTCCATGACGCCTCGTCGTTTTCGGAGATGTGGATTTTGTGACATGGCATTCGCGAGTGACATTACGTCGTCCAGGTAGTGGCTTACGTTGACTAAACTAGATGCAACAAAGTTACTACATTTAAGTAACAGCAATTCAAAAATTAAAGCTATTTAGAGATATGAGTTAGTAGCAAAAGCGCTTTAGTGTTTTGTAAAGAGTGTCATCAAACATATCAAACAGAAAATAACTGAGTGTATACCCATTAGCTAGATCTTGCTTCATTTTCCTCAGATTGAGGGCCTTGGGATGTCGTTGGTACTGAAGTGCGGCGTGATAGCGGACGTGCTCTTCTTCATCAAACAACGCGCTGTCCAGCAGCAGACCTGCAGCCTTAGGCGTGAAGTATCGTGAAAAAATTATAGTTTACCTTTTTACATTCTTGCATGTTGTGGTTGGATTTATGCAATAAACCGTTTCACGGTAAGAACAGTGTATGCGTGAGGTCAAAGGTAAAGACCCCTAGCTTTTTAACAGTTTTTTTTCTTGTCTTGTCAAGCCGTGGTTGTGCTAGGGGCCTTGACATATTACCCACAAAGCAATTTACTGCGCATGATCAGTGCAAACTGTGAACCTGCTTATAGTTCACAGACTTACCTCGGCATGTTTGTACTTCCTTATTGCAGACAGGGCACTCGTCCTCAGCAGAGGTGGACTGTCTGTGTTGTTGACGTAAGATACGAGATGATCGAACGAGCTGTCAAACTCAGCATTCCCAAGCGCCTGGAGAAGTGTGGCCTTCTCGTGATAATGTCGCTTCAATTCGTCACCTGTTAGCGCCTCCCTCAGCTGTCTGTGGTGCCACGGATCTGAAATTCATGAAAGGTAGTATGTCTCAGTAGCGTTTGTAACGTACTTGTTTGAAAATAGAACCATCCTAGGCTTGTTTACCCTGTTATTAAAATGGCAATAAATTCCTTGCATATTCTTGCATATTCCTGCTGAGCATTCTTTCTCCATTACTCAATACCATGAATGCAAGAACAACATACCATGGATCCCAAGGTTTTCTTCCAGGTTTCTAACAAGGCCTCGGGCCCTATCAAGGTCCATGTGTTTGAGTCGGTCCGCAACAGCTCCCAGTATGAGCACAGCAGTGTTGTGCACCAGCCAATCATCACATGGATCTTTAATCAGGGAATATTGGTTAACATGTAGAAAGGTTTCTATATTTGTACAAACACCAAGTGTAATACGTCGATGAAGATTAGACATCCAGGTAATAAGATACGCAAAAAAAAAGCAGTTACTCAGACAGCTGGATATGATTTTGGAAACGGTCAGACGTTTCAAGTAGCATCCACTACTTTTCGTCAGTGACTGTGAGCAACATCAGTCGAACAGCAGGTTTATAACCACGAACTATGAATTGATATGCAAATAAGGAGAAGACAAAATTTTTTAGATAGTCCAATGGAAAGCAAATTAGACAACTCAAGACAAGGTTGAAGTAAAAGGGAACAATAGCTCCTATTGTTTTGATATTAACAGGAGCGGATGTACAATCCAACCCTCAACAGGAAAGGAGGGCTAAGGGTGGAACTGTCTGGCACTTGGGACATAGCCTTGGGGGCAAACCAGCTTTAGCTCCTATTAATATTAAAACAATAGGAGCTATTGTTCCCTTTTACTTCAACCTTGTCTTGAGTTGTCTAATTTGCTTTCCATTGGACTATCTAAAAAAGTTTGTCTTCTCCTTATTTGCATATCAATTCATAGTTCGTGGTTATAAACCTGCTGTTCGACTGATCTTGCTCACAGTCACTGACGAAAAGTAGAGGATGCTACTTGAAACGTCTGACCGTTTCCAAAATCATATGCAGTTGTCTGAGTAACTGCTTTTTTTGGCGTACCAAGTGTAATACTTCGTTATCACATTGTGGCAAGAGTATGACTTTTTATGATTTTGGTAGGCAAGCAATTCAGGTGTGATTGGCATTCTTAGATTTTGTTTATGCATATCAAGACCTAATATGCATTATGGACGGGGGTATTCTATGCAAGTCAGCTGCAGTCTATAATAGTACCTTAAATTAAACACGTGATAATTGTAACTTAGAAAGATAGGAATGTCGATGAGTATCAGACTTTGAAGTTGAATCCATCAGAACATGCAATAATTCTATACTGGTAAATGACGGAATGTAATAACTATTGCATTTTGAATCTAAGTAGAGATAAATGTTATTAGGGATAGGTGATACAAAGTAGGGCTTAATTTGCACTACCGATAGAATGCTATCAAAGCATTCAGTGTCAGGATAAAACTTTTTTCTTGGGACAGCTGTTATTGAGACAACTGTTATCAAGAGGAAAGTGAATATTAACAGATAAGAATTATGCAAATAGCAGCTTATTTGTATAATTAATGGAAGCTTGTACAACATTTGAGTGGAAAATTCAGAAAATTGAAACTTCAGATATTTGACCAAGGTTGGAGTAGTATCTCAAGCTTATAATTACCTTTGTACCCGACATTCTTTGTGAAACATATCTCCTCTAGGGCTGTCAGGAAATCCTTTGGAAAATTCCAAACATTAGCATAAGTAGTAGTAGTAGTAGTAGTAGTAGTAGTAGTAGTAGTAGTAGTAGTAGTTATAGTAGTTATAGTACATTGTGTTATAAGTAGTAAAACACCTTCAACCGCTGAACGCCAATGATGAAGAAAATCGCTCAACGAATTTCACAGATGAAAATCGATTTGTTTTTACTATTTGTGTGTTTTGTTGCGTTTTGAATCAGGCTCTTACATCTTACACCATTTTTCCAATGGCTACACAAACCCAATTGCAACTTTGGTCGCTTAACGACCGCCGTCTGGTGAAAAGCTGTCCTAAATCAGAACGCCAACAACGTTCGGTACTAGTAAATATAACAAATAGTATGGATTTCCTTAAAATGGTAACTTTTATGAATGCATGTATGTATGTAGTATGTATATAATTTAACAAATTAAACTTTTTTGACTGACGGCGGATGTTAAGAGCCTAGCGAAGAATGGTGTCTTCTCGTCTTTTGAATTTGCTTTATTACCGACTAGCATAAATCACAAATCCGGCAATAAACCGGTCAACATTGAAACACTTATCAAGATGACGTCATTTGAGGAGACTCAGATCTATAGGAGGTGTACTAATGCTCACCTAAGCTATGTGCGTGCGGTGTATCATTTGCACTTAGGGGACTCACCTCAATGGGAGGTGTGGTCATGCTCACGTAACTTATGAGCATGCGCTGTACCAGTTTTGCTTGAGCTCCCTCAGCTTTGAGAACTTTCAGTGTGAGAAGTCTCTGCGCAGACTCAGTCCCCACACTCCCCAGGGCGTCCACCATGATGTCACAGTTTTCCTCCTCTACCCTGTTCTGATACCTGACCTTGACAAACCGACTGGACAGTGCGCCAAGGTCGGCTTCTGACAGGCGGCGTAGGAGTTTGACAAGTTGTAAGAAACAAGTGCTTCTTGTTCTTGACTCTGAAATGGTTGACATGAATGTTTCGTGAGTATCTGTAGAAAGTTACACTTTTTGAGCAGTACTTGAGTATGACAGTCTGCCATTTTGAACAGACTGAAAGCTAGGATCTAGGAGATTCTTTTTACACAACCAGGTAATCTCACCTGCTGACGTTGTGTAAAAAGATTCTCCTAAATCCTATATTCTACCAATCTGATTTAATTATTTTCGGAAGCCTGAAAACTGTATTTAAAGCAAAGGGGACATTGCATCCAATGTAAGAGAAACAAATTTGAAGGAACTAACGCAAGTGGTTGTTTTACTGACTGGAAATGATTGATGGTCCTGCGATGAACAATGAGGCATGGCTAAGAATCGAATAGTTATTCATAGACTGAAGGATTGAAACTTATGTGGACATAATAATCCCTGTCCATGAACTAAAGCAATCGTCCATCCCTTAAATAATTGTTTTTACGTTCTCAGTCGGTACTCACGGTCTTTAGTCTGATGCTTCCTCACACAGGTCAGATTCCCGATGATGTCCTCCTGCAACCCTTCCAGAGGAAGGTCTGGTTGTTCCGGCTGAACGAGCAAGTAAAAAGGTAATGACGAAATGAACGAACATACATATATTATAGTCTGTATAACGCAAACTCCAGCTGTCCAGGGATTTCTGTCCCCTCCCCGCGGAGTTTGTGCTTGACTAGCTCTAAGCCAGGAGAGCTGTTATCAAAAATAGTAACACCAATCAGAGGCCAGGATTTCAGCCAGGTCCCCATTGCCATAGAAACAGCTAGTTAGCATGTCTGTTAGCTGTCTGTTAGCTGTCACACAGGCAGACGGGGAGGAAGGGATGGGAAATGAGATCCAGATGGTGGAGGTGGGGGAGTGGGGGGAAAATCATATCGCATCCAAGGCGATTAAAAGGTGTTTTAAACCTCCTTGGTTTATCTGTTCCGTTAGAGCCAGACAATGGCAGTTTCTCCCACGTCCAAAACCAAGTTTTGACCCCTATACTTGACTCCATTCCTAACGATTTTTGAGGGCTTTGACTTCTGAAGCCACTTGAGGCTGGGAAACTCTATTCCTACCACCTGCAGATCAGACATCTGTAGCTGTCAATCACTGGATGGCAACAGCACTAGACCCTTAGCAACTAGTCTGGCCATGGCAGGCAGCTCATGTGGGCTGATGATGGCTGCATAAATTATCCATATTTAGAAAGGCGGGTTCCCTTGGATAAGCAGCGCATGCCATCAAGCTCTTGGGCGGCTATGCGGTTACAGGGCAGCAAGCCGTTACAAGAGCTTGATGGAGTTCAGGCTACATATATTAGTGCATACATGTTAAACATTTCATGAGAATTCATCTAATTAGAATTTTTAGGAGAAACAAAAAAACACATACCACGCAATACAAGCAAAGTGTGTGTATTGGACACGAATTCTAAGACTTAAATTCAACAATTGCAGGAAATAGACCTATCACAACTAAACAACTGCACATCTTGCGAATACTCTGCTACATGTAGCGTAAATGTACATCAGTCACAAAGAGTTCAGGGACCTAATCCATCCATAGGATAATTATGCAAATGAAATCCACATTTACATAATCTTTGCATGGTTGTGTACAGATTCAACGAACTTACATATTACATACATACACAAGTATGAAATTTCTATCATTCAACACTTTGATGATTTATGACACTTTTGCATTGATTATGCAAATAAGGCCTCTTTTTGCCGAATTGTTGTCCACCTACCATAAATCAAATATTTCATTAAATGTATTAAAACCCTTATATCTAAAACACAATCAGAGAATTTCTTCATTGGTTAATTTATTGTGTACTGCTTACTGATTATCACTGGAAATCTGTCGTTCTTTTATTAAGTTACCTTAATACTGCAGTGCCGACAGAAAGACGAGGGACAGGCGCTACGAGATCCAAAATCTACTTTGACTTTCATTCTCCCAACATCTACCCAAATATCATATACAAAAAATGTTCATCCAGTTGAACAAAAAAATGCCAAACAAGGCTCACTCAGATGATTTTGGTTACACTAACTGAATTGTGATGACAGAAGTTTGTTTACCTTTGACTTGAAAAGTTTAAGTTTATACCCATCAGTAAAGCAATCACGAGGAAGTTTGTTCTATGCATATATAGATTTAGAAAAGCAGCTTTAAGCGTGAAACTTCCTCCTGAGATGTGGAGTACGGAAGAGAAAGGCGTGATTTGCTTGCAAAATATGTCCTTGCTGAGAAATTTCGGTGGGAAGGCACACGAGAATAAGGTTTGGCGGAGCAATTGCCGTAGCTTGCTACATTTTAGAGGAACTGTAAGTGAACAGTTAAATTCCGACAAGATTTCTTAAGCGGGGATTTTGTACTGTTGAAACATGTTAGGGAGCTCTGTGTATAGCTCAAGCCCAGAAACGACAGCAGTATTCCATGTATGGCCAAATCTCCAACTAGAGGCTGTTGAAGAAGAATTTGACCTTTCTATCATACCCCCCGTTTTCTGTCGGCACTCTCCAAGCAGAGGTTGGTGGAGAAGATTGTGATATTTTAATCATATGCCTTGTTTTTTGTCGGCACTCTCCACCAATTTGTTGGAAAGCTTCAGAATGACAAAATGAGTCAAATACTTTCTGGTGCGGTACAAAGAACCCATAAGTTTCTCAGCATCCTTGGCAACAGTTTGTGTGTAACAGTTCCAATTAATGTCAGGAATGAATTCAAGTCCACGTTAGCCGGAAATCAGCTAAATAAACGACAATCACCTCTGCTGTTTACAGCTAACAACACAAAAATAAAGCGAAGTACCTGTACGATGATGAGGGATCCACTGGTCAGGTTTGAAGGAAGGATGACGTCATCAGATAAAGGCTTCTTTCGGACAAAGGTCATGTGACTGGACGAGTTAGCGTGCATCATGGGAAGATCTAGATGTGAACAGTAATAAAACAGCTAAACAGACTTCAGAGCACGAGATGATGGAAGTTTCCATCGCATGTAGGTAAAACACAGTGTGTTTGATGGATCATAAATCGAATTACACTTGTCCAAAACAAATAATGTAAATGTATTTAAGTTTGCGTAGTCTAAATTTCGCGGTAGGAAGAAAATGGAATGTTCGCGGTGGTTTTAAGTTTGCGTTTGTGTTAATTGAAGACAAGGGGGTAGAAGGGCAGAAAAATTCACGGTGGTTTTAAGTTCGCGGCGAACAGCTTACCGCGAAAACCGTGAACATAAAATCAACGCGAACATTTCTGCATTTACAGTACAGTGATATCCAAAGTGCTGAAATCTGTGAAAACTTTATACCCGAGCATTGTCAATTTGTTTAAAGGAAAGTGTTTCAGTATCATATTTCTGTCTTTGAAGTTATTTCAATATGCTGATATAATCCGCTAGTATCTTATTCATGCCGTACTTAACAAAATCTTCATGCGAACTCGTTTAGTAGCAATAACAATAACTTTCTCACCGAAGGTATCTCCTTGCAACTTTTGATGTTTCTCTGGGTCTCCAGGCAGCCCTGCCGCAGAATTAAATCTGCCAGCAAAGAAAAATCATGCATCTTCATTACAAGAAAATGATATAACCCAACATAATATATAACAGTATCTTATCTCAAAGTAAGTATTTCAAGCCTTTAAGACAGCACGTGCCATATGTGAGCATAAAAAGGCTATTCTAGCATTTTCAGATCAATTATGCAAATTAAACTCTCGTTCGTATAATTTATATTCAACCATGTTGACCTTCACATAACTCTCAAATACCACACGTATGGAATTCCAATATTGAATCATAGCATTTTCGCATTGATTGTGCAAGTTAGGCCTTTATTTGCATAACTTTTATCTATCAATGTCTATTTCTCAGTTATAAATGTTACGTTTTTTAGAGTCCTATCATGGCCAGCAGCTGGTTTATAAGATTTCCCGGTGATTATGCAAATTAGATTCTGACTTGGATAATTGCCATCTCATTATATCAATCAACACTTACAATATCCATGAAAAAAAGGGGGACATAGGTTCTATATATTCCTCTGTTTTTGACAATTTCCTGTACGGCCCCTGGGGACAGACGCTGCCAGCAGGGGAATATTTGCCACAGTGTATCAACTGACAGGTGTTAGGTGCCTCAGGTTAGAGAGTCTTATCTCTCAATACAGCGGATTTATAGACATTCCTCATTAGTTCCTCATTAATTGATTAGGGGGCCCCAAATCAAATCATTTCGAGGTTTTATAAAGACCTACCTACATACCACATATCGAGACAATCCACCTTGGCATTCTTGAATTACCGTGTTCATACACACACAGACACACGCTCGACAAAAGAAAAACTTATTGGAGAAGATAATTAGAAACAAACCCTTCCGTCGCTTTTCTTGGTGCAGTGAATGCTTCAACAACTCGGATGTCATGTGGGATTCCTATGTCGTGTTTGTACGTCATTTCCTATAAAACAAGAAAGAAAGAGTCATTTACTTCATTCAGTATAGGTAGAACCGTATGTTGAACAGCGTGTGATAAGTGTTTGTTGGGACTGCTCCTGCTATCTTTTTCATATGATTCCTTGAGCCAGATTGTGGGTGATCGATAGGTTTAGGTCCCTGCAAACACATACATGTCTGTAGTGACCGATCAGGATTGGGACGAGATATTGTTTCGGTAAACACGCGACCATTAATCATATATAATTCTTTGGCAAATCGGAAAAATAATCTAAGAGACCACAAAAAGTGGCAACAAAGGAGCAAATGGACCTTATACAGAGTTGGTCAAGTACAGTTTTGTTTGTATGTCAAAAACAGGTCAAGCAACAGACCTGAATGTATCCACTGGTAAACTAAATCAATTTTGATTTTATGTTCAGTGGTTAAACATAGCTCACCTGGAGACAAGATGACAATGTAAAAGAACAATGTGTTGTTAGAGTTAGAGTTAGGAATGATACCAATGTTACATACCTTCTCATGTTTAGTCTTGGCATTCTTCACAACATGTCCGTGTTTAGTCCTGTGGAACACCAGACCATCAGCTGACGGTCGGACTTTGTAAGTCGTTGAGTGTTCCCCTGCAAATATTGAAACGACAAGTAGAATCTTTCATTACATAACACTTGTTCATGGGTTTCCCTTTTTTTCTTACATTTGTCAGTTTATTTAAAAAATGTGAAGTCAACAACAAGTCACCAGAAGTTCGATATAATAGCACAAATACCTTCATGTCCTGTCTCATTAACCATGTACATCCACTTGTTGCCTCCCTTCAGGACCTACGTGTATACGACAGTAGACTGATTAAAGATAAACATTAAGTGCACTGAATCTAAGGAGAATTTCGATAATTTAAACTGAACCTAGCACAAGAATTTAGGAGATTTGATTTCAATCGATCAGACCTCCGTCGTTATTTTATAAATTACATTATGTCAAACCTGGGTGCGAAAACGTTCGATACCGGTGTTCCGCATCATGTGATGATTTTCCGTATCACACGGGGTTTTACTTGTATCAGATGGGCTTTCAGCCGCCACGCCACGTCGAGAGTTCGAGGCAGTTTCATTTTCCTTCCGCGAGAGAAAGTAGTCCGTTCCATGACTCTGGGCGTCAACGCCCCTTACAAAAAAGCTTGTCGCTGGAGTATATGACCGGATATCTTCTTGTTTTCAACTTATTTACAATATTCCAGGTTCATTTTTTACTCCTATAGATTTTTGAACCGATTGTTTACCGCTTTTCTGTCAGAAATACAACCCGAAATCAGGTGATTTTCGTGTAATTTCCCCTCTTGTTTTTAACCTGTTGTAGATTTCAAACCAACAGGAAATCTAGTGCGTAAGAAAGAGCAAACTCTGTAGTTTCTGTCGGTATATGTCTTATCATAGATTTCGAGGGCGAAATGCAAATGCCCCCAATCCGCGCGAAGACATGTCATAATTTTAATTCCAGAATAGAACGCGCCCGATTTGACTTTTTAGTGATTATCTACTCTGGACATTTACTTGCAACATAAAACTCAAATTGTTGTCTAGCATTATGTTCACGATGGTCTCCCCTTTAAGAGTTCCGAGTTTGAAGCCAATACACCGCTCCGAAGTGATATCAATCTAGCCTCAAAATGTCTGACTGCTTGCAACAGCGAACCGCGGGCCGTTTTGAGCCAGTTGTACGTTCTATGACACCCCGGCGTCGGGACTACTTACAACAAAGCTCTTTGTTTGAGTTTACAACTATGTATGTTCATTATTTCATAGTATCTATAAATTCTAAGATTCCAGGTTTACTCCTACAGATTCTTTAACCTGTATCCATGTGATAATATGACATGAAATCAGTTGATTTTAGTGAATATTCGCCCCGTGTTTTTACGTTCTTGCCGATATCAAAACAAAAAGAAATTAAGCCTGTAGAAAAGACCAAAGTCTCTTCTTTCTGGTGGTGTATAACTTGTTATTAATTTTGAGGCCGTTATGGTCTTCCTTCTAAATCGCGCGAGGTCACCTCATCAGAAGCATCGTTTTAATTCCAAAAAAGAGCGCGCAATGCCTAGTGTCAACGCCCGTTCCACAAAGCGCACGACGGACCCGCACCGCTGGATTTACGTACTAGTAACCGAAAAACTAAGGTAGCCTTTCCTAATTCAGTCCGTCTCCAGGTAGTTGGTTTCTGTGGGTATTCTTTAACAATACTGGGAAAGTATATCAGTGCCGTAACTTGTGTTTAAAAGTCGACTGCACTGGAATCAACAACACCAACGCCTTGCAACCCTTGGGCGAAAAACAGTCGAGAATTTGACCCCGGTAGATATGGACATACAGACCTCCCCAGATTTCAAACCAACAAGATTTTTACATCAGTTATAGTCGAAGACTCTACGATTCTGACGCAATATTCATCTAATACTGAATCGAGGGCGAAATGCAAATGCCCCCAATCTGAAAATCGTCACAAATTTAACTCTTTACGGCACCGCCATTCTCCGAATCTTACTGTGTTCCAAATATGATCACGGAACTAGCTAAAATCGTTTTAAAAACCCACAAAAATGGCTTGTATCAAGAGCACAGGGTATTCCCTTCTAGTTCATACACCGCAATGTTGGTAAAAAGGCCGCCAATCAGGTTTAACGCAGCTGTGAAAGTCGGATGAAATTTCATCCAACTGCTGTGCGACGGGCGATTCCTTAGCAACGGCGTTGCTAGGGACCGCGGAACGATTCCGTTGACAATGAAAAGGGTTCGAAAGGTGTTCGAATTCGTACGTGGCGTGGCGGCTGGGCTTTCATAAAATATTTAGAATGTATTTCGAGTGCGCCGGTTGCGCCGCTGTCGAAAATTCGAATACCGGATTCGGAGGTTCGAATCAATGTTGTTACGATTTTATGTTCGAGGACACACAACTCTCTTATCTCCTGGCGCATTTTGCATTGAAATGTGTGTTTTTTCGGGTTGGTATGACAAAAATAAAATACAACACGGTCGGTCGCGAGTCGGGCCCGTACCTCGGGGGATACGGAATACACCGTTTATATTTATCATATAGCCAGATGACGTGAACAAATCAGAAGTCCCCACACGGTTATGACACCGTAATATGAAGGTAGGGTGTAATATCAAGTGATCAGTTATCACAATAACTGAATCATTCTAGGCCTTATGAAATCATATACACCTCGGTTCGAGTCATAAACTCTTAATTGTATCATTACCGAACACGTTTATTATCTTACAATCAAATCCCAATTACTAATATCGCACATTCATTGATCGGGCACAAGGGCTACTCGTCAAAGTGCGTCGCGAAATAGGAATGGCAAAATTTCCCTGCCAACACAGTGTCAGCTATTGGCTGGGTACCCACCCACGGAAAATGTCGCACGAAGGCGTAATAATGACAAATGAGTTATCATTTAAACAGCCAAAAAGCATATCATAACGTAATAAAATGAATAAAAAAACAGTAGATTTTCAAGCGAGGGAAATTCTGTGACCACGTTATTAGTCATGGTGGTCACCCAATAATGAACGATTTTGACAAATGTGGCAAAATGATGATTGAAAACTATGGGTATTTAATACGCTTTACAAATCTATGGGCAATGGATAACGGAGATATGATTAATGTCGAGTTTCCACCATGTTGTGTCAACTTTATATTCATGTTATATGTCAACACATATGCATCATGGTCTACAGATGTCTACATGACCTTACCCTAAGTTACCTCCTGGACACTTTTAACTACAACAGATAGATCCACAGCTATAGTACTAGGCAGGCAAATTCACTACACACACTTAAGTACCTAAGTAGATCTGGACAGCGCACATTCGCATACAGGGCTGCTACAACCTACAACAAGTTACATCCAAGTATCAAACAAGCTTCATCAATTGCAAGATTTAAACAGGCTCTGGCAAACATACAGATCTCTTAACTTTTGACATCTGACCTCTGACCCTCAGTTGTATGACCTTTGCGATTGTTTTTATTTATTACTCCTATGTTTGATCATTCCTGTTTTATGTTATATGATTGTGTAATTGATCACTAATGAAGTTTATGTTAAGTTATTCCTTTTGTATTCTGATTTGTTATGATTTGTTATGTAAAAGGGATCCCTTTGAAATCAGTTACTCGATAACTGAAGGGACTACCTTAAAGATTGATAAATAAATAAATGTTAGACTTAATGCTACATCAAAACTGCCATTGTCACTAAATCTTGCCTAAATCAGAAATTCTAAGTGACGTAATGCGTAGCTTACAGTCACCGCAGCGTGTCGCTTTTGACTTTTGCTCCTGCATGTATCACACGACACACCACAATGTATGCTTTATTCCAACGCACTTGTTGAAGGTCAATATACTATGCAAACAAAACCAATCTATTCTCCGCGAACCTCGTCGGTGGCATGTAGCTTGGCAGACAGAGTTCCCACCAGCGACTTTTTGATGTTGAGAACCTCGAGGTCTTCCTCAGGTGGATAAAACACCTCAGTAACCTCCCCGTGACGTGTCATAAGGAAAGAGAACCTTGAAAGGTTGGGCACAGTGAGAACAATGGGTTATTGACTTACTGTACAATCAATGCTGGGAACCGTATGGCAACTGTGCCATGCTAAATCAAATATAACGGAAACAGTTAAATATTTACAAAATGCCAAATAAGACAGATAAGCCTTGCCAAAGTGCTTGTCGATCAATCTACCTATTACAATGGCAAGGCCAGGCGAAGTGGCGTTCTATTAAATAGAACATGTTCCATATTAACCGTGATGAGGGGAGGTATAGACTCAGTCTCATTTGGGACCACATTCTTAACAACTGACATCTGTGTAGCATTGTTGCTTAACAGTGTCTTTTAATGTAACAATACTTTACATTTGGAACTGCATCACCTTACCATTGTTGCTTAACAGTGTCTTATAATGTAACAATACTTTACATTTGGAACCCCATCATCTCACAATTGTTGCTTAACAGTATCCATTTATGAAACAATACGTTACGGTTGGGACTGCATTGTTAGCAGAAACACCTAGCTTCAGTGCACTGTGAACTAGTCAGTATTGCCCTGATGAAGATGGCTGACAGCTGTCGAAGCGTCGGCCCTTGTAAAATGCTTGGTTGTGAATAAAAGAACCTTGCTATTCAATGTTGGAAATTGCTCCGCACTTAGATTGTTACAAAGGTTTTGAAAATGTTCGATCAAAAGGCAACAAACACCCACACGGTAATGTGTAATTGCCTCTAATCAGCTTAACAGAACTTTTCGACCATACCATTTTGTAAAGTCCCAGTGACTGGAGTGATCAGTCCTTCCTGTAGGAAATTTTAAAACAGTTTGATTTGTTTCAAAGTAAATAGTTATCTTCATAAATTTTGACATTCTTCTTTCATTAACGTCACATTACAATTTTTTGTAATATCATAGTCTTTCCAAATTGAGAAATCATTTTTGTTATTGTCTTTGACTGTTTTTGCTAGTGACCTTAATCAAAACATGGATAAAACAAACTCACCGTTTGCATGTTGAGAAAACCTTTCGACTGTCAATTGACACTGATAGTCAGCCGTAGAAACATCCAGCACAGCGATGTGTACCTGATAATAAGGAAAGGATTAATACAAATCAATGGTCTCCGATATTCATGCACAATTGTATTCATGCCAATTAAATGCCCCTGTTGATTTAGCACTAATACAGTGTGCAGCACTATTCTCAATTACAGATTGAATTCAGTACATACATTCCTGTACTATCGGATCCTCATTTATAGGAGGTTAGATGCATCTTTAGTTTCTTGCAATACTTATACATACCAAAATCTTACCGATTTCAAGCATAGAGAGACTGGAGAGACGCTAACACATGCAAGACGTTTGGAAATAGGGATACAATGATTCCGAGTAGCTATAGACATGTTACACCTATTTGCATGTTTTTCAAATAATTTAAAGCACCTCAAACCCCCAGATGATGGGGAAAAGAAGACGATAAACCGGATACTAACTAACTAACTAAGTAACTAACTTATAGAAAGTGCAAAATCAGAAAGGAAGTGTTGGCTTGCATAACATACATGACAAAGGTAATCAATGGAGATGAGGTGAACTGGATGAGTGCATTGTCGACAAAGAAACATTTCGTATCTAATGCACTGACTATCATCATGCTTTCGAAGAAAAACGCTTCAACAGAAACAGACATGTTATAATGTAGGGTGAATTGCCAACGATAATTTGTTCCTGAAACAGAGACTAAACATGTTACCATGTCTAGTTCTTTGATAAACTAATTTTGAAACATCAGCATCGCCCCGTTCAATTGTCACGAGTTGTTTTTCAATGGGGAGGGGGCAGTGTACAAAGCAGCACTTTGAAGCATCAACTTTCTTTAAGGTCTCATTCATGAGTTTTTTTGCCACATAGGCTTACATGATATAATACGTGTTTTACGTGAGCGCGTTCGTAATGAAGCTATAGAAAATACACCAATGTTATCAATCTCATGTTGAGAATATTTACCCTAGATCATGTAAAACAATTGCCAACAGTTTCATTACATCCAATGTCTTTTTATAGCAATTACAAACTGCACTGCACCCCCAAAATGGCACTTTTCCAGCTGTAAGCGCATGACCGCATTATCTACAATGCCTGGATGTGACCGTCCAACCTCGCGCATGGCGCTGACTATATACATATATATATATTTATGTCTTAGAGATTACATGAACTCGCACGGCTATCAAGGTAACGCTCTTGTTATTGTATTTGGTTAGAAAAGGACCGATAGTCTATTATTCATATAGAGCAGTTTGACTATACTTATATTTATATTTACAGTCTAATATTATGATCGCATAACTAACTTCATGTAGCTACTATATACTTCAATATCTTCAAGAAGATGGGGAAAAAGTCCGCATTAGTTTTCTCAAGTTGGAATGTCCAAGGTAGTTTTAGGAAAAAAATTAGTGACGTAGAGTTTTGTAATTATTTCAAAAATAGCGATATTGTCTGTGTCCAGGAAACTTGGGCAGACAACTATGTAGATTTTTCTATTCCAGGATATAGTCTGTTTAGTAGTAATAGATGTAGGAATAAGAGGGCAAAACGCAACTCGGGTGGAGTAGCGACTTTTTTCAAAAGCTCATTTAGAAAAGGGATTAGTAAATTAGAAAGTAGTTCAGTGGATAGTATTTGGTGCAAATTTGATAAACACTTTTTCGGTCTTGAAAATGATATATTTCTTTGCAATATCTACATCCCTCCTGAATCCTCCAATTCTGTACAAATTGACCCATTTGATACAATATCCAGTGATATTTGTAAATTTTCGAATCTAGGTGATATAATTATTCTAGGAGACCTCAATGCAAGAACTGGATCACTCACAGAAACATATTTTGATGTCCCAGATGACCCCATAACAAACAACTTTTCTGACATCAAGATAAGAAACAACAGGGATGTTAAAGTAAACAATTATGGTAAACGTCTTATAGAATTATGCTCATCGGCTGACTTGACTATATTAAATGGTAGATTTGCTGGGGATCTCAAAGGTGATTTTACCTGTTATCATTATAATGGGTCGAGTGTCGTAGACTACTGCATTACTCAAAGGACAATGCTTACTGATATACAATATATCCATGTTAATTCCCTATCACCATTTTCCGATCACTGTCACATCTCCTTTTCGTTGTCGACTAAGCATTCTCCTCTTGTTTCAAAAGAGGTTAGTGGAATCAATCCTAAACCAACACAATTTATATGGAACGAGGAATCAAAAGAATTATTTAAAGAAACAATGAAAAACAAAGACACTTTTTCAAAACTGAGTGATTTCTGCCAAAAAACATTTCACTCGTCAGAGAACGCCGTCACAAGTTTAACTGAAATACTATTAGACGTATCAAAAAAATCCCTAAATAGAAGATATAATAAACAAAACAAGAAAACCACACAAGCTAAAAAGAACAAAGTATGGTTTGATCAACATTGTTGGTCCTTGCGTCGACGATTAAAAGTATTGTCGTCCACACTGCGGAAAGAACCATGGGTTCAGGAAACAAGAATTAAGTATTTTTCAGCTTTGAGAGATTATAAAAGACTTATTAAGCAACGTAAACGGAATTATAAAAATGAGCTACTAACCAAATTGGAAGGACTAAATGAAAATAATCCTAATGAATTTTGGTCATTATTTAACTTTCTTGACAAGGAAGTAAACGGCAAAAAACAAAGTGGTAGTATAGACCCCAACATTACTAGTAATGAATGGACAGAACATTTCCAAGGATTAAATAATTTAGTGAAACATAATAGATTTGACATTGCTTTCGAAAAAATCGTCACTACTCGTCTCAAACATTTAGATAACAACGCTACAAGCTCCTTAGATTACCCTTTCACAGCACAAGAAGTTCTAAATGGTTTGCAATCACTGAAATCTGGAAAAGCATGTGGTATAGATTCTATCTCAAATGAGATGCTAAAGCACGGGGCAGAACAATTATGTCAACCATTGGTAATTCTGTTTAACACAATTCTACTTAACGGCACGTTTCCATCCAACTGGAATACAAGTATTCTAACACCGATTTTTAAATCAGGAGACAAATCTAATGTTGACAACTACAGAGGGATTGCCATTTCAAGTTGTTTGTCAAAATTATTTACACTTCTTCTAAATTCTCGATTACAGAACTTTGTAGAAAGTAATGATCTATTAGCCGACACTCAGTTTGGCTTTAGAAAAAAGTGCCGAACCTCGGATAATATTTTCATTCTCAAATCACTTATTGAAAAATATATACAAAAAAAGAAAGGGAAATTATATGTTTGCTTTGTCGACATGAAGAAGGCATTTGACAGTGTATGGCGGGATGGCCTATTCTATAAATTATCGAATTATGGTGTTGGTGGTAAATTCTTCAATGTGTTACAATCCATGTACTGTGATGTTAATTATGTAGTCAGACTACAAAATGGTTTGTCAAGTCCCTTTGTCTCCACCTGTGGAGTAAGGCAGGGCTGCAACCTCAGCCCATTATTATTCAATCTCTTTATCAATGACCTGCCGCAATGCTTTGATTGTGATGAATGTGATCCAGCATCTTTAAGTTACAAATCACTAAATTGTTTATCTTGGGCAGATGACCTTGCCTTGATCTCATTGTCCAAAGATGGGCTCCAGAATTGTATAAGTAAGCTGGAAATGTATTGCAACAAATGGAAACTAAGTGTGAATGTATCTAAAACGAAGGTGCTTGTTTTCTCAAAAGGCGCCACAAACATATCATTAAATAAATTCTATATATACGGTAAAGAAATAAACGTTACCGACAGTTATACTTACCTTGGTATTCCCCTGACGTCTTCGGGTAAATTTAAAACTGCCAGAAAGTGTTTAAAGACTAAAGCCATGAGAGCATTATTCAAACTCAAGTCACTTCTATATTCTGAAAGAAATATTCCAATTCACTTAGGGCTCAGCCTATTTGACAAATTTGTACGGCCTATATTTTTATATGGAGCCGAACTAACATGTTTCGACCAAACCTCTAAAACAGTGAAATATATTGTATCTAAACAAATTCCTCAATCTTCTCCAAAAAACGTACTCTCCATTCTTTTAAAGAAACTTGGTCTGGAGGATAGTTTTCCTGCAAGTATTAGAAAAAGTGTCTGTTCAGACTCCACCCATTCTTATGTGATTCGTTTTGAGAAAAAAATAGACAAAGATAAATTACTCAGGCTGGCGTCTGACCTAAATTTAGAAAAAGACAACTTAGTAATTGAAAATTTACGTCTTCCTCCACATATACCAGAATTTGATATTATTGATATGAATTTCCATAAATTTTTACTCGGTGTGCATGGAAAATCATCCAATGACGGTATCCGTGGCGAATTAGGAACATTCCCAATCAAGATTAAGGCCGAGATACAAATTATCGAATACTGGCATCGTTTATTAAATTTACCCCAAGATACCCTGTTACGTGAAGCTTACGACGTTCTACATTCTGGTAATCATGACTGGGTGAACCATGTTAATGATATTCTTAACTATAACGGGTTTGGGCATGTATGGACAAACCCTAGACTATATCAGACCGATATGTTAACCAACCAGTTACGACAACGTCTGCAGGATATATATATACAAGAATGGCATAGTTCTATTCAAAACAATTCAAAACTGTCCATTTATTCCGCCTTAAAGACAAGATATGGACAAGAAAAGTATCTCGCAAGCATACATAATTTTGAAATTCGTAGATCAATTACAAAGATAAGAATATGTAGCCATAAATTGAACATTGAAGCTGGAAGGTATCGTAAAATTCCCCGTGATCAAAGGTTTTGTCCATTCTGCCCAAATGAAATTGAAGATGAAAGTCACTTTATCATGAATTGTTCAAGATATAAGGATAAACGCTCAAAGCTATTCACCTTTATATCCGGTTGTTCAAATGAATTCAATGCGCTCCGTTCTGTCGATAGATTCAATTACATACTAGGAGGTGATAATCCTTACTGTGTACAGATAGGTATATTCATCAAAGAATGTTTGGACATTAGAACAAGCAATGTATAAGTATATCACATGCGATATTTCGATATGTTGCCCTATCCCATATGATTGTATGTAATCAAACTCATTTGTATGCACTTATTCGTTTGTATGTATGTATGTAGTAGACCTTACGAAAGTCGCTGTGCTTTTGTTGTGTCAATAAAGATCTCTATATTTAAAAAACACATTGACCATATCTTTTTACAAAATAGTTCGGAGATCTCATTTCTCCATAAATAGTTTAATCATAGAATTAACTTACACATGAACGTCAGCTATGCCTGGATATGCACACCATATCAAATTAAGTCACAGATTGTAGCAAGTATGAGACCCCTATTATTTACGACTTAGCTAATTTTGCCACTGGTTAATGCATTTTTCAAACTATAACTGTATTTCATTATCATTATCAGTGTGGCCGCGTTTATCTGTTAAACAGAGCCAACTTAGGGCTACTAGCCTAAACTACTCTACATATTTTCTGTATATGTATTATCTGTATATTCTATGTATATGTGATCCTAGCCAGGCTGAACTGGTCTGTTGTGTTGTGTTTCAATGAAAAACAGTGGAGGAGAATGTGGCCGAGTTCCCCATGATCATGTCCCATATAAAATCCATTTCCCTGGTCAAGGTCAAGTCTGTGCAGACAAATGATAAAACCTGCATGAAAAAAAAGAGTACAATGGCTAATCTAAGCAGACAAGCTGATTTCCAGTGACACAGACGTCACTTTTGTGGTGGAGTCTCAGAATCAAGATATAAACTGTCTTTTTATCGTTACCACATCTCAAGTGCGAATGCCCTCATAAACCAAAGGTAGATGTGAATGGGAAAGTGACCGAGAAGTTTCCGCATGTTCCCTCTACCTCTCAATGAGCCAGGCATTTTCCTGTGCACCATTAGAGAAATTAAAGGTGCCCTAAGCGATTTCAGGGGGTAAAACTTGAAATATCCTGGGGAAAATAATTCTGTTTGGTAAGGTTGAAATTTACATTTACTTCCCTATATTAGCACATCTGCATCATTATTTCATACTTTGGGCGTTTAAAAATAGCACAGAAGCAAGCCACAAAAGGAGTATTTCATTTATTGGGTCCCCAAAAAAATCAGCCCAGAATCCAGCCGTAACCGCTTTCTGTCGACAATTTTCGGTAACTTCCGGCCGCGTGACGTCACAATGCCCAAGCACATTGAGCCATGACCACGTGATCATTTCTTCGGAAGCGTTCGGGACTTATCGGTCAGAATTGTGCATGTTCGGAAGATTTGAAATGATGGCTGGCCTCCAAGTGCTCAGATTTTCAATGAGTTCCCACCACACAACGACATCACATGTTTGCTCCATGATGGTCGATATGCGATGGGATAGTGTTATCTAAACTTACTATGGATAGAAATCAGAAAAAAAATTGATTTTGAATATATGACTTACAGCGCCCTAATATTGCTTAGGTTGCCTTTAAGGTTCTCCTGAAAGCTACAAACTCTAGGAAATCTTGTAGACCAGATAAACTGGATTTTAAAGAGAAAGCTTGCACTATTAAATCGCCCTACAAATTCGGTTAAAGTAAACTACCAGGGCAAGTCTGCTACTGACTGTCGTGGTGTTCACATTGGTGGAGGCCTGGCTAAGACAGTGACTTACACAAGTTTCTCTTCAAAGCATTGTTGAAATGTAACAGACAGAAGATAAGAAATTAAAGCTGTATCTAAAGAAGTTAGTTTCACCTAACCCAGAATATAAATTAATGGCAACCCTGGCTTGCCATGCTCTCACTGGTAATGTGAGACATGGCTAGCAGTTACAGTACATGTACAGTTCTACATATATCTAGAAACACAACTATCAAAGCTTGTTCTACTGTGAGGAAGACATTTGCAAGATATAGATACAATTAGACACTGTAATGCTTAGATTTGAAAGTTGAAATTTGAGCACAAGGTTGGTTTTCCAAATACTTAAAGTTGCAGATGGTACAAGCCTTGATTATGGAACTTTGCTACATCTAGCTTGGCCATTCAGCAAGGTTTGACTATGTTTCCTTGAAAAACAAAAGAGAAAGATATTTGAATTTGACCAGTTCTATACGCAAATCTCCTCCCAAACATTGTTTTCAGCTTGTAGACAGTCTGGGGGTTTTATGAGGTTATGTAGTTATGGGGGCCAATTTACCCCTCAAGTCCGGATCCTTTTTAAGGGAGTTTGCACGAGTATCTGGTACCACTTGCTCAATACCTTTTAAAAAACCATGGTAGCAGAGCACCAGCAATCTGGAGGTCCGCAAATGTCGCCCCAGTGCCCCAAAGTCTGCTGGATCGTCAGCCGTTTACAACATGAAGAACAGGCCTGTGTTTCTCCTTATCCCTTGTTGAATCTGTGTCTCCAAGGTTCGGACCAACAAACTGTGCAACTCCTTTCTTCCTGCGCTATTCGACTGCTCCACAGACAAATCTACACTGAGTCATAATGTGTGTTTTTTTTCGATTCTTTGTTTTCATGATTTCAATGAGTACATATGTGTAAATAGGACTGTATGATAAGATCAGTGTAATTCAGGGGTACATATTACCCATCTAATTCTGCAATATTGATTCTAATGAGCAAAGATAAGATCCGCAGCCTAATAAACAAGGTCTCAGTGGACGATGGTTAACCTACAGAGGCCGCAGAGGCCAATGCAGCGTGTATAGAGACTGGCAATGAATGGCTCACCATTATCTTCCAGAAAGTATAGATATAACGGTGTGTACTGGAGGATCAAATTGCCCAAATCGAATGACATGCTGATAACATAACAGGGAACAAGAAAGAACGCAATGTATGTAAATACCAATGTCAAAATAAAGAACTAAACGCAAAAAATATTTGCAAAGATTCTTGAACAACGAACAAGAGCAACCCGATGCTTAGTGGATCCCAGTTCGCTTATTAGAAGGGGAAGGGGTGTAATGATGCGAGTACCAGCAGAAACTACACATTGTCTTCGTACGTAAGAAACAAACTACAGTCAAACCTGTATTAGCGGTCACCTTTGCATAGCGGCCACCTGCCCATAGTGGTCACTTTTTGTCGGTCCCTTGGATTTTTCCCATTGACATAAGCATTAAGAATTAGGCTATAGCGGCCACCTGTCCAACGCGGTCGCGGCCAGACGATTTTCGGTCCCGCGAGTACAGTAACACTGCCGATAACGGTCACGGCGCGCCGGTGGAAGCCGCATCGCCACCGCACGCCGGGTTCAAAATCTTCATTTTTTCACGCAGTTGTCAAATTTATGCGGCCTCAACTGGATAGGATCATAATAAAGAAAACCAGAATGTTTTATCTTTGTTAGAAAATCCATGGTTTGACGCGAAGTCAAGTATAGTTTTCTTCACATGGCTTGCGTTTGTACATCGTGGTAAAATTGACAATTTCTGTGCTTTTCGACTGGACAAATATTACGGCAGCCTTTTGGAAAATACAACCCACACATGTACCTGATGCGGTAAGTTCGTGAAATGTTTGAATGCCGGCCCAATTTCCATTTTCACCGGGAATTCATCAAATTGTGCTCAAAACGTGTGTCGCGCAATTTTCAAAATGGCGCTGATACAAACTGGATAGGTAGCAGCATAAAGGTCAACGGAAGACACCACTGTTACGGAGGTATAATATACTAAATTTATTTTGCTGCAAAGTATCACAGAGGATAATTACTAAACCAAAAGCTTCAAAATGAATGTGGATAATACTTCTATGATGTAAAATTTGGGCTGTTGCAATTTTCTGAAAAGACAAAAAGCCTTCAAAAGAGCGACCTTCTTCTGAGTACCCTATTAGCATAATGGTAGATGCTGATCAACACAAGCCACAACAAGAGACTGAGGAAAATTGTCGCCACGATTTTATGTTTGAAAACGGTCGAAAACGAACAGTAAGTGACAACTGAGCAACATGTATTTTGTTCTTAACTAACTAGGAGTAAAAGAACAACAATCGAACTTCAAAAATGTGCCTTACCTGTTTACATGTGTACTGTACGGTGAATAAATGTATCTCAGTGGGTACTGAAAATATGTGTCACTCGTGGTCAATTAATCGACATTTTCTCCATAGCGGCCACCTGTTCTTAGCGGCCAGTTTTGGCCAGTCCCTTGAGTGACCGCTATAGACAGGTTTGACTGTATTGATTGGGTAAACAGGAGAAATGTTGGCAGATCTTAGAACAGTACGGTGTGTGGTTTTATGTTTCCTTTGAAAGGCTTTCTTGTTACTTTGAGGTTGTGTCCTTTCGTTCTCTGCCCAGGGTTCAGTTGGAAAGGATTTGTTGTGTCATATAAACCGTGAATGTACTTGTGATGTAATGTATTTATTAGATATCACCTCTTAGCCACCTGTAGACCAGTTTGGGGAGCTTTCAGATTTTGAGCCTGCCCTCATACGACAAGGTCTTGAGTCCTGGTACTCTTTTCGTGTCCCTTTTCTGAATTTTTTTCAGTTGGTAAACCGGGTTCCATCTGTGCGGTGACCAGACTGGAGTACCATATCCTAGATGCGGACGGACAAGATATTCAACATGAGAGCACTTTAACAGCCGAGTGCAATAAACGGTCTCTCCAGGTTATCTCAGGTAAGATGGATGCGTACTCTCACCTTCACTGTTCACACTGTACTAAATAACAAAGGAGGCCAACTCTGACCCAGAGTCACTAAACAAACTGCGTTTTGCTGACGATCAAGGCATCGCAAAATCACTTCTTCCTTACATCAAAAGCAAGCTGTCACAAACAAAATCCAAAACATGTAATGTCCATATTTTTAAACACATACACAGACAGACAACAAGACGGAAAAAAACTGTCCCTCCATCAATATCTATTTGCCTCAAAAAAATTAAGACCAAAGCATGCCCAGGACCAAAGATCAAGGAAAGCAGACAGATAACTCAAGTGAACCTTGTCATTTCGTCAAGACCTACCCACAAACAAAATGTCATATTATATCATATCATATCATCACAATCCATTCAGACATTCTAAAGTTGTGCTAGCCAAAAATATCCGGAAACATGAAGACACGGACAGACACAAAGACCCGCAGACAGAGACTCTAAACACCAGACGTACATTTTTTAGCGATTTCAAGCCTAGATACATCATTTGTCTCTCTAACACCTGCTCACGTACCTAACCACAATCCATTCAAAGGATCTTGTCATCTTGCTGACCGCAAATACGTGGAAATATAGACAGGCACGCAGACACACCCCAAACAATACCTGAATTTCTCATGGGTGTAATAAACACGATTTGGCGATAAAAAAACCAACAAACTGAAATTATATTATTCGTCCGTTAAAAAAGGCATAATGTTTGCACATACCCGTGCCTTGGTGACAAACACGGCTATGTCCCCCAGCCTGGACGTGGCCACATAGCTGTAGACGTACGCCGTGTTCGGGACGAGTCTCACCAGGTTCGCTGAAGCCGCTCCGACAAGGAAGACCAGCCAGACAACACGAAGGAACGTCCCAACGCGCATTTTAGCTATTTTCAATCGTCACTTTTACTAAGCGAAACATGTTCAGAAACAACGAGAGCGCGATTCAACCACCCCAATTAGAGTCACAAACCGAGTGTCTATCAGCCCCCGGGTCAGACGTTTATTTGTTTTCCAACAAGGGATTGTTTTCTTTTTAATAGATCTGATGGTTTTCCTGGCTATATTTTTGTACCTAATCTTGCAGCATTATGTGAATGAAAAGTGGTTATATCACTCAATAAAGCAGAGAGACTAGTTTGAAAAAGCTCGAATTTATTTCAAACTTTAAGCGTAGGCTATAAAAACCCCTTGGGAGCCTTAAGGCTATAAAGTTCACCCGCCTTTGTCCTTTGCAAGCTCAGGAGCAAAGTGCGCCCTATTTTGATCCTTTGCCCATGCACGTGGAATTTAACCCACAAAAGAATTTACATTGTAAGCAAGATTGTACAGAAAGATACCAAATACACCTGTACTGCTACCTGCATCCGATCTGTTTAACGTTTATCATCGCATTGAGTTCATTGTTTAAGTCACACTGGAAAAAAGTTTTAGGGACGTGGTAGGTGCCAAAGCCGACTTTATAAATTGCCATTGCTTGTCACGGCTACTTCTGATTTAAAATATTGTAGTTCAGGAAAGCTTGGTCACTAGGACTTTATTGTGAATAGAAAGGTTTACATAATCCGTTACATACTGATTTTAGATCTTTGTTGAACTGACTGAACTATGTTGGTGTGGTAAAACGTATAAAAACTGTATTCCATACAGAGCCTAAAACGTAAACTATCTATGTTTCTAGTTTTGTGTGTGTGTTATGGATTATTTTAGAACGGCTGTGCGAAATTCACTGACAACCGACTGAGGTAACAGCTCAATCTATAATCATCTTCAAAACCTGTTACAAGCCAGACTGTATGTTTGGCGTCATAGGTTATGTTTAAAAAAAACAGAGCAAATGTAAGAAATCATATCTTATCAACCCTTTACAAACATTGTTTGCACTGGCTGGGCGGACTTTCAGGCGTTTGCCGACCCAACAAGGAAATGTCATGGTATGACCTTCTGTCAAACTGCACCTGCGTCAAAGGTCGTCATCCTCTTTTAACAGCATCCTGTGCGATCTGATATTTGAGTCATTTGATTTTTCATAACAGACATACTATTTCCAAAGACCACAGATTCAGTATTGAAAACCATGGCTTCCTTGAGTATCAAAGTTAAAAGTTGTTCATTCAAATACTGGCTTGATCTACAAGATAACATTGTCTCATATTGAGATCGATCAATGGCCAACGAGCAATAACCATCGATTTACAGTCTGCTATGTCTGTCTTTCTCCATTATGGTATGTTGACTATCTTTAATCTTTAGTAACGATAGCGCGCATATGACAGTGTATCTTTTGATACGTGATAATAGAAGCTACTTATATACATCTATTGCATCAGAAATTGTTAGTAAGCAAAAGGTATACACCGTGGTTATTCAGTATCCTGACAGAGCCACAAATTAAATGTTGTCGTTTATCAGTGTTGGTTGAAATGTATTGTATTGTATTGTATTGTATTGTATTGTATTGTGTTGTATTGTGTTGTATTGTATTGTATTGTATTGTATTGACCGTTCATCTGCCTTATGAGCAATCCATTGTCTTTGACATTTGCAATCGATGTGAAACGGTCATGAAGAGCTACGTGCCACGGACCACGTATCCGCCCTGTAAATTAATTGGCAAGCCTTTTGACATTTATGTTGCAGATGTTAAGTAATATAGTTTCAAAATATTTTATATAAGATATAACTTATACGATTTGATCTAGCAGATCTTCAAGCCAGTATGCGGCCAATGCAGATACTAGTACCAGTAGAACATGCACGTGGTACTATCGTAATTACATATCGTAGTTACATATCATGAAAAACTGGCATGGCAATAACAAAACACGGAAGAAAATTCCGATGTTGCTCTGCCGATGACCCGAACAACTAAAGGCACCAAAAAAATATGTATGTTTACACAGTTAACAATGGCAACATTAGATAAGAGCTTAGTACACAGCCATATTCAGTCAGCAATGGGACTTAAGAAGAGAAGTTTTCTCGGTACAAGGTACCTTGCCGCATGGGCATAGCCATCCCAGGCCAGTAACCATGTTCCATTACAATATGTTGTGATGGAGTTTCAGACATATTTTGTGTATGTCAGAGTCCTGAAATATTGAAATCCATTTTTGTTGTTGTTGAAAATTGTTTCATTTTTACAGTAGATATTCATTACGAGTCTATATGATTACAGGTTTTTGCAGTTTTACGGGCTACAGGAGCATTGTAGAAACTCGAAGAAGCTATACATCTAGAAACACATATTGATATAGATTTAACCAATAGCATAAAAATATATAAAATTCGTATTGGTATCAGAACTGATCTACGACCTTCGCTAAAAACCCCAATATACCCTCCCGAATGCTAGGCTGATGTTCATGTAAATAACTTAAGTTTCCAATCATGGACCATGTCGTTTCCCTCCGTGCTGTTATGATTTGAAGTACACAGGTTCTGATTGCTGCTAGTCTGCTGCTGTGACAAAATTGCCAAAGGTAGTGTTTAAAGTTTGTATGCCGTAACTAATGTGACGTAACTTCTCCCACCATGAAAGCAATACATCACAACCAGGTAAGGAACCTGTTCTGACATTTCTGACTATGGTAACACAGACGCCTGCTTAAGGAATGCTTCTGTCATAGTAGCAGAATAGCAGAAACCCTGACATGCAGACTCATATCAAAATCGTATCGTAACATAGTATGCTGAAAGCTTTTTAGAATAACGTCATATGTAATGTCGCTAAGGACACAGACATGTTTATACAAGGCCACCATTGGTACTAATAAGGGCACAGGCTGTATTTTCTAGTCCATGTGTTGGGAAATGTTTGCAGTAATTGAAAGACACATGGCATATATGCTAACATCAGCCCATAATTTTGAATCCGACTAGATTAAGATTTTTTGGGCTCAACTGGTTTAAGTCAAAATATGGTTTTGATTTGATTGTCGAAAACGGCAAACGCTAATCCTGTGCTCGTGCCCAAGGTCAAATCTGGCTCAGCCCAAAAGCCTTGTTCTTGACTATTGGCTCTCTAAAATTCTGCTTCAGATTAGGCAGTGATTAGCCGTCTTCGTAAATCCACGTTGTCTGTAATTCACCAGAAGACATTCTGACTTCAATGCATGCCAGACGCCTGTTGTGTGCCTCCTCTGCTCCATACAACTAGCGTAGTAGTTTTTGCCCCCCCCCCCCCTGCAGTTTGGAACTGAAGGGACATTATTGTCAAAATCTTCCATGGGCAATAACTGAACAACGAACAACGGATTTCCATGATATTTGGTATGCTGGAAGTTTAGACAGGGATGTATATAATGAAGTGCAACGTATGGAAATTGGGACTTAATCTGCATAAGTAATGGAATAATCTATATTAACAGTGTTTTTCATTATAGGACTCAAATGCATGTAACAAATGTAGTTTATGGCAGGTGGAACATTAACAGATACCAATTATGCAAATCAATTCATAACTTGCATGGCCATTATTCTTCTAAGTGGTAAACGATTGGACTGACAACATTGTGACCTGTATAAGTTAACTAAAGGTGCACATGGCCAAGCATAGATTATGTAAATGTGTAATCCATTTGCATGATAAGAATATTTTATGGATATATGACGTCTCCGAACTCGTGTTTCTAGCTGGAATCACCTATATGTTCATATTCTCTACAGGTTCTTTTGGCAACCTTTGTCATGTTAATGACAGTCATGGATACATCAGGAGGTAAGATTTCACGTCTGAGCAAAGAAAGGGATTTATATCTGCCGGGGGATATTGTTTTATGAGCATGTGCGTGAGTGTGTGTCAGTATGTCTGTGTCTGCATGTTCCCATATATTTAGCCAGCATGACTCAAGAAGCTATGGGTTGATTGTGATGCAATTTGGGATATATAGGTCTTGAGAAGACAAAGATAAAAGTCGGTTTTGGGCCCAAATAGGCTTCCATTCGTACTGCATCGTACTTCCTGTTTTTGCATTTTCTGTTTTGATCATGCTATTGTCTTTTTGTGTTAGATGGCTGTTGTTGTCGACAAGCATTTTTTTTAATTTTTAGGCATATATGTACCTAACGTCAAGGCGCAAAGTGTTGCAAAAATACACACAAACAACTCGTGCTCACCACACATACACATACACACAGCATGCAGTACATAAATATCGACACTGATTATGATGACACACACAAAACTCCCGATTCTAACGCCCACACATAGCACCACATCTGTCTCATACACACATCTATAGATTCCAACGCACACACACAGTACCACTTCTATCACACACACACACACAAACACACACACACACACAACTCCCGATTCCAACGCACACACAGTCACCTCTGTCTCACGCATACAACTCTAGATTCCAACGCACACAAACACAAAGTACAGCTTCTGTCTGTCACACACACAACTGACTGATTCTTGTTCAACGTTGTACTAATCACGCCACATGGTGACATTAGCAACGTTCATACTTTTGTGGGTATGAATGGGGATATATATATATGAATGGGGATATTGGCCCCATAAACGTTGATACAGAAACGGGTGCAGCAGTGCGAAACGCACAAACATACACTGAAACAAATACACAAGGCACAAACCATATGCATACATGAGTGTATGTGCTGCACTTCACTCGGTGTACATGTGTTTGTGTGTGTGTTTTTACTTCATTGTGTGTGCGGGGTGTGCGATGAATCATATTGATACAAGCGTTCCACAGCTGATGCCATAACTGGTATTATCACCTGAAGTTCAAAGATGGGTTTTGCCTCATTACCATGATAATCTATTGGGTGATTCATACACGATCGCGAGTCTATGATCAGCTACAATATTCCGGTGTAAATAGCAAATGGACTGAATCTAACGGAGCTGTATTTCATTGCCTGACCAATGACAAGATTACAATTTCATTATGGCATAAAAGACAGTACTGATCGTATCAAGATGCACTTATCCAACACCCAGACACATATGCAAAATCACACACACACACTAAGACATACACAACACACACACACACACTGCGCGCACTGCACACACCCACTCAAGGCATGCCCGACATGTCTGTGATGCACTTCGCACAGTGTGTGCGTGCGTTTTGACTTCAGGGTGTTTGTCTCTGCGTGAGGCTGTTTGTGCGATTTATTACATTGTTCTGATCAATTTTACGTTCCTTTGTTAATGATATAATTGATATTGTTACCTGAAGTTTAACAATGAATTTTGCGTCATCACCTTCATTCTTTATCTGAGGATTCATACACGAGTATATGGTCAGCGACAGTATCCCGCTGCAAGTAGCAAGAGAGCGGGGCGGAGCCAAGAGTAAATGTATTGTACAGCCAGATGAATGACATGTTCAAGGCCACAAGACCACATCAAAGACTGCAACGATATTTCACCCATCCAGCAAAAAACACACAACATATATATTCAACACACACACTAAGACATAGACAGCACACACACACACACTCAGGGCCTGTCCGACATGTGTGTGTTGCATTTCGCTATATATATTCGCTAGGTATATTTTCTTAATCAGATGAAGGTTTGCAATGTGTTATCAATAGATTAAGCGCCTTTTGTACCAAATAGAAACTCCAAGTTAATTTAAAGAAAACAAAAGTTATAATCTTCAACAAATCTGGCCGGTCCCTCCCAAAACATGTATTCTTATTCGGACAAGACACGCTGGACATAGTTTCCTCTTACTGCTACCTCGGCTTGACTATAACATCGTTGCGCAGTTGGTCCCTGGCAAAAAACAACTTTCACTCAAAGCACGTAAAGCTACGTACAGCCTGAAATCTCTTATTCGCACATCTGTGTCTCCAAAGTGTTTACTAAGAATATTTGATTCTTGTATCAAGCCAATTCTTTTGTGCGGATGCGAAATTTGAGGCACTGATTCTATAAGTGATAGCTCTCCAATCGAAATTTCATAACAATGATTTTGTAAAAGTATACTTGGGATTTTCAGAAACTGTAGTAATTTAGCCTCTAGAGCAGAACTTGGTAGATTCCCTCTAGACTATATCTGTACGTGTGATTCACTATTGGCTGCGCTTGTTACAGATGGATTATGAGAGACACCGGTTACAACTTGATGCTCTTTTGTTTCAACGTAGCTCCATTACAACTAGTCGTAGAAGAACTCTGTTACAACGTGTAAAAGAAATATTAGACCATAGTGCATGGATACTTCTATCTGTTCTATTCTTGCAATTCATCCAGTGACATCAAGTCAGTATGTGCTATTTTAAGGTCCAGAATTACCAATATGTATATTCAAACTTTCTGTCACAATTTCAGTATTGATACTGGCAAGCTAAGGTTTTATGAGACATGCAAAACAACTTATACCATGGAAAAATATTTAGAATAAGATAACTTTGATTTAGGCTCTGCAATTAGCAAAATTAGAACTAGTGCCCATTCCCTTGAAATTGAGAAAGGGCGGTACAAAAACTTACCTGTGTGCGAAAGAACTTGTAAATATTGCATGTTGAACAAGGTGGAAAACGAAACACACGTTATGTCAAGTTGCCCATTCTTCGACCACGAAAGAAATTAGCTGTTTAAAGAGGCCACCATTTTCCATCCTATTTTTCCACGTTTTCAGACGAAAAGAACACTACTCTTCTCTTAACATCACACAACCCACATATACATGTAACAGAAAAAGTGGGATCATTCGTCTTCCACTGTCTCGGAAAAAGAAGCCGATTCCAATAAGTTAGAACTTAGTGTTAGTAGCTAAGACTAGAGTAGTCATATGTTACATTGTTCATAATTTTCTGTCCGTCCACTCCGTGTTACGTATACATGTACGTGCAATTAGCCTACCGGCAGGAATTTGCAATAAACTTTCTGTAATATAGCGTGCTCTCATTAATTATGCAAAGTATGCCTGATTTGCGTGATCTACGTTTTCCTATGTTCGCCTTTATTTTACTTCCTAAAATGCGTGCGTGCGTTTTAACTTCAGTGTGTGTGTTTCTAATGGAATGTGTGACGACGATCATATCTCATTCATTCATCAATAAATGCAAGATACATTTATCCAACACACACACAGGTACGCAATCACACACACACACACACACACACACACACACACACACACACACACACAAGGTGTATACAGCACACACACACTACGCGCACTACAACGCACACACACTCGGGATCACTCGGGAGCCTGCCCAACATGTGTGTGTGTTGCAATTCGCTCAGTGTGTGTGTGTGCGTGTGTGTGTGATGCATTATATTGTTCTTATCAATTTTGCGTTTCTCGGTTAATATCATTACTGATTTTATTACCTAAAGTCTGACGTCAGTTTTACGTCATCACTTTAGGTACAGCCTATTTGCAACTATTTCTGCTATTAGCTATTCCAGATACATGTAGGAAGGGGGAAGTTAAGGAAACTGAAAGATAGATATAGATTATACAAGAAAAAATGGTTTAATCAAACATGTGTTTCAGCTAAACGTAATCTAAAAAAAAACTCTGTAAATTACTATCTAAAAATCCCAGAGACTCTCATATACATGTAAGAGGCTACTACTTGACCCAGAACAAACAGTACACTAGACTAATTTGCAGAACCACGAAATAATGCAGAAGCAATATCTTTAACCAACTGAACTTTTTCTCAGGTGACAATCCTTCAACCTTTTGGTCCTTACTAAATGAATACAAGTCTTAAGATAAATCTAGCAACCATGAAATGATCACAGGAGAAAACCTATGTTGATGTCAGTAACCTTTATGGCGAGGATTCCACCAAAAGCAGGCCAAAACAACCAAGTAATTTCAAACTACACGTTGAAAGTTAACTTCTAAAACGAGAAGAAAACCTAGAAAATAACTCATTGGATGCGACAATCAAGAAAGATGAAATTAAAGCATCTGGTAATGATCTCATTCGTAACGAGATGTTAGAATGTTCACCACACATCCTTATAGAGCCACTAACTAAACTTTCTAACTTATTCCTATCTTCTGGGTACTTTCCTCAAGAATGGAGCACCAGCCATATTGTTGCTATTCATAAAGGCGGAACAAATGACGACCCTGGTTACTACACGGGGATATCAGTCACTAGTTGTCTTGCAAAGTTATTTACCTCAATACTAAACACACGCCTAACCACGTTTCTTGACGAACATAAACTTGTCTCTCCAAATCAGGCCGGGTTAAGAAAAGGATTTGGACCAAACGACAACTTACTAATCATGGACACCCTGTTAAGCAAATACCTTTCCGAGAACAAACGCCTTTACTCGTGTTTTGTCGACTTTAAAAAAGCGTTTGATTCCGTTTGGAGAGAAGGACTTCGTTACAAGCTTCTGACTTCAGGGTTAGGGGGGGGGGGATTTCTATAAGCTTATCAAATGTATGTACAACAAACCTCAGACGTGTTACGTATACATGTACGTGCAATTAGCCTACCGGCAGGAATTTGCAATAAACTTTCTGTAATATAGCGTGCTCTCATTAATTATGCAAAGTATGCCTGATTTGCGTGATCTACGTTTTCCTATGTTCGCCTTTATTTTACTTCCTAAAATGCGGTTGGTAGGAAAAATTGCCTTCACATAAGTTAGTATTATAGCAATTTTAATGATGCATGAAAGTTCTCATTTGTGGGTATACGTATTCAACACCTACCGACATATCATACAGGTCTATCCCCAGCTTATTGATGTATGCTGCTATGTTGCACAGACACGGATACACACTCACACGCACACAGACACACACACACACTCACACACACTCACACACACTCACACGCACACACACACACACTCACACACACTCACACACACACACACACACACACACTAACACAGAGAGAGAGGGGGGGCCTAAAGCATTAGCTTCGAAGATAATGCAATCATCAATTCACTACACAACTTTTTAACATGAAAAGTGTAATTTTTACTATGCCTCTGATGTTCGTTGATTTCCATATACAAATACAGGGTCCACTGTTGAAATCCGGACACACGGTTGGGCAATGGGAGGGACTTCGTCAGATATTGATATGAGACTGTACGTCAAACGGAGATCGAATTCACACACGTACATTACATGCGATTTTCCTTGCCAGAGAAGTGATTATTGCCAACGATACACGTAAGTATAATAACCTAAGATTTACCTATATTTTGATCCACATGACTGTTGCATAAGTTATTATCCGGTGTCTAGTGCAGGTATCAATCATAATCGATCTTGAGTCTTGAAGGATTTCCTTTTCACGTAGTTACATTGGCAGTGTAACTACGTGAAAAGGAAATCCTTCAAGACTCAAGATCGATTATGATATTATTGGCAGTTTCCCTCTCTTTTAGAAAACAGACTGTTGACTGTCCTGATCTCAACGGTATACTCTGGAGAGTAACTTTGATTCATAGAGGTGGTGGAATGAGTCCAAACTGGGCTGTAGATTGGGTAAGAGCAAAGGTTTTCTTTAAGCATCTAGAATGGAATAATCACTTGGACTTGAGGTGACCTCTGTAAAATAACTGGTGACTGAGGTCACAAATATACAATTACAATACCCGATAACACGGTAAACAAACGAACAATCTTGATTTAAGGTACATTATTGTACCCCGATGTTTTCCATTGTCACTCCTAACCTCCAAATGTATTCCTTATGATTATGATATTCGTCCATCGTAGTCGATGAGGACCTTAGCTTCAGTTGTCCTTGTACTTACAGGTAAAAGTACGTGAAAATGGATATAGCTATTTGCTGGATTTTGAACGATGGATCGATCCTGATCAAAATATAGCCAAGGATATTCCAGGTGGGCCTTGACTTGTGCTTACTTCTAGAAGTGGCGGTTTGCGTGGAATAGAGATTGATAGAACATAGTCATATAGACGTCAATCAGTGGTTGGTAACTTGGAAATAGATTGACTATCGACTGAAATCAATAGATGCTGATAATCTCGTTGGCTTGAGCAGAGCTTTTAGCTTTTGATGTGAATCGTTTCTGCACACGGACGGAATGGGGAATAACTATACTGGCGAGCAAATTTCGCCAATGCGTACCCTGAGTTCCTGATGGAGGATGAGCCCCAATGCTGATGACTATTAATCTTCTTGAGACTAAACATTCTATGTAAATGAGATGAAATGACATGAATATGAGATGAAACGGCAGACTGGTTATGATAACATTATGATATAATCTATGATACATTAAGCAAACATTGCTTAAGCCCCCGTCACAAATCAACAATTTAGCTCGGCCGACTTGTCGGCGAGCTCCAAATGGCGATTTTCGGGCGAAGTACGACCGACGTCCTGTCGATTCTACGGGCTTCGGGCGAATTTTCGGAGCTCGGCCGACGTTCGAGTGTCACTGGAAGCTGCGCTTAAATTCAGCGAGGCCTCGGCGACGATTTTTGAAATCGCACAGCTCGTCAACAGTTTGCCCGTAGCTCGCCCGAGCAACGCCCAGCGCTCGGCCAATATTCGGGCGGGCATCCGAGGATTTTAGACCCGATTTTTGGTCGGTCGGAGGTCGCCCGAACTCTTCGGCCTCGTGCGAGCCTCGCTCGGGCCTTGTACAATAATCGGACGACCGTCGTCAGTGTTCCGGCCGACTCATGAAAAGTAAGGCGTGCTTCGGGCGAGCGTTGTGCAGGTGTCGATGGGAGCTTGGACGGGCCTCACTTATAGATAAAAGGAAACGACAGTTTGGTTTAAAACATAAGATGATAAATGATACTGTAATATTAACTAATACTAATATCAACTTGTCAAAGAATGCTGCCAAACTTTTCTAATGAAAGACAATTCAATGCAAAGTTAAATTTTCATTAAAAAAAATTATTATAAATAAAATGTGGACACCGAAGACAATGCTTCTTGTTTCTTTTTTGGTATTGGTTTGGATGTTTCAATTTGTATATTAATGAACTGGGGCTTGACTTTTGAGGTTTGACTTCACTTCCTGAGTTTTTTCTCCACAAAATGACTAGTTGAAAGTCCACTGAGTCATTATAGATCTATGTTTGTCTGCCGAGGCACGCCCAGGCGTCGGCAGGGCGTCGATAGGCTTATCAACGGTCGGTCGAAGCTCGGACGGCGTTTGCCCGAGCTTCGGTAGACTTCTATCTGGTGAAAATGTTTGGATCGGGGTTAAACGACTGATCTGTTGACTTTGTGGCTCCTGCGCTTGTATTTTGATTGGTCTATAACAAAATTCCTGTTTATGTTATTATTTTTGGTGTGCCCACCTACTTCACTCGTGCCCTACAGATTTGCCACAACTCGGAAAGTAAAGTTGGTCCAAATTTGAGATTGTTACCAGGCCATTTGATTCTGACTTCGTCCGTGTCCAAGAGATGGTACCGTCTTACCGTGGGATTTATGATTATTAGTGTTCGACGGACGTCGCCCGAGCTCCGTTCAATTTGTGACGGGGCAGGTTTTCAGCGAAAAATCCGTTCGACGCTCGGGCGAATTTGAAATTCGGCGAGCTTCTGGCGATCTACAAAATCGGCCGATGCTCGCATGAATTGTGACGCCGGCTTTAAGGACGCTGTATCTGTATTCCGTTTTTGACAGAAACCAAAACACTTCTTTAATACAGATGCACCGTGTTCCCTGCCACGAACCCCTATCAACGGACAGATCAGTGGGGTTATCAGTGGGGTTATACAACACAACAGTTATGGGGAGTTCAAGTGCAACGACGGTAACCCTGGTTATTACCTGGCCCCAGGATCTGACACTAACTTTTTTTGTTGGGGAAGTTATCTGGAACCCAAATCCCCGACTGCATCATGTACAGGTACGACAGCATTGGAAAATCGGTTATTTCTACAGATCGAATTATGGAACAATCTGGCAACTAGTCCTTTTGTTTTAAGATTAATTTTCTGGAAGAATCGTAAAAGACTTTGAATTACTTTTACCTCGAAGATGAACTATGAAATGTTTTTTGGGGGGAGTGGCAACGCTACGATCCTTTCTGATCCATTTCCAAGAACAGTCACATTGGGTATGACCATCTAAATCACTGGAAATGTGTACACAGTTTGCCCAAGTATCACTCACTGTAAGATCTACAACCACTGCACTGGTTCGAGTGACTCACGATGCACGACGTGTCGGTATGACAGAGGAGACGAAAAGGCGTACGAGGTCTCCAACCGAGGAACATCATGTAAACGTAAGATTTGCTGTGCAGCTGGGGTTTTTTTTAACCCGTATGAAAAAGGATGTATTGTTTTTGCGTGTCTGTGTGTGTGCGTGTGTGTTTGCGTTTTTCCTATTTGAGGTTAGCATAACTTAAGGCTCGAATGATTGTGATGATATTTGGTATATAGAGTTTTGGCGTTTTGGATTGGTCTTGGTGTGTCATTGTGTCCTGGACATGCTTTGATCTTAATGTTTTTGTGTGGCAGATAACTTTTAAAAGACCTAAGAATGTCGTGGTGTAGGTTTGGGCCTCCTAGCGGCTTGCTCTGGAACTGCAGGGGTGGCGACTGTTGAAAAATTACAGATAAGATAACTCAAGAAAGAAACAATGGCTCTGGGGCATGTCAGACAATGATGAAGATTATAGAATGCATATTATGCAACCTACGTCTTTATCTGCATAATTTAGAGTAAATGTTTAAGTCTTTTTTTTTAAACTTTTTTTGCCAATATTGGCCTGATTTGCACGTGATGCTAAATGACATACTTCATCTAAGTTGTGAATGATTTTATACTTGTAACATGATTGTGTAGATTTGTTAAAGGTTTACAACTTTGAATAGACGAGGTAGATGTGTTATTTTTATTATTTATATATTTCATGGATTCTTCTTTCTTCTGTTAGCCAAGGCCACATTGACTTGATTTTATTGATGACATCCTCGGGACACAAAATTATAAGAAAACTGGTCTAATTAATACAAGATGCCCAAATCTTCAAATCTACGTAATCACTAATTCAACATGGTATCTTTTAAAAGCCATTGTGGTTTCAGGATGCACGTCCACCGGTTGATCATGTATCAATTGTTGCCTTTCTACGTATTATTTATTTATTTATGTATTCATTACCACTAAAAAGGTATTTGCTTGGATGTACGTTCTATAAAGGTATATCCTGGGATGTACGTTCTATAAAGGAATATATATGGATGTACGTTCAATAAAGGTATATGTTTTTCGAATGATTGAATTACGTTCAGATTGAATTCAGGTAATGAAATATGAAGCCTATTATTCATGTAAATATTGATCTACTCAATACTAGTGGATGGATATATCCTCAAATACCCGTAAATCAATAGCTTTTTTTTAAAGGAAATGATGACACAAATTGGCAACAAGCTCTTGAACTTCCTATCCCTACAGAGTTGTGTTCATGGCGGCTTGACAGCAAATTCTGCTACCCGGGGAGATGTACCGACAATACACCATCCTCCTGCACATGCGCACCGCGGTTTAGCGGAAATAACTGCTTGACAAGTAGGCACATGATACGCTCATAGATCATTTCTACGATATTACTCCAGGTTCGATTTTATCATTGCTCCAATAAAGCATTCATCCTTTGAAAGTGGCTGAAAACACACCTTTGTACCATTTTTGATCCAGTTGACACCCCTCCTGTCATGCACAACTGCTTGGGGAAACTGAAAAAAATAGTTAGCGGAAAGGAGAGTGACACCGTAGATGCACCTTGTACCAACAGCACAACAGCGCCCTCTACCGTTTGGACAAACATCAAACTGAACCTTACTGCCCAGATTCAGTTTGAGGTAAACCTACTGAATTTAGTTTCCTTCTGTAATCACTCACAAGGCAATACCTAAACCAGATGTGTACGATACCTTAATGTTGTATCATACGACACCTTATCTGACAATAACAATGGCAAAAGATAATCAATAAATACTCATCATAGTAAATATACAGTGTTTTCCGAATAGTAGTCGATACGTAGATGAGTCTTGACGAGGGGATCCACGATTTCTTGTATGTTAATTTAAGGAGATCTATTTCAATGATATTTACTTTACTACTTTTCCCTTTAATTCTGGCCACCAATTACTGTCGCCTCATGTCCATCGTTACTACCAGGCTAGCGGTATATTGCTATTTTGTGTTTCACCTTCCCACCTCTGTAGGCCAATTGGACAACCAGCTTCCACGGCCCCAACGCAACGGACTGGCCCAGACATTACTACATAGAAGACCATCGGCTAGGTGTGATCTCAGCATCCGTGGACTGGTGGCTGGACCAAGGTGTGTTTCCTCCAGTAGTTTGATGTGACTAGCATTAAAATGAATAAGAATAGTCGCACATCAGGTGCTAACAGTACTCTATCCCAACTCACTCAGGCGAAACTCCGGGAAAAGGTTAAGGTATGGGCAAAAAGTCCGGAGTGTCGCCTGAAGGAGTAATGCTCGGTCTAAGGACCATGAGAAAAAGGGCGGGTGGGCGGGTCAGTTTCCGAAGACCTTCCAGTCTCCTCCCCCCCCCCCCCCCTCTCCGTCACTGCCTTTCCCTTTAATGTCGCTGTCCCTCCCGCGCCCCTGCCTACCAGCGTAGGTCAAAAGAGGGGGAAATGCGTCTTTCTGATGCTTATATAGGATTTTGCTGAGTTGGGAATGTTCAGGTGTGTCGTGAGGTCACGTGGACTGCTCCCGACCAGGTGTCGCCTCTCTGGGACGCGAAACCAGGTCAGGACCGTCCACGCACCTCACTTAGAAAAGTACTCTATCCCAACTCACTCAGGCGAAACTCCGGGAAAAGGTTAAGGTATGGGCAAAAAGTCCTTCGTGGTCCACCTACGCATTCTTGCTTCCGGTCCCGTTCCCCAACCTCATCTCCTTGCCCTGCTTCTAACTCTCCCGCCCATACCTCACTCTTTCGCCCACACCTCACTCTTTTGCCCATACCTGACCATCCGCCGAGGTCCAAAATATTTCCCGTCTCCTTTTTATCGCCCACACTCTCCCCAAAGAAGAAAGACGAGACCTGTTTCAGGCTCACAGCCAGAATTTAATGGTCAAAACAACAAACTACAACAAGTTAACCTTTACTCTAGCAATTCTGAAACGTCGTCCTTCCCCTCCTGTTACATGCGAACCCTAAGTACTTTACAGTGTCTTAGCTACCGGTAAGAAACCCTCTGTGTTATCCCATGCCCTATACTGGTTCGCTACTGCTCCCGCCGTGCCTTCATCTGCCGCCTTAGCTAGGACGGAGGCAGGGCTGTTATGCCGCAACACCTTACCTAACTGCATGTAGTGCGAGGCCGTCGCCCGCCCCTTCCAACCCACATGCGCCATTACCCCTTCCAATTCCACCCCGGACATCGCCAAAGTGATAGCCGCACCGGCGCGGAAACTGTGAATCGTCTCGCCCGCATCCTCATCCAACTGTCGGAGATAGGTTTTTAACCTAGCACCGGCCGCTGCGGCTGAGAACGGGTTTGGACTCACACAGTCCCCCACGGTGGTTCTGAATAAATAACCACCCGATAGGTCCACCCCCATTTCTCCACAACCCGTCCAGTACCTATTAAGACCCTCTACGGGGCACAGCAGCTTATCGTTACAGGACTTCACACCTACCAGCTTACTTTCCCCCCCCCCCTCAACGTTTTGCCAAACGTATGATTCAGGAGCACGAACTCCCCCCCTACATGCTTATACACAGAGTTAGCCTTAGTCAAAGACAAATCATTCGCCCGAGAACCCGCAAAGAAAAGGATCTTTATGAACGCCTGGTCTCTAAGCAACGTGAAATACCTGATAGCAGACAACCCATCGACCTTCAACTGTTCCTCCACTAAGGATGCCAAGTTCCTCAATTTATCCACAAACAACGGAACTGCCTGCTTGGGGCAACGTCCTGCTCTGGCCTGTTCTTCTGAAACCGCCTTCTTATAGTCTCCCACCTTCTTTGCCGCTGCCGGATTCCCCATGCCCAACTTGTCCTCCCAGACACCGGCTCTACCTGATCTCTCGAAAACGGCCCTCAACTTCCCTATCAAAGAGTCAACTGTCCCTGCTGCCAACCGTCGCGGACACGGGCAGCCAGAGGCCCCTGGGATACCCGGACAGTCCGCGTCATGCACCACCGTTTTACCCGCGCGGTCTTTCCAGATGAGGAACCCTATGACGTCGTCGGGGGTGGCCGACATCACATCCCTACAGTTAGGGGCGGTGGCCAAAAAGCCGAAGAGCTCTTTTTCTAACTGACTCTTCTGTTTCTCATACTGAGAACTGGCACGCTGCCCCAACAACTGTTGCCTGCGGGCTTCGATGGCATCCCAGTCTACCAATGGCAACTTGGCGGAGGGCGGCTGATCCCGCGTTCTTCTAGCGTATCCACATCTCTGGCAAAACCGGAAATCACAATCATTGGAGTATTGACATTCCGGGCACGCCACCGCTGGCATCCACAATCTCGGCACAGGAGGTAGGGACTGTAACCGCCAAAACAATAAATAAATAAAATAAAAATTCTATAAAAAAAAATGAATATATAAATAAACAAAATAGAATAAATAACTCACTAGCCAAACACTTAACTAAAACAAATAACTAAGAAAATAAATGAAAATACAATAAATAAATAAATATAGAAATAACCACTAAACGAAACCTTTGGACGTATCCCCTAACCCGAGAACCCCCCTCCCCCCGAAACTTACTGTAAGTCGACTAAGCTCACTTTCATACCACACAACCTTACCTATGAGGGATGGAGACACACACAAAAAACAGGCGACAAAGAGCAAATAATATCATCGTTCTTTAATTCAAAACCTTTCCGCCTTAATCTACTTCCAAACCACAGACCAGGACCATTTAGTCTGTATACCACCGTCTTGAACTAATCCAGTACTACAGACAATGCGCTCACACTAAACCCTCAATGGATCTACCCTGTGCCTATCTTAGGCTATGTAACTGACATAACCACATTTCAACAACAGTTCTTCCGCCTACCTGCACCACCCCTCGCCCGACCGTGTGTGCAGCCTAGCCAAGACTTAACTAGTGAAAGCACCGGATATCGTGCGCCCATAAGTTCCAGGGCAGCGGTTTCGCCGGAACGAAACCTTGAGGCGAAGGGTAAAGGATGACGCCCACTGTGCCCTCCCTACCCAGAAGGACCCTGGCGCCCGACAGAGACTCCAAGACTGGCCGCCAAACTTTCGCCGGAACGAATTCCGGGACCACTAAGGTGCACTGAAACTTGCACTTCTTGAGGAACGCCAGTACCGAAGCTATCAGACAAATGGGTGGGAAGAGATACCCTTTACGGCCGTGAAAGTGCTGCCCCTGCGCCAAAGGCTGGGCAAAGAAATTCACCCCCGCCGCTCCCGGCGTTGGAAACCGGGAAAAGAATGTCGACGTCTGGGCGTTTGACGGGAGAGCCATGCCATCTATGACATGTGGACCAAAGTGTCGCTCAATTATACTCCAAGCGGCCGGGGAGAGTTTAGCGTCCGAGGCTGCAAATGTCCTCGAAGGCCGGTCCGCCGGATTCTGTGCCGAGCGAACATGGTGTAGGTTTACCGTGCAATTACGCTCTATCGTCAGGTGAAAAATGCTTTTAAGAGTGTCAAAGATTGTCTTCGCTCTCCCACCTCCCGCCTTCCACGCATCTATCACTGTGCGACTATCCACGAAAGCATCCACTCGGGCGCCGACGACCTCACTCCCTGCCGCTTGCAGGACTCGATACAAGGCCAGGGCTTCCTTGCTTGGAATTCCCAAGGTTTTTTCATGAGGAAGCCACATATCCCCCACGATTACAGCTCCCGGGCTATCCACCTGAATCACTCCGCCCCACTTAGCCCCTGAGGCATCCGAGGCGATAGATACCACGACATGCCTCTCCTCTTTCCAAGGCCAATCATCAACCCAGTCATCCACAAAAGCCCAGTACTGAATCTCCTTGCGCAGATCTCCCACAATTCTGATCCGACCACCCTTCTTGATGGCCTTGCCAATTGCTGCATTACACTCCCTGGTGAACAACCGCGCTGCAGGGACGGCCAAAATGAACGACACCGCCTTTCCAACAAACCTCTGAAGGGTCTTTAAACCTACCGTCGAATCCGACAGGATATCTAGACGAAGAGACTTAAAACTCTGCTTCTTTTTGGTAGGAATGCCAAACGAACACGTCAGAGATCTTATCGTGTAACCTAAAAAAGTCAAACAGAGTGTTGGAATCAACACCGATTTCTCCAAACCAATGATATAACCTACTCTCACTAAAATAGATGTCATGATAAAGACGGCTGCCTCCGCTCGCTGGAAATTTTCCTGAGTTGAACACACCCCCCGCTGATCTTGGGCCCCTACAATCTGAAGTTGGCCAGCGTGTCTGTCGTCGATGTACTGAGTAACAGGCACACCCAGCGAGCGGATGTGGCCTGACGCTGCCAACCCTAACGTATTATATATGAAAGCACTCGCTTTGAATCCAAAGGGTAATGTATTGCAGACAAGCCAGAACCCCGCCCACTGAAAGCCTAGCAGCCTCCTTGAAGCGGGCTGGATAGCGACGTGGTCATAGCCCGATTTGTCATCGCACTTAGTCTGGAAAGTATTTGCCTCTACATACCTAGTGACCTCCACCAACTTGTCTAGAGCGAACGGTGAATCCTTAATAAAGAGATTCAAATACCTCTGATCGCAACATAGCCGCGGCTTCGTCGGCTCTACCGTAAGGGGCATCACTAAGTACGGAGGACTGACTTCACCTACCCTCCCCCATACCGACACTGCGCCCGTTTTAATCCTCTCCGTCAAGGTGGAGGTGATAAAACTAGCGAAAGGCTCACACGAGGAGTGATTAACAAACACCTGAGGAGTAGGGAAAGAGGCGTTAATTCGCTTCCCCTCAAAAGTGCCCTTGAACGGAGTGATAAATTTGTGTACGTCTACACCCTTGTCCACCCATTCTAACAACATATCCTTATGCGGATGATTCATTACAATCAATTCCCACTCAGCAGTATGACGACCTAACTGTGCCGCTATAAAATGATTCGGGTCTGGAAACTTGACGAGTTCCGCTCCCGCCCTCACAAATCCAGAAGCCACATCCTGCACACTAGGGGGTTGGGGGTTGGAGTCGTCCCACGGCCGACCTTGGAAGTCGACAAACCGGATCTGTCGCTGTTTCGCTTCCTGCATTGCCTCCCTAGGATCGAACGGTTCCCGTAACTCCCAGTCGGGAAAGTGCCACTCTCGTCTAACGGAGTTCTGCCCACGGGGCTGCAATACAGTAAAATACGAGGACCCTTAATAATAAGATATACTAAGCTGAAACAACGACCGATCTCTATCCAACCAAGGTCAGCCCTGGGACGAACACACAACCCCTGGTTAGGGGCCTACCGAAGTAGAGGGTCGTTCAGAAACCCCGGTGCTCGAAGCAGGATTGAGAGGAAGGACGAGTCTAAGTAAACACATTTTAAAGACCTGAAACACCGCCCCCCAACGACCTAAGCAACAATGAGAATATAACCTATGAACCACAGCACAACCACCTGGATCCCACACCCTCGGTTACCATCCCAGTAGAGCTAATACCTACCCAGGAAATACTCGAAATGTTTTTAACGGGACAAACGAGAGACCTGGAAATCACTTGGGCAGACTAAACTGACGCTTTACGCGGAGAGGCGCGACAACACCACCACCAGGACTAGAAAAAAGGCCCACAACGATCAAAGGAACCCCAACAAACTTGAATGTCCCACCCTTCTGGCCAAGAATCTGAAAACCCCCTACACCTTAGAATGGCAGAACCGGACCCTCCACCAGGAATGAGCTGCCGCCTTTTGAACAACGCATCTGCTTGGAACACTTCGAGTGTTTCTAAAATTTCTTGCGTGCAAGGAACGCCTCTCTGAATTCTATGTGCGCTCTTAACAGATATTAAACGCGGCTGAACTGAGAGGTTTAAGTCAGAACTCTCCTATAATGCAGTAGAACTGAACCAAACCTCTTCATTATGTCCCCCAGTTTAATTCAGCAAAACACCGAACGTTCAATTTCAAAATATTCCTCTAATCCTTACTAATATTAAATATACAGCGAAGGCTGACCCCCCTGCTAACTCCCTACGTGTTAACCCATAGGCTGTAGGCCTCGGAAGGAGAGTTTGATAGGCCCGAAAGCCGCCCTCGCCCGAAGGGCGCGCGGATCCCGAACTTACCCGAAAGCCGCCCTCGCCCGAATTCCGCCGGAAGCGCGCCCGAAGGGCGCGCCCCGTGGCGCCGCAGGCACCAAGAGCGAATTCCGAGGGGAGCGAGGAATGAGCGATAGGTACGAAACCTCATTTCAAACAACCTAATTTTCTGCTAATTCCTTCGACTCAGGCCCTTGGCTTGGTGGTGATTCTCATGTTTGGTGTCCTATTTACCCATGGAAAACACCTGGTTGATAAAAAACCGATGACAAAGGACGATACGAGGCATTTTGTAACGCCCAAAAATCCTTCTTTTCCCGACATGACCGTTACCGGCAGTATGCACGGCACCGCTGTTCACGGAACAATGACATCATGGCCGGCAGATTGGACCGGGCCGGTGCTATGCACGCAAGGGGTTTCGACACCGCTATTAACTAAGCTATCATTATGATAAGTGTTGGAAATGCCAGGATTGTGAACATAGATATCTTATTCATCATATATTTGTCTACCAGCATTGTACATGCGTTCCTATTTGCTTCTTACGTACTCACTAGATATCGTAATTCTAGCCAGATTTACCAGCTAAAATCATACGATAAACGTGCTAAACCTTCCATTAAAACGACTATGACGTATCTTCAGTGTAACACATCTTTTGTGAGCATCCTGTTACTTTGTTACGTTGCAAAATGGGGACTGCAATGGACAGTAATAGGTCCGGATTGGCCCCCGAAAGATCGAAGACACCCCTTCTGGTAACGGAGACCAGGAGTGCTGATTTCGTACCCTTAGATATTTTGAAGTTAGCTCCTCCGAGCGGCTGTCTCACATTTGACGACGGGGGGCCGTCGGGAGTATTTGCATAACTATGGGGTAGGATGTCTTACGCAACTGCTCAGCGGGGAAGACAAACTCGCTATTGTTTTGAGTCCGCGGAGCTGAGGCCTACTGCCCATGGTTAACCTGGCTGAGGTCGCAAAAAACGGGCACCCAGCGGGTAACCAAAAATGTTCCTGACTCGAAAGGAAATCGTAACTAACAGAAATTCCCCTTCAGGAGACCAAAACCCTTACTTCCTGTAAACAGCAACAACCATAACACTATGAATTATCGAACCACAAGACCATTCCGTGCGCTCGCCTGTGGCTGAACTGAAACAATTGACACTGGTGCCCTAACTATGCTAAACGGCTGTCGGGGTTTCACTCTTGGGCTCGATACCCTGAAGAACATCAAATTCTCGAATTCGCTTGCTCTCTGTAAACTTTTAACCTCTTTAATGACACTGACAATGACGTTTATTGCCTATTCATGCCCCAACACGGCTAAAAGTAATACAATATGACGAGGATACAAAGAAAAATACGATATGCTTTACCTATGCTTTACCCGCTTCTTCTCTCTTCTTGAAACATTTGTAAACAAATTCACAGAGTTTATTCATTACATCGTAATTGGCTGTTGACATTACATGCGCGAACATTTCCTCCTTTGTTAAACGTACATAACTTTGGTCTAGCACCATGGCACTAACATGAGAATAGCGTGTATCTTTAATAAGAAAGCATTCTAGAATAAAGTGTACTTCAATTTCTATATATTTCTCACTACAAAATTTTATACAGACTGACACTAGGAGGAGTCCGATTATAGCTCCCTCTTCAAACTGTAAGAAGTGATCTCTAATCCCTAGCTTAGTCAAGGCGCGGCGAAAGTTAAAATTTTTTTTTTTTTTTTTGATAACAAGGTATTTGCCTTTTTCCTATGTACGTTTAAATAATTTGTGGGTTCTCAACTGTTACCTTGGCTCTGTTTTTTGCCATAGGAGTAGTTCTGAGTAAACACTTTTAACAAAGATATCACATAGTCTTTGTTTTACTTCAAACTGAGCAGATGATAAATTACTACAGCTACTACCGTAACCTAAGAAGAAAAAACACCAGTAACACAGAACGAACCACAACATTTTCCTTTCACATGGTCAAAATTTTAATAGCGATATCTTGAACACTCACAGTCCGGGCCGGTCCATCAAACAGGGTCTCAGAATCAAACAGAATCCAAATGCCAACAAATTTCATCTTTCCTTACCATCACATCACATCACATCACTATGAAACGAAATAAAACCAAAGAAAAGAAATAGCTGTCACTGGTCTCGCAATAAAGAAAAACAAACAAAACAAAATGCGTTTCTTACACAGGCAAACACACGTTCACAACAATGATTGCCAAATTCATCTCAACGAAATTTATCTCATCGCACTCCACATCCTCGAAATTCATAATCAAAATTCACCTCATCGAAACCCCTTTAACGAATTTCACATCATCAAAGATCACATCAAACGAAATTCACATCGGTGACATCAGAACAGCAAAATTCACAACATAGAAGTTCACTTCATAGAACCTCCTAACCTCAAACTCACATCCTCGAAATTCCCCCCGACGAAATGCACTTCGACGAAATTCACAGTAAATAACTTCACTTGAATTCACATTTCACATCGTGGAAACTTACAACATGGAATTCGAAACTCACAACATTGAAGCTCAAAACATTGAAATTCGCATAGACGCAGTCACAACCAATGAATTCACAACATAGAATTCATTGCATAGGAAGTCACATCCTCGCAACTCACATTATCGAACATTACATCGACGAAATTCAAATCATACAAATTCACCTCAACCAAATTTCACAACAAAACTCACATCAACAAAAATCACATCAACGAAAATTCATATGGACGAAATCAAAATCATATAAATTCACAACCCAGAACTTCACTTCAAAGAGCAAACACCTCCTAGAAATTTACAAACAAGACACTCCCCTTTAAAGAAGATTGTACATGGCGCCCCTGCCCCTACCGCGAGCCCCGCTGCGCCCAACCCACGGCCGTCGAATAGGACCACCCCGCCCCACAAAGGGGCAATCCACCTTCTGATGCCCCGGTTGGCCACAACCAAAACACAGACCATCAAAAGCCGCAAAGTTATTCCTCCTGTTCACCTGAGCCGGGGTAAACTGGTGAGGAACAAGCTGATGGGGCGGCGGCTGGGGTTGGTACATCTGATGAACCGGTACCTGCTGCGGGTAAAACTGTGTGCCAAACTGCTGGGCCGGAGGGAACTGAGGTGGAGGGAACTGAGGTGGAGGGAACTGAGGCGGCGGGATCAGGAACTGCTGCGAAAGTGGCAACTGAGGCGGTGCAAACTGGTGAGGAGGTGGCTGACCATACCCTTGCTGTGGCGGCGGATGTAGATTAACAGCTGCGAACTTTTTAGCGACGTCCTCGTCCTCCTTTGGACCCAAAGCGCGTAACACCATTTTACCCAAACTGGGGTGTTGGGCATAAGCTTTAGCCTCGTACAACGTGGCCCTAAAGGTGGGAAGCTCCGCGTGATTTAGCTCTCTGGCCTTCTCCTCCAAGAATGCTAGGGACGAAAGAAGGCGAGCAGCAGAGAACAAGGGCGGTGGCACCCTAGCCTGTTCAACTACCTGGAACTTGGCTTCTTCCACCCGTTCCCTTTGCTTCTGCTCCGACAAATCCAGCAGCTGTTTTTGCAGCAGCTGAACTGCCTGAAAGGAAAAGAAAAAACACATAATGCACCCTCTCGGAGTCAGAACGTCTCTTCACTAGAATCCACACACGCATAAATAGCTAATGCAGGGATACCTTTTACTCAACATACATAAACACTTCAATCAAAACCAACCCAACCACACAAGGCAAAGCAGCTAAGTCAAGGGTACTCTCCGCTCAAAACACTGAAACTAACCCGTACCCACCACAGACACACAACCTTACTCACTGATCTTGCAACTACACTAAAAGGAAATAACATCGTTGCCACCAAACAAGGCTGAGCTGATATGAGGATACGTTTCGCTCACCACACTTAACCTAAAAACTTAAAAGCCCAGATTACCAACCAACACTACAAATACTTGCTCCCCACTATAACCCTGGAAACAAAGAAAACAGCTCACAACAAACCTTCACTACAAAATCTGCCTCCAACTGCCGAGTGTACCTCAAAATAACCACAAAAATCACTATAACATAAAACAGCTGAGTCAAGCAAATCGACCGCTCGCAACTCGAACCATACAATCGAGGAACAACACCACAGTAACAACAATCACCACAATATAAACCGTTGCAGCGAGAAATCCGTTCGCCCACAACCTCAAAATACAAGTGCCGAGACCACATCAATACAACAATCAAAATACAAGCGAAATAGCTGAGGCGTGAAAAACGTCCGCTCAAAACTCTAACAGCAAAATTAAACTGAAGAGAACACGACAGTAATAACAACAATACCACAAAAACAGCTGAGTCCAGAAAACCGTTCGCTCATGTCCACTCTACCACCACAACTGAAGAAAACACATCAATAAACAATCAACACGCCAAAATCAACTGAAGCGAGCCAAGCTACCCGCTCACCCCTCCACCCCGAGTGAAGAAAACACATCCATAAAAACAATCAAAACAAGACCAAGAGCTGAAGAGCAGCCAACACTTACCACAATGGATACAACCTAAACTGAGGAGGGAAACGCGTCCGCTCACACCTCTAACAACACTACAACCGACAAAGACACCTTATAATACAAACGCTCATTACACCTAAGACAGCTACGGCGAGAAAAAACCGCTCGCTCACCATTCTAGAAACATTACAACTGAAGAGAAGAAATTACTACCAACAATCCTTACACCTAAAGAGCTGCGGCGGGAAAAGAAAAACCGTTCGCTCAGAAACCTAGTAACACTACAAACTGAAGAGAACAAATTACTACCAACAATCGTAACACATAAAGAGCTGTGACGAAAAACCCGCTCGCTCACAATTCCAATAGCAATACAACTGTCGAGAACACATTAGTAAACAACAATCACCACAAACAACCAGCTTAGGCGAAGAAACCAATCGCTCACAACTCTAATTGCAATACAAATGAAAAGAACACAATACTACCGCCCAACAATTACCCACACCACAACTTAGGCGAGAAAGACCGTTCGCTCACAACCCTAACAGCAATACCTCTGAAGAGAACACATTACTACAAGGAGGTTGTAACCATCATCACAAACACAAACAGCTTAGGCGAGGAAACCGTTCGCTCACAGCTCTAATAATAAAATACAACTGAAGAGAACAAATCACTACCAACAATCATTACCAACAAAACAGCTTAGGCGAGGAAACCTTTCGCTCACAGCTCTACTAATAAAACACAACTGAAGAAAACAAATTACTACCAACAATCATTACACGCACAAACAGCTTAGGCGAGGAGACCGTTCGCTCACAGCTCTATAGCAATATCACTGAAGATAACAAACTACTACAAACAACCATTACAAACATAAAACAGCCTAGGCGAGGAAACCTTTCGCTCACAGCTTCTAATAATAACATAAAACTGAAAAGAACAAATTACTACAAACAATCAACACAAACATAAACAGCTACGCTAGAGAACTGTTCACTCACCACTCTATAGCAATACCACTGAAGAGCCCACAATAGTACCAACACTACAAACACAAAACATCTTAGACGAGAAAGCCGATCGCTCACCGCTCTAATAGCAACAGAACTGAAGAGAACACATTACTACAAATAATCAACACAAACAAAAAACAGCCTAGGTGAGAAAAACTGTTCGCTCACAAGTCTAGAAACAATACAATTGACGAGAACAAAATTATTACAAAGAATCATCACCAAAACAAACCTCCTAAGCGAGAAAAGCGTTTGCTCAAAGCCCTAGAAGTTCCGGTGACAAAAAATCTAAATTTCTAAGGATCTGACTTCCCCAAGCTGATGCTCCCGTTTCTCGGAGCGGTCCAGAATTCAGCTGCGGAAGTCACACCAAAGAAACTTCTTCCCGAAACCTCCCCAGCTCTGAGCCAAGACTTTCTCTCTAAACTAACTTAACTAACAAGCACACACACACACACACACACACAAAAAAAAAAAACATCACCACACCCCTCGTGTTACTTTTCCTACCTCTTGCAAAGTGTCGGCTTGCTCCTGTTGAACTGGCGGGGGCTGAGGTGCCACGTGAAGCCCTTGACCCGGCTGAGCAGGGACCGGGTTCACTGGAACTGCCGGCAGGACCGGGCCGGGTCCACCAGGCTGAGCGAGGGCTGGAACCTGAGCCGCCGGGACCGGAACGGGGACCGGAACGGGGACCGGAGCGGGAACCGCCGGTAAACCCACAAGACCAGGAACGACCTGTCCTGCAACCGGAATCACGCCAGCGGGAGCCAGAGGAGCGGCGACCGCGGGCACGGCAGCCGCGGGCACGGGCACGGGAGCAGCCGGGACGGGTGCCGCCGGCACAGGAGCAGGAAGCCGTGGGCGAATCATGATGGAGATGGAGCTGCCCCTCCCGCAACCCAGACAGCAGCGTAGGTCAAAAGAGGGGGAAATGCGTCTTTCTGATGCTTATATAGGATTTTGCTGAGTTGGGAATGTTCAGGTGTGTCCTGAGGTCACGTGGACTGCTCCCGACCAGGTGTCGCTTCTCTGGGACGCGAAACCAGGTCAGGACCGTCCACGCACCTCACTTAGAATAGTTCCTGTTTTAGTCTTTAGCAGTGTATACACTTCCTGGATCAAAAAAACGTATCTAAGCAGCTAAGCATACCGAACCCCCTAGAGGGGGGAAATCTACCGTTAGAATTGTATGCACATCTGTATTGTACAAACATTTTTGAACTCGTCTTAAGGTGGCATCACTATGAGCAATGGAATAATACCTTGTGAGGATAATAGAATCAGTGAAGACAACCCCACATCCTCCATGCACGACTGTACGAAAACTGAAGTGATTCCAGTCACTCCGCAGCACGGAGACAGGTAGATATTTATCGCAACGTTCGCAAAAGTGTCTATATATATGCCTGTTATATTTTTCAACATAAAACAGTGTATTGCCTTTTCATGGGGGCGATCTAACTATTAAGGTTCACGTTTTTGTTGTGTATCAAGGGGAAAGGTTGTAGTCTTGTTATTTTCGGCAGTACATTGTATAGAATCAAAATTAATCGGCCATTCTTTTCGAACAAATCTTGCAGCCTCTACTTCACAACGAAGTCAACGAACGGTGGGTACGTCAAGGTTAGAAATTACGACGGCGAATCCGGATACACCGTGAACCCCCCGGTTTACTTCTCCGGACGAGAGGTCGCCCACACCGCCAGCTTCACGTTCGACCTGGAGCCTCCCTATCACTGCTCCGTTTCAGGCGGTTGTACAGACAGCATGTTGGACAGGGGACCAGCAATTACTAAAGATGTAAGTCTGGTATATCTACTCCAGTAGTCACAAAAACTCAAAATATTCAATGTAACCCCATGGTGCTGCATTGTTAATACCCAATTAGGTGTTTTCAATATATGGACTCGTATGTGTCTCAGATTGTTGGTTCTGTACTTTTTTTATGGAGGCAGCAACACTAATCTACCATTTGGAAATTGTTGTAAACAAATCTAAAAGTAAAAGGATCACATAGGTATTTGAAAAGCCTTCGAAACAAACATCTTTGTTCAGTCACTGTCAATTTTTGTTCGATTAATCTAAATCAATGCATAGAATTCAGAGTTCAATTTTCAATTTTTTAACAGATCACAAGTATCATCATGTTATAACAAATAATTCAAAAGTATTACAAATATAATCTAAAAGCCCTTGAGCTGACCTCAATAACAGCAAAACATCGTGATTCTTTCCAGGGCCACATAAACCTCCGCTGGTCCGGATGGCGAGACGACGGTGCAGGGATAGCAGAGTACGAGTATGAGGTGTTCCTACTGGTTTTTGTTTGTTTTGTTTGTTTATTTTGAAACACCTGGGTAGCCTATTCAGTGCCAATACACTGGTTTTCGATAGGGCCCAGTTTCACATATACATACATGGAAAATAAAAAACAACTTACAGAGAGAAAAGTAGACATACACGTCGGAACATATGGGTACAACTGAAACATGAAAGACAGATAACTCAAAATCATAATCCAATCCAAGGTCAAACAGTTTGGAGGTCAGAGGTCACTACTCAGTACTGAGACTATGTTAGGTCTTTCAAAGCTGACTTAAATGTATTCAGGCTTGGAACTTGCTTAATGTAGGCTGGTAGTGAATTAAAGTGTTTAGCACCTCTGTAGGCAAATGTACGCTGTCCTGTTGTGGTCTTGAAAAAAGGTTTGTATAGGAGTGATGTCTGTCTGGTTTGGTAATTGTGTAAGTTGTGGTTGTGAGAGAAGGTGGATGATAGGTATGTTGGTGCTAGCCCATTTATACACTTGTAAACCATAATGCACACATGATCCCGCCTTCTCCCTGCGAGATACTGCCAGCTGAGCTTCTCATGAAGGTCGAGGACACTGCTGGACTGCTGGTGCCGTTCGGAGAGGAGCTGGAGGAACGATTACCAGCTGTTACTGGGCGTCATGTCACTCCAGACATCACAGAAGCTAATGTTGTCCTAAACGAGACAGGTATGTCTAAACATCAATGAAATTACAACTACTGCGTCTGTTAACTGGTTGTGACGGGGGGCGGAGTTGAACACATTCGTCTAAAATTGTTACATGTATTGTGTGCACTTCTCAGCTCACATGAGGAAGGCTGTATCTAGCACAGTCCCGCCCGTGTATTAAGAGGAAATAGGCTGAATGCACCGAATGCGGCGTCCGACTAACATGGTCATTACGAAAAAATGACACCGCCAACATCAACAACTCTCCGAATCATTTGTTAGGATGTAATAAATCTTTGAACATCGCAGCGTATATTTGAATGCAAATGCAGCTCTGTGCATGGACTTGGTAGTCAGTGGCAACAACACAGCGTACTTATGTACAATTATATCAGTAACACATCCCTGCTTTGTTAGGGCGCGTGCTATGTATGTTAGGGCGCCCCACGTTACTCTTAATGTAACCATAAGTAGATAATAATCACAACGAAATGAGCCCAAAATTCAGAACGATCTCAACATATATATAATAGTGTATCTTTTCGACACGGACACTTTTGTTCTGTAAATGGCATATTATGAATACCTCATTACTTTCATATCACAAAGTTTTGGAAAACGTGAATGTTTGCGTCCCTCTAACGTGAGTGCATGATCATTTTTTCCAGGTGTGTACAGTGTAGTTCTGACTGTTGAAGACTCCTGCGGTCCGGGTAACGGAAACTTCAACTCAGCACGCCGATTCCTCATCTTCGACAACAGCAGTACAGTAGAGGTGGATACATCCGGGCACTACCCTATGTGGGCTGTCCCCAGCAACTCTACTTGGCAGACTGACCTCCAGGACAGTGCAGGAAACGGGGCAAAGGTAAAAAATGTAACCTTTATTGTAGCACAACAATTTGGTAGTAAAATAATAAGCTAGACACTAATAATTACCATGATCTTAACCCCGTGAGATACGAGTAAAGTGGCCAGGTCATTTCTTCAACAAGCTGCACCGCGATAACAAGTTCTTGAATAATATTAAGGAACATCAACCTTCAATCACAACTGGGTACGAGGAACTGACAGGTATTTTTGCATAATATTAGTTTTGTAGACTTACCTTTTGCATTAATTTATCTTTTTATTTATTTTATGCTTCAAGTAAGTAAGAAAGATGATGGTGATGATGATGATGATGAGGATGAGGATGATGATGAGGATGATGATGAGGATGAGGATGATGATGATGATGATGATGATGATGATGATGATGATGATGATGATGATGATGATGATGATGATGATGATGATGATGATGATGATGATGATGATGATGATTTTTTTTTCTTATCGTCAGATCACATGTCGATTACTTTCGCATTCTCTCGAAAGGTCTTCCGCCTGTTACCAGATCCCGGGAGGCTATTCCCAACAAGAATGGTGTCGTGCTGTTTCAGACCGACTGGGCGGTAGATCATCACGGAGGACGGAGTCTCACATGTCCTCCCGGTAACTGGAGAAACGTTATAGATGAACTGGTAAGTCACAAACAAGGTACAAAAATATTCGAAGAAACAATTGAAGTCTGTAACTTCAAGACGCGTCTAAGAATCAGTTTCCTATTTCTATTAATTCAGCATCTTATCAGCAACTTGACCAAAACATTCACTTTGATATTATCGATCAGAAACTTCATTAATATCCTCGGACTTTCAAAAGACTGTTGGAAAGTCGAATCACTAAAATCTATCCGCTATATTGAGAATCCTTCTCAGATGGAACAAGAAGACCTGGACATCGCCCGACAGGACGGAGACACCATCCGGGTCTGGGTTCGCGCCTTTGACGTCATGGGAAACGTTGCTGTGGACAGCGTCATTTTCCACGTGGACTCGTCTCCACCAACTGTGGATGATGTCTCACTCTCACGTCATGACATCACTGGGTTGGCTGTACATAACTCAGAGGACCTCTTCAATATGACGTAACATTCCCTTTTGTTTTCTTAGTAATCAAAATCAATACAGCTGACACTACGTTATAGTTTTGTTCAATACTGGGCGGTGTTTAATTTCCTTCACAACATCCACGCCATATTTCTTTTCAATTTCTGAATATTCCTTTTTGGTATGTATTTGGGTGAATTAGATATACTCTCTCTATCCCTCTTGTTCTCCAGAGATGCTGCCATTAGGTACCATGAGGTTACCTCGATTCGACAGTAATAGCTCCACGCGGCCATAACCGTTTGCTGTTGTTGTTTCGTTTTCAGGGTGGTGTTCACAGCCTATGACGACCACAGCGGGCTGCATGAGATCCACTGGCAGCTGCACGACATGGCGGACCCACGGGTGGTGCACGGGGAAGGACAAGTTGCTGTCCGCAAAGTAAATTACACATAATGCACCGAATTCAAATAACGGTTTGTAATACAGTTTTTCAGTAGCCCTCTTATTTTCAATCTCCAAGTAAAAGCAAAATTGTTACGTTTTCCGATCAGCCTGTTTCTGGCACACTGCTTGGAGAAAATATCAAATTGTCATGTTGCGAAATAAGTTGAAATAATCTTTAGATTTTCCAAGTAAGATAGAAAATAGGCATCCGCAGTCCTAAAGGCATCATTTCAAATTCCAGGTAAACGAGTCGGAGTGCTCTCCGCCCATGTGCACCTGTATCCCCAAAGACAGGGAGTGTTACATCCGGAACTACCAGTTTGAACTGGATGAAGACAAGATGAACTACCCACTTGGAACCCACGACTTTGACTATCACTTCGTCATTACAGTCACAAATAACGCCATGTTACAGACACAAAAGACGTTACAGGTAGGGGTGTATCTGCCTTACCTTACTCTTATCAATGCAAATCATCTACACTCGAAATATGCAGACATTTCAAGAGTTCACAATGAAAATTATTTACCTTTACAACCCTTAAGTAGCCTGAAGATAGTCCGTGTTCGTTTCATCAAGTATAAGTTATGGTTTTGAATGATGCCGTATCCGTCAGGGATAGAATGAGATTTGATGTACTTTAATTTTGACATTTTGACTCGCACCCCTATTGTACAGAATCTTTAAGCTATCTAGTACATTTGTATACTTATACCTCACCCCAGGTGACGGTTGACGCCAGCCCCCCGCTCTCCGGCCATGTTCACGACAGTCTCCCCGGTGAGACAGACACAGACTACCAGCAGGACGGCGTCATACATGCATCATGGGAAGGGTTCTTGGACAGAGAAAGCGGCGTCATGTTTTACCTGGTGTCCGTCGCACCGGAATGCCTTACCTTGGAGAACATGACGTCTCTCGGCAACGACTCTGTTGTAAGTTGCTATATAATATTATCATACTATACTGCATCGTAAATACTATGTAATTTTTCACAAGAGTAGTCATTCTTAATATCTCTTACTAGTCCTTCACGAATTGCGTACCATAGGTAATAAGTTATAAAGTTTAACGTTGTTAAGATATATTCTAAAACTCGTTTATTTCCACATCATGTCATGTAACAAGGAATTAGCCTCATTCCACGCGATATAGATTGTCACCATAATAAGGTATAGAAGATTAAGTTCACTTGAAAGTTCATCTGTGTTGGTAGGAATCATTCTGAAAAGTTATTAGGACAATTTGCTTAAAGTCAGCATAAACGGTATCAATGAGAACTTAGTACCTTATTGGAAAGAAATTACGATTAACAGGCGACACTTTAATTCCGGACTGACACTCTAATTCCGGACGACTTTCACCATTAAGGCATAGTTTGAGTAGGAGACTTGATATTCAAGAGTATGTTATAGTGCTTGGTGAAAGTTACGTAGGTATCATCGGTAGGTCCCCTGGGACTTGGTCAGTTTTGCAGAATTTTGCAGAATTCTGCATCATCTGCAGAATTCTGCACATCATCTGCAGAATTCTGCGCATCATCTGCAGAATTCTGCACATCATCTGCAGAATTCTGCACATCATATGCAGAATTCTGCGCATCATATGCAGAATTCTGCGCATCATATGCAGAATTCTGCAAGCCATATGCAGAATTTTTCTGCCAAACACAAAATATGACTGAATTTGCAGTGCTCACGGTATTAGAAGGTGGAATACCCTGTGGATATACACTCGCTTAACTATAGCAACATATAAAGTCCAATTGATTCAAGATGTACATTGTCCTCTACTCCTTGTCATATCCAAAATGTCACTATACTCTGTATCTGTGTCTATATAGCCGGTATAACCACCCTTCCGCGCAACACACAAGCTTCGCAGAGGCATGCTGTGTGGCAGCAGCTGGTTATATTACACCAAACGACTTGTCACATCTCACCTAAATAAATTATGTAATATGCAACTGCATGCATTGTTTAAAGCTATCTTATGAGAATACCTCTACGGTATTGGCACAGGGAAACGGCTTACCGACAATAGATTTTGGTCATTTTATGCAAATTTGCGATTTTGCGACAGACCGGAAAATGGCGTCCCGATTGTCCCATTCCAACTTCCCGCCAAACTTTACCTCCAATTAGACACAATTTCTTTTCAGACATGCGGTCAAAGTTATTTTTCATACAAAAATGTCAGAGCAAGGCGCCAGTTCTTGCCGGGGGAAGTTTGGTTGAGGTTTGGCGGAAAACAAAGTAACGGAAAGTAGCGGTCACTGTTTTTTGTTTACATGACATGTCCTAACTTTGAAATTATATAGAATAACTTTTCGATGTCCTTCCCTGTAAGAATTTGTATCAAATTGTAGGTACATTTCTCATAAACATGATGACGAAAAATGCAGGGGGTAGGGCTTCGAGAAAAGCTCAGACACGTCCGAGAGTGCAAACATGAATGTCCATTAGATAATTGAAGTTCTGATGTGACCTTGCAAGATCTCGCGTCGTTCTCCTGCGATCTTGCCCTGTTTCGCAAGATCTCGTGTGATTTTGCGAGAAAGGCCGAATTATGGCCCGGAGCTGATTGGATAAGCCAGTCACGTGGTAGGGTTCCACCACCGCCTGCATGGCCGCGTGCAAATGTGGCATAGACGCCATTGTTAACGTTTCCCTGTGCTTGGGTACAACGAGTTCCACCCCATAGCTACAATTGTTCTAGGAAAAAAGCTGGTACTCCCCACAAATTACTTGTTTAGTTTGGAGTATGGGAGCTGTGGGAAAACTAATTGCACTCAGGCCATTTGAAGCCTGGCTTTTGTGGAAAAAATCCTATGAGCGCTGTTGATATCTCGAGTCATCATGTCAAAGTTTTCGCAGTTACAAAGCTGGCAACTCAGGAATTTCGATCTTCTTTTCCATGGCATAAAAGATGGCAGAAATTTATTCTGAGGTGCATGAAGCAAGTAGAACCATATGATACATCAAACTGTCAAAGTCCATCCCAGTAATTTTTGGAAATAACATTAGAAGTTCAGGCCAATTTGATGTATTCTTAGCCTAGAACTATGATAACATGATTATGTTAAAAAAGGGTCCAATGATACTGCTAGCATTGAGGGTGATTTTCTCTATTTCAGGTGGTCTATGGGAGGTGTGCGATACTTACTGTTATGTGATATGAATGTCATTTGTCATTCATTGCTGACATTTGGTCTATAGTTATACCCAATATCTAACATTAATAAGAAATTTTCCCAAAACGCTGATTTCTTGAGGCTGCTGCTGTACATGTATCTTATTCTGACTAAAAGAAGCAGGTTCCGAAAATACAATGAACTCACACACTACATGTAAATGTACAATATAGTTATCATCGGTGCATGGATACATGTAGCAGAGACAGCCAGTACAGTCATTGACTTTGTGAGATTGACAAGCCTCCGTAACAGTCCTTCCCATTAGCGAATTTATCAGGTCCATGTTTTGGGGCTGGTTGGCCGTATCTGCTTGAGCCCCTGTATCTGCTTGGGATCCTGAAACCGTGGTGAGCTTGTAACTTCACACAGCTTGTAGCATCTGCTTGGTGATAGTATTGTGCGGTAAAAGATATTGTAAGCTCACAGCGGTTTCAGGATCCCTAGCAGATATGTGGCCTCAAGCAGATGCCAAAGACCCTGGACCTGATAAGTTGAAAAATCGCTAGTGGGAAGATCTGCAACGGAGGCTAGAGATTTACAGGATTTTCATCTTTGGCATTCATTCTCTCTTTCATATGTTGTTTGAAAGTAGGAGAAAGATAATAAGCTACATGCATATACAATGTATTGTGCATGAAATGAACATCAATTATTATAAATGCTGTACTGCCACATCAGGTTATGATAGTAGAATCACTAGAATGGTTGACAAAACATCTTGTCACAGGTGTCTCATTAGTGGATAATGTTCCCAAGTTACCCTGAAGTCTTCAAAAGGATCTAAAGCCTACATAATATACACATCAAGGCAAAGTAATGTACAAAAAGATATTAAGTATTGAATGTACAGCAAATCTAAATCAATGCCAAGTAGTAAAGATGTGATGGGGAGAAGCTCAGATGGTGACTACTTACTTCAATTGGAGGAAGGAAGCACCCCCTGGAAGCTATGACTAATTTCATTTGTCTCAATTACATGCTAGATTACTGAGCTAGTCCTCAGGAGACCCTCAGCCCCCTGTTTAGGCTATTACCAGGCTATCGCCCTTCTGGTGAGATAAATCATCCAGTTTGTGTCAGTTGACAAGAGGGACAAGTACCTAATGTTGCTTGGGGTGACCAGTTCACATCTATTTATCTCAGCTCAAGAATAGCTGAGTTGTGGCAAGGAAGCCCACACGTGTGGCCACTACTTACAATGTACATGAATCTATCCTTTAAGTTAGTCCTACTGACCAGTCTAAGGGGTCCGGACCTTATTGCTACGGCCGCGTGGCGCGTTGGATACACCCGATCCCTCGATCTCGGAAGTTAAGCAACGCGCGGTCCGGACAGTGCTTGGATGGGGGACCAACCAAGGACGTCCGGATTGCTGTAGCCTCACGAAAGCTTTCCACAAAATCGTCTTCCGGGAGGGACGTAAAACGGGGGTCCCGTGCTCGAGGAGGTGCCTCGAACACGTTAAACAGCCTCATTACCCTACACATTGGGTACCTGCCTGTGGCACTGGCTGCAAATACACCTGATATTATTATTATGGCGGTACTGGTTAAGTGCATTTCTTTTTGGGCACTGGCGGCCAGCGTTTGATTCCCAGGAGCCAGTACCACGTGCCCCTTGCGTTTCATTGGTTCCCACACCAGTCTTGTTACTGTAATGGCAAAAGTGCCATATAGGGATATTGAACTCAGAGATTTCAGGAAGAATCCAAAAAGATAAGGGGGCATAGTGTAACAGTGAGATACAAGCGCCTCTTACTGACCAGTCTAATGAGTCCTTTAAGCCTTACTATATATAGTAAGTGCGTTTGGTTTGCGCTGTAGGTTGAGCTTCGATTCCAGGGAGCCAGGAGACTGTCTTTGATATAGTGTTACAATCCAGTGGGGTAGGTTATGTTTTGAAGGGTTGACCCTAACCTTACTACTGGTGCTGCTACCCCAGTGGAGGTCATGAGGTCAGCTCACACTGCTGCTATTGTGTGCAAACCCCCACAGTTCATTCTATATGTATAAACCAGAATCCTTTCCACCTGCAATATGCCCTCAGCCAGGGACAACATTGTTGAATGACAGGCGTATAATGGTTAATCCCAATCCCTGCCAGAAAGCAGGCTTGGTGTTCCTTCAGGGAAACTGGAAATGCTGTGGCCAGAGACCAGAAAAGAAAGTGGTGCATGTCTCACTGTATTGTGTGAATGTTACCATTTCGGCTTTGTGCTAATATGTAGCTGTTCTACATTTATATGTACCTTTTTGTATGTGCATGTGTGTATGTGTGAAAAATGAATTTCCAGTATAGACACTTAACGTTATATCTTGTCTTTGCTATGTGCAGTAATGTACACATCTTACCCTATACAATCACAAAGTAGATATTTTGTAGATATAAGTTGTATGTTACATATATCAGTCATGAGTAAAAAATGATTCAGGGTTCAAGGCAGTATTTGGACGCAATAGATAGGATTTGATCAAGACAGTATTTGTTATCTGTCTCCTTGTGTATGCAAATAAAAAAAGCTGTCTTCTTTAATGCAAATAGTCATAAATCATAAACTTTAGCACCTACATTTACAGTTCACCATCATTATGGAAATATGCTGTTTTACAGTTTTGTTTTTAGTGTCTCTCTAAAATGGCAACACAATATTCTGACAGTGCACTCTTGTGAGAGCAGACACTGTCAGAGAACTGTTTTCTGGGTCAGGACACCTCGGGAGGGTCAGGTTGTCAACTGAAGTAATTAACACTGGTCTCTGGATTTGCCCTATGTTCTGGTCCTGGCAGGATCATATACCCTAGGGCAGGGTGGTGTAGGGGAAACATGCTCTTGTCTGGGTTAAAATGACTATTTCACCACAGGATACTGTCCTCATCCATACATTCTCCTGAACTTTGGGAAAGATGACCTTACCTCATGTACAATGGACATGCATGCAGTACATGTCAGCATGCATACAATGATTACTGTGAAAAAAGTGTATAATGTCCTTGATTTCTAGATACTATGCTAGCTTCTGGTAGATGAAAATGAATGATCACTTGAAAAAGTGTTGAAAAAATATTCATGCTTTCAAGAAATATGTTTCACAAAGTTAAAATGTACAACCTGTAGGAAAGGTTTAATAGGAGTGAAAATGAATTGAAGATCATGCCTGAAATGCATCTGTTTGACCTTTTGTCATGACTTCTACCTCCACCACCAGACACCTATTGGATCCCTTGTGAGAAGGGGCTGGAAATTCATACAGTGAAACAGAAATCAACTAGAGTGTAGAACATCAAGGTTTAAAAGAAACATGTAAAGTTAAAAGCTTTTAAAAAGATGAAAATACATTTAATAAGTTGAACTCCTTCCTTTCTGTTGAAGAATATCAGATTTGCTGCATTTTGCAATTTAGTGGTGCTGGTAAACTTTCCTAGATTACTGTGAAAATAAAACCTCTCCCAGGTGACCAGCTGGGGCAGGTCTGGGCAGAGGCCTGTCAGTTTACAGAGTTGAGTAGAGTACACTTCTGTGGTCTTGTAGTTGGGCAGGAATCTCCCACGAAATTTAGAGTACATGACTGTATGGTGGTGCTTGGGGTAGAATAATCCAAGGATGCCAACAAGATAGTCCCGAAACAAGAATTAAAGGGAGCCAAGATATTTCCTGCTTGGAGTTATCTAACATTGCATTCTAAGTAAGAGATACAAAGAAATATTCAGTAGTTCAGTAGAAAACCTTTACTTTTGGTAACCAGTATGTTGGGTGCTAGAATTACAGTCTGATGATGGTGCCCAGTGTTCCTTTGTTCCAAATTTTCTATATGGAGATTCATATTTTCACTGTTGACTGAACTGCATGGTATTGGGCCCATTTATCTCAATTGAATGTATCAAATCGTTTTCAATGGCTCCTCAAATTATGGCCTTCGTTCTTTAGACTGGCGACGATTGAATGTCGTGCAGCTGCCTATCGTCACAACGTCGCCGGTATTTATTGGCCGTCTAAAAAGGATCAAAATAGTCGTGAGACGGCTATAAACGGTAATGTCACGACCACCTTGGACCTGGTCGTGCGACCCTTCAGCGAGGGGCTTGTGGCTTTTTTTTTCTTGTCTAAAGAAGAACTGTCCCCAGCGATGGAAGTGGGTGATATGCTAATAAGCCTACAGGGTGCTGTTTCCTGTCCGGGAAGGAAAGTTTCTATCGTTTTCTTTGTAAATATGCATGCAGTTAGCAATGGAAACATATTTTCTCATCTGAAACCGGTTATTCTGGTGCGACGCCCTGCCACCATGGCAGTGGCTACTCTGGTATGCTCCCATTCTTCGATCCCGGAGGGGGCCGCAAACGTCAGATTAAATCACAGGTATTGCCCATCTCTGTTGAGCACGTTCTCAACGTCTCATGTGCAGTAGTACATTGTACATCTGCAGGGCAACAGTTGTTGCAAAGTCAGTAAAAACTTCAGTTTTTGCATTAAGAAAACAAGCGGTTCCCCTGCCATATTGAATTTGTGCGCAAGAGTTCACTTTGAGTCATACGCGCACATCAATGGCATTCTGTGCCGCGGGGGTCCCGTGATATTACCTGACCGTGTATCTAAACAGAATCGTTGCTCACAACAATAATCGCATGACCGTTGTCAGTCTAAATTTGAAGGACTTTCCACTTTTGAAACTGACTGCCCAATAATTATTGAAGCTTGGAAAGTTGGATCTGTAACCTCCATTAACATTAATCTGCCGGGTTACATAAAACTGCCACTTTGAAAAACAGTGTATTTGAGAGATATCTTGTGCAGCACCCCCAGGTATGCACAGTTTATATATACAATTTGGGGTGCATTATACTGGGGACGTTAGGTAGGAGATCTGTTGCAATCTTTTCAAGGTGAGAATTATGTACCCTGGTACATGTTACAGGCATTGGAGGTTCAAATCACCCAGGTATGAATTGAACCTGCTTGGTACAGGTAACTACACTGTACATGCATTTTCAGGCTGTAGGTTGCAGCTATGTCTCTCTACTATCATCTAGATTATTAAGTGAGGTTGTTGTCTTCCAATGATTTAAAACTTTCAATATATAGCACTAGTCTTAGTATCTGCAAGTTCCCCCAGAGTACAACATGTATGTAACAGTACTGTAACAATACATTTACTAGTTTTATTTGTGCCTCAACCTCCATAGAAAACAGAGTAATGAGAAAATAGATTCTTGATAATTACATGACCTCAATTCCCAGTACATATGTGTACTTTACTTTGTTGTCTGCCATTACGAATACATCTATTCCTGGTCTCCAAGCTTCATGATTCTAAAGACCCACCGACATCATCGTTATCTTGCTTCAATGCTTTTACATGAAAATCTTTAGTTAATGCCCCATGGGTCTCAATCATAGTATTACTAGTGCAACAGTGGGGTCAAGCGCCACTAACTGACTAGTCTACAATGTAACTGGTCTGGACCTTTTAGCCTAGTGGTTAGCTTGTGTGTGGGCCGGCAGACCCGGGTTCGATCCCTGCTCTGCGGGAGCCAGGAGACTGTTCTACTCTCTGCTCCTCTTATGTTTTACTAGTTTCACACACCAGTATATACATGTACATGTACATGTATTTGAAAGCTTCATCCCTATCCCTGCCAATCTGAGTCAATGTTTAACTCCAAGCCTCCACCCATAGTATGTTGAAACAGCTGGGCTTAAGGGCAGACTTCAAAAGCCACCCGCAGTATCCCGCAGGTGCCAAAAAAATCAATTGTCCTAAAACATGTTATCAACATGTAGAATCTGACCTTCATAAGATTGTAAATAGTGTTAACAATGTTAAAGAACCCACCACACCTTTCGAAAAAGAGTACATGTAGGGGCATGCCCCGGTGTGTGATGGTCCAAACCTTACAGTCCGGTCTGGGATGACATCTTGAAAAGGTGATAGTTCACCTGTTATGTCAATCCTTCCACAAATGTGGTAAATCGAAATAAATAAATAAATAAATAACAAGAACGAGATTGATAGAACATGTAGCAAATAACACAAAAGGTACATGTAACTGAGGTACAGCCGGTTAAAGTAGTACTCTAACTTAGACCAACTGCCAAGGAGGTTTTATATTAAATACCTCCTTGGACCAACCAGTTGTAACCTTTGGAAAAAGACTTTCTCACCTGTATAAGCTAAATATCATTTGTCACCATCCCCCACTCTCTGTATGGCAATGATATGAAAATTAAGTAGAGTAGAATCTAAGGCATAAAACATATGAAAAGATCTTTTCCTTTGTTTTGTTTTTCTGACTGGGGGTAGCGGCTGTGGTAAAAGTTGGTGTGTTGGCCCTGTAGCCGAGGAACTGGCCTGTGTAGGTCCTGGAAATAGTCTGGCATCCAGGCTACAACTTACAAGCCAAGAAAAAAATGAAGAAGACAAGACACCAGAACTGTTCACAGCTATGAAACAAAACAACACAGCGTCCACTATGTCAGTGCCTTGTCCTGTGGAAGGCCAGTCCCGAAGGTCTTCAGGCCCATAATCGGGTGGACATACCAGGGGATCATTTTGCCCCAGTTTCTTGGGTTCTGAGAAAGGGGTCATTGAGTCAGGTCAACTTAGTGGGTTGTTCAGGTCACCCAGAGGTATCAGACAGATTGGTCTCAGATTTATCAACTGGTCCAAAGATTCAAGGCTAAACATGGTTATTCCCTGACTAACTTCACCTGTCACATATTTATCACATACGTTTGTACTTACACAGTCATGTAAATGAATGATCAACCTACTATTCCCAGTATTAAGGTTCAAACAGAAGCAGTGTATCATATCTCTGATACATGTACACAAAGCCACTATAGGAGATACCTGCCAGGTTGACCGGGGCAAATCCCTCAATGACATCAGATTTAATTGTCTATGACATTTTGAACCCTCGTAATCCCTATTTCCGGCATTCTGAGAGGAAAATAATTGTGGAGCATATTTTGCATTATTTTTTTTCAATGGCCCTCCACCACGGCTTGTGGTTGCTATGGAATGGGCGATTGGCATGCACATGCATGTACATGTACATAGACAAGCTTCTCATCTATATCTGAAGCCATGCATGGAAGTAGCCAACCATGAATGCGTAACTAATACTAAACAGGCAAAGAGATCCTTTCTCAGCTGGACAGAATTGTCACAGTCTTCTCCTAAAATGGCTTCAAAGGCCATTATGCCTTACAAAATCCTTACAAAAGTACTCTCCAAGCAGAGGTTGGGAGAGAAGGTTGTGACCATCTTATCATATGCCCTGTTTTCTCTCTCTCTCTCGATCACAATCTTCTCTCCTAACCTCTGCTTGGAGAGTAGCCTGCCCACTGTAGCCCACATCTGGCCTGGCCACTTTGGCACACCTCACAGTCACAGGTTACCCTGTAAGTGAGGGCTAGTATCACATGGGGATACTGTTATACAAACCAATCTGTCACACCTATCTACAGAATGATCCTTAGATAAACTATTAGCCTACTTAACAGCATGTAGCAGCTACTGGAATTGTTGACCTAGTTGCTGAAACAGCTCCTGGTGTTACTAGGATTGGTAAAACAATTGCAGTATTTCAGCTAATGATGATTTTGAGATTTGATATATTACAGGTAGAAATTGTAAATACCAAAGGCAACTTAAAATGGACACATTTTCTTATTCAATTGCTGTCGGAGCAATCATGACAAAATGTCCATAACTGACTAGCTTGCTCGCAATGTTCCCTAGTTTCACTAATAATTGTTCAATAGACTTCACACCTTATGTGGCGAAATAAAGTTCTCTCTTATAGTTCTCTGACTCCCTTATGCAAAACAGGTAAAACATCATATATTCATTTATTGATTGATTTCTATGAATATATATATTGAAGTATTATCAATGATCATGAATAATCTGAAGAAACTTAAACAAAACTTGGACCCATTATGTATAGTTATGCATAAGACATAAAACTGAGATCTAGGAGGCCACTCTGGAACTCCAGCATTAAACTGGGGGTGTTAAATAGTAAGAACTTACAAGGGCTGAATTTAAAGGCATCCAGAGTGAGTAGGGCAGAGAATTTTATGAGGCTGCTTGAAACTTGAATAAAAAAAAAATTCAATTTCTAGTCATTCCTACACAAAGTAAGTTTCAATAACACTATATATCGACATCAAAGGAGCAAAGATACAATGTCGTTGTGTGGTGAGAACTGATAGAAATTCTAAAAGAATGATCCTGACTGTCCATCACAAAGTAGCGGTTCGACCAATGAGAGAGTGACTGCTTATGTTTTAATTTTGCATTTCTATGTTTTGACGGAGGTGGGCGGGGCTATGGTATGGGTCTAGCAAGAAGACATTTGCTCTCTGCACGATTGGAGTACCACATGCATATAGAAGCTGAGTTTTAATCTATCCAAATGTTAAGTGTTGAGATTTACTCGTTCCAAGTGTCCTATTGCATGTACTTACAACTATCACATGTCAGGTTCATATTTCACTGTTACAGTAGTGGACAACATGTCTGACCTTGGTGTCAAATCAAAATCTGACCTTAAGTGGGACAACCACATTGTTAGTATGGTAGCTAAAGCAAACTCAATGCTTGGTTTTCTAAATCGTACTGTAGGGTTCAATTCCAACCCTGACATTTGGAAAGCGTTGTACCTTTCTATTGTCAGAAGTGTTTTTGAATATTGCTCACCAGTTTGGAGCCCTATGTCACGTAATCTCACAGCCCTTCTTGAGGGCGTCCAGCGGAGGGCATCGAAATTCATTCTTGGGCCCTCCGCAGGTCACCTCGACTATAAGTCAAGACTGTCTAGCCTAGGCTTGCTGCCTCTGTCTTACAGAAGGGAAATATCTGATGTTGTAGCATAATTGTTAAGTCCCATGCAAAGGTGTTCGACTTGGATGTAGCGAGCCTAGCCAACTTTCCTACAAGAACAACCCGTAGACTAAGGCCATACATGTTAGTTCCATCTAGACTTAAAACATCAGCATTTGCATTCTCGTTCACACCTTTCCTCATCTCGATTTGGAACAAACTTGAGGTTGAAACAAGAAGGCTGGGTACAAATGCTTCAAGCCCTGCCGACGTGGCTACCTTCAAAAGGAAACTCTTTTCTGTCATGAGAAATAGGTTCTGCCAATCGTTCAACTTGGAACAACCCTGTACATGGTCACAAGCGTGCAGTTGCTCCACTTGCCTTGCTACAATGCCTCGTTAATTTGTAACGTTCAAATTGCTACCTCATTATGAATCTTGTGCTGTTTCTTTAATTCATCTCTACCTTTGTATTGTATACTTAGTTAAGTTGAATTCTATGTCGATTTATTTATATCGGTTATCTATATTGTTTTATGATAATGTTTTGATTGTGTGCGGGGTACACCTGTTTTGCCATGCCATCCATTTTTATCAGTCAGCGCCAGAGAGAGCCCCTGTCATATTTGGACAGATTAGACTGTGTAAATCATGGTAGACTGGTGAATTGCTGTACAATGGACTGTACTATGGATCCAGCGGGTAGATATGGTTAGATGACTTAGATCAGTGACAGACCATTCTTCTTATAGCATCATTCGGTTGAATGTAGGAAGTTTCTAGGACGCGGATTCAGCTCTGCCACAAAAGAATGTGACAGATGATCATGTCAGCACCGCACCGTCAAAAGCGACTGCTATGTCGGTCCATGCGTCTGTAGCCCTAACCGAGTCGCTGTGCGGTTTCCAACTAGATCTGAGAACTGCGATTAGGTGTATGTTAAGACGCCAGTCTTTTATTATTGCAACAGTATGTGAATATACTGCTGCTGCGAACCTAAAACCGCCGACAACACCCCATGTCATCCTTAACGCGAAATCAAATCCCTGCGAACTTAAATACATTCACAGCAATAAGACAGTGTACAAGTAGAGACCAATCTTTATTGAGTACAGCATGCTGTCTGCCAAAACGCAATGCCGCCTTTGCTTTGGTAGGCGTGCATCTCTTTATGGTGACCCGCCCAGGACCTCCCATACGATCGCTATCAACGTGGTTGTCAATGGAGACCACCTTATTTTGTTAGTGAAAACAATTTCAGACATATTGGCATTATTGTGCCTCTACATAGGCACTTATCAGCTCATTTGTACCGCGTTTGCCGATATCTAGCGCACCTTTTTAGTTAACTTGTCGACGATTTTTGAAAAATTTTGGTGCAGTTATCCGGCATTCGTGACAATACGCAGTGCAGATATGCAGAGTCACTAACAATGCAGTGAATAGGAACCGGTTTGGGATTTTGGGATTCGGTGCAGGTAAATGGAATGTGCGTTTATCCGAGGTGCAGTTAAGTGGCTTCTACTGTACATGTTCTAGCAAAATAATTGTAAGGTTGATTCTCCATTCTAGCCATGCACCGTCTTTCCCCTTTAAATCAACTGCCTCCTGTGTTCTACATTTGCTTGGATCCTTGTAAGTGAGCTACAAAATGACCATAATCTAATTCGTCATGAACAAAAAACGATAGCTGTTATTCTGCTATTCTGAAATTTGGGCGAGGTTACGATGGGTCTTGATCAAAGTACAAGTGCCATGCCTGGCAGTGTGCCTAAAGCCACCCCGACAGGGCCGTACAGATGGTAGGTAATGTTGGCGATGTTATGAAAACTGTGTGGAAATCAGGCCTAGACTAAGACTGTTATTCACTTCCCTCTGTAATTTTCCAACCAGCACTCACTTTTAGACAATATACGATCTTCCATGTATTCAAACTTAAACCTGAGAAGGTAAGATGTGACATGACGTCATTCGGTGTAATATAACCAGCTGCCTCCATGGCACGTGCTTGCAAAGCTTGTGTGTTACACGGAAGGGTGGTTATACCGGCTATATAGACACAGATACAGAGTATAGTGACATTTTGGATATGACAAGGAGTAGAGGACAATGTACATCTTGAATCAATTGGACTTTACATATGTTGCTATAGTTAAGCGAGTGTATATCCACAGGGTATTCCACCTTCTAATACCGTGAGCACTGCAAATTCAGTCATATTTTGTGTTTGGCAGAAAAATTCTGCATATGGCTTGCAGAATTCTGCGCATCATGCACAGAATTCTGCATATGATGCACAGAATTCTGCATATGATGCACAGAATTCTGCATATGATGCGCAGAATTCTGCATATGATGGGCAGAATTCTGCAGATGATGCGCAGAATTCTGCAGATTTCTGCAGAATTCTGCAAAATTCTGCAAAACTGACCAAGTCCCAGGGGACCTACCGATGATACCTACGTAACTTTCACCAAGTACTATAACATACTCTTGAATATCAAGTCTCCTACTCAAACTATGCCTTAATGGTGAAAGTTCGTCCGGAATTAGAGTGTCAGTCCGGAATTAAAGTGTCGCCTGTTGATCATAGTATTGTTCTACCTGTAGAGTATGAATACAACTTCTACCTACACAACGTGGGAGGCCTTACATTCGGGCACCTACTACTGCACAGTTGTCGCCTTTAACCGTGCTCTGGAGCCGTCAGACCCCGTGTCTTCAGACGGTGTGACCGTGGACACCACCCCGCCCGTGCTGACGGAGGTTGTTGTGGACAGCGCACACTTCAAACCCGGACTTGTTCGGGACGGAGACGGAAACGTCTGGCTGGTGGACAGGAGTGGGTACCGACAGCCGGCTCCGGGGTGTGGGTGAGTTCCCTGTAAAAGATTGGCTGAGCAATAGTTGATATAGTAAGTAAGCTGCGTCTTTATCATCTCCATGAAAAATTGAGCTTTTTCATGAAGATATTGTTTTGAGCGTGTTTGTATGCGTCTTTGCGTGTGTGTTTATGTGGTGCCCCGATGCTTGTAATCAGCATAACTCAAGAACGTCTGGATGTATTGTAAAGATATTTGGTATGTGGCTAGGTGTGGGAAAGCAAAGGTCACGGTCGATTTTGGGTCCCCGGTATGTGACACTGGAACTGCATTGGCGTTTTTGTCAAAATCTTCCACGGAGAATAACTGAAGAAAAGTACAACAGATTTCCGTGTTATCTAATATGCAGGTAGCTTGGAAAAAGATGTACACAGTGAAGTGCAATTTATGCAAATTGGGACTTTATTTGCATAAGTAATGAGGAAAATCTATATTTCCATTCTAGAATCTAGGCATGTTGTGTCAGCTTGCCCCTGTTAGTTGCGAAACTAGGGTAAGTATTCCCAAGGGACCCAATAGCTGGTGGTCAAACCACAAAGGGATATACAACCAAACCTGTATACTTGTTTCTATTATATAGATAGCTTAAGTGTTCCTTGATATAATGAAATGATGATAATGCGAATCAAAATGTAATTTGCGTGATTAATGGGGGCATTTTATAAACCAACTCAGTTCAATGGTACTACAGTTCAAAAATGCAACATATGTACTTAAGTAATAAAGGGACATTGATAGATAGAAAATATGCAAATGAAGACCTTATTTGCATAATTAATAAGAAAATACTGTAATTCCATTCTGACAGAGAACTGGAATTTCATATTTGTGGCATTTGGAAGTTACTTGACAGTGAACATAGTTGAATATAGATTATGCAAATGTGGATCTAATTTGCATAATATATTTCATGGAGATTTGAGGTCTCCGAACTCTTGTTGTTATCATGCAGGGATCAAATAAATCCATATATTTGACGATAGATTGCTATGTCAAAATGTCAATTACAGAATGTATAGTTTACATAACATGTCTTTCTTTGCAGGAATGTGTCTGGGCAGGTAGGCGACATTGAGATTTGGCCACTCCTCCGAATGTCAAATGGTACGGTGCATCCTGGGTACACTGATGGCAGTGACTGCGACCTTTACGACGAACTGTCAATCAAAACATACGTGTCTCGAGAGAATATGGTAAGCATGACAAGTATGATGCCCAAATCATATCATCGGTTAAAAATATCGCCAGTTGTGATAGCTAACAGAGATTCCTACATTTCAGTTATCGGTCCATTGGTACGGAGAGGACCAGGAAAGTGACATCTATGACTACGAGGTTGGGTTGAGCAGTACGGAGTCCCCGGACCTTCCAGACATACTTCCGCTCACATCAACAAACTCCCGTCCACACTTCAGCACCTACCATCCCAACCTGGGGGAGGGGAAACAGTTCTACCTGGTGATAAGGGCAGTCAACAGGGCACAAATAGTGACAACTAAGGTACTGTGATTTTTTTCGGATCTCATGGATAGTCTGTTTGGAAACAGTTCTGAATATTCAAACCTAACGGATCACTCAGCACTGACTACGGGAGTCGTTCATGTACTTGTTGACGTCACTTTCTAGGATGGTCAGGTTCGAAATAATGATTTAATCATTTGATCCTGAAGAAGGCTGCAGAAGCTCAGTCAAAATGAATGTAATCACCTGTTTCTTCTCACAGACTTGAGCTAACCACGATGTTCTACATTATTGTGAATTGTTTGCTGTGGTACATTTACCACTTGGTACTTTACATTATATCACAATTGTGTCCGTGCTGTCTCTGTTAACACTGCGTATTCTTTAGTTTTATACTTTTGGACAAGTAGTATGTTCAACATACAAATTGGTGGGGTCTTCACCAAACACAATGTGCTATTGCGCGTCTTTTGAATACTTGTTTCATTTGCAGGTTCTTGGCCCTTACATAGTGGATGTTACACCGCCGACATTTTCCGGTCAGGTAGAAGTGACTCTTGAACATCAGGATGACCAGCATATGCTGATGGGGCGGTGGGAGAAAGACGCGTTCTTTGAGACGGATGGAGATGATGGTCTACTCTTGTTTGAGTTTGCTGTCGGTAAGCAAAATAGAGTTCCTAACTCAGTACTTTATTCAATACAACATTAACATAACTACAGCTATACTAATATCGAGGCTGCTGGTGTCAAATTCAATGTTACTATTAAGTGCAGTGTTTAGTACTTCTGGTAGGTTTGATGTATATACTGTATTTGATGTATAATCTTGTAACTTCCTACAGGCCACAGTCCCGGAAGTTCCGAAGTGCACCCCTTCACACCCCTACCAGCCACTGGTACTGACCTGTGTAACGTGACCTTCCCACCGTCATGTGTGTGCGTCCCCGTGTCATCTCTGGACTGGCAGCTCCACGGGACGCATGCGTACTACATGTCTGTCCGTGCGGAGAACACCGCTGGTCTCAGCCTGGTCGTCTCGTCTGGTCCGTACGTACATGTTATAGACGTGCCGTCCAAAGGAGTGGTCATGGAAGTGTCGGACGCACAGCGGGAGGCATCCGTGTTTGGGGTATGGCTGCGATTTTCACGGCAGTTTTAAAATTCAAATCAAACGTAATATACTGCACGTGATTATAGTTTTTGAGCACTATGCACAATAATTTGTCTAGGTATAATTACAATGCAATATCATAGATGTACACTACACAGAATGCCAGACTGGTATTTGGACCTGACATATATCTTATTTGTCAGTGAGGTGCAAACATGTAGTGTACTACTTAAATCTGCTTTAATCAGGACGTGGTATAAACAAAACAGCCACTAACGAGTATATGATTTTGTTTTTGTTTTTCAGCATGAGGGCGACATCGACTTTCAGAACAGCACTGAGCAGCTCCACTGTGAGTGGTGGGGGTTCTCCCGTTCGCGTCTCTCCGTGACGTATCAGGTCGGGGTCGGTACAACACCAGGTACTGATGACGTCATTTCGTTCGCTAATGCAGGAATGGAGACGCACTTCACGTGGAATCATTTACATCTCCAGAGGCTTCAGGTAAGCTTGCAAAATGCAGGCTAGGATGAGGAGCCCTTGTGTTGTGACTTCAAAGAGGCTATATGATTCTGTACAGGTTACTTGTATGTAGGTACACGGCAATGCAAGTTTGCTTGCTCGGTTAAAAATCTTGTCTCTTTGCCTTATTAACAGGGCGCATTGCGAAAATCCTGATTCATTTCATTTACAAAATACTAACGATTGCAATCTGTTTTCACAGATGTATTATGTCACAGTCATCGCCTTGACCGATGCAGGGAACACAACTGTGACGTCAGACGGAGTGCGTGTTGTGGTGGATGATGACGTCATCAACGGCACTACCGTTTTCGATGGGGCCGGATGCAGGGCACTCGGTACGGCATACATGTATCCCCATGTGTCATTTAAAGCTAACTTGCCGGTTGAGTCTCAAAGCGCATCTTAATGATATTGAGTTATAGAAAATTAACTGCGGTTCTACATTGACGACAACTCTTTGTTTGACAACATAAAACTTTTCCTTTTTAAACCCTGCAAACTGTATGTGTAGGCTACAACACGACGTTTTCTCACCACGCTGATATCCCGTATGGCGGCTGCGCAGATGACATCGACTACCAGGCCTCATTAACAGCCGTCAGCGCTCATTGGTCAGTTGCTGACGACATACGGCCGTTTGTCCGCCATATTGAATGGGCCCTTGAACGGGTAGACGCCATCAATGGGTGAGCTTTATATGGAAATTTCTAGCCACGTATGGAATTTCTAAAGGCAGTTAACACACTGGTATATTTCAAGGAGCGATTATACTCGGTCTACAAAATAGATGCACATCGTAGAATCACACATTACCATTACCATTACTCTCTACTCTACCTCTCTAATGATTGATCGTCGTCACCGCCATTCAGCAGCAATTATTTTTTTACCGTGAAAGTAATGGGACTGTTTTGTTAATGATAAGAATTTGAGACAGCTTATTAAGTTTTTATCATTCATGTTTTAGCGCTACAATCTGGGAAAAGGTAACTGACTTCAGGAATGTACAAATGTCTCCTGAAGCCACCTGGACCTCCCTCAGTCTGACGAGTGGAGACAAATACCGGTCTGTGGTGAGGCTGTGTCATACAGCTGGCTGCTTCAAGGTACCATTACATCATTTAGAATATCAAAGGAAAATAATACTGTACTTTAAATTTGAACGAAACACGAAAGAATTTGCATTATGTGCATCACTTATGCTTTATAGTATGAAACAATATCTTTTCAGATATCTCAACTATTAACAGTTACATAATATTTGGATATTCCAGTTACATAATATTTTGATATTCCAGGCAGATAGTAACTTAAAAGTTACTATCTGCCTCGAATAATGTTTCCATGATCCAGTCCTTTTTCTAGTGTTACTTTATGTGTCAGTAATTTCATGACTTTATCTTTTAATGGAAAGCAAACAAAAGCAAACAATATGAAGAGATATATTCAGTCCACTTTTTTCCTATAGCCGGTGTTCAGTGACGGGTTCCGGGTTCTACACGAATCTCCCATCCCTGGCCAGATTACAGACATCCACTACAACAGCACCACCAGCGCCCTGACATTCACATGGGAGCGGTTCACGCACGGTCACGTGACGACTGGGTCCGACAGCTACATGCTCGGGTACGAATGGACGCTCAGCAGCGAGATGTCATCACAGCTGACTGGACATGGTGACGTCATACTGCCGTGGCAAAACATTGAATATCCTGCACCGACAGGCAGTAAGGTAAAAAAGTCATTTATGCCGTCGGCGATGTACTTGAAGGCCCAGTCACTTTCCTCCCGACTACTACTCAAGCAACATGAGCGCTGTCAAAGTCTTCTTGGATCCTAGACTAGCTCCAGTTCACCCCACTGATATCGCATTTTAAGTGTAATAAGATTTTCCGACTTTTTCAAAATGTGTAATCTTCTGGCACAGAAGTCTTTTAAAGTCTAGTTGGCAACCTCGCTTACCAACTCCTAACCACATTTGACCTTGCTCACGACTGACTCCCCACCATCATATCGTTTGGAGAAGGTCGAGAGGCAATGATCGGCCATGTGTGACAGGGGCCTAACGTTATAACAGTTGTTAGTTTATCGAGGAGAGAGTTTTACTGGAATCAAATTTGCAAGTTTATCTCAGTTTGTTGATTGTATATTCCGTGAATGTAATCCGTATATAAACGATACCTGCAGAATCATTGTTTAACAATTTGAAAACTTAACGAAATACCATCTGTAGTTATCGCCAAGCAGGTACTCTCATCTTGATTCATGAGTTTGTTTTGCTCCAAATTTGACTTTTACTTCCCTTTAAAGCAAGAATGGGTCGGCACCATGGAATTGAAGACGACGGGTTAACGTTTTTGCCAAACTATCGTAGTGATGTCTGATGGAATTTTCGATAATACATAGTTATTACATGTATCTTTGCTATGTTCCAGTTGACCTACACGGTGACGTTTGACCACGCCTTGGACTTCACCCACTGCCTGCGGCTGCTGGTTCGAGGCTATAACAAGGCGGGGCTGTCCTCCCTGTCTGCCCGGGATGTGATCAACTGTGACACCGACAACCCCGCAGACTTCAGGACTCCTCTCGTTATCGATGCGGTGGGCGAGTATGAACAGCTTTCTCCCAACCATACAAGGTATGTCAATTGAAAAACAAACATGTAATTAAACTACCATAATGTTATTTGAATCAATGTCGGCGTGCGCGCGCATCACTGTTCTGTAACTTCTGTACCTGGATTGGTTCATGTTCAGCAGGAATTCTTTTGGTGACGCGCTGGAAGCTACCTGAGCCCATCGGTAATGCGTTGAACATGCTCAAACAGCAGCATCGCAACACTTCTCAATAACAACGGGTGGCAGCTGCTGCACCTCCGCAATTACACGCTCTCACAACTTACAATAAAGAGTACGATGACGATGTCGATCCACAACACAACAAATTCAACCTTCTACCTAACACCATAAATGCTGCCAGTAGGACTCCAGGTGCTGGATACGTGTATAAATAGCCATTGTATTGGTGTCAAATGCAAAATTGTGCTTTCCATTTTGAAACAGCCATTATGAGATAGTCGTGTCCATTCGTCTACAGTGACATATACCTAGAGACTAACCAAAGATGGCCACTGCCTGATAAAGAGTTCACCCCGGCTTCTGACAAACCGTCAGCCGTCTGGCCAACATTACGTCATGGTATGTACAACTGGAAGGTCATCTCCGACAACTCCATACGTCACTGGGCCTACGTAACTCCCCAGCATGCTCTGCGTTACTCCGACTATGAGTGTGGCAGCCCAGAGGTACTCGCCTGCGGCACAACAAAGGTAACGTATCATCATGGTCGAGAGACTTCGACTCACATATTTACCGGTCGACGCAACCTTATTTGTTTGTTTGTCTGCATGTTTGTTTCTTTGGTCCATGTCTAGTGGCACATAAGGCAGCTCGTCATTCCTGCTGTTTCTGTAGTATGTGGGAGATATGCATGATTTATCAATGCAATTCACACAAAGACACTACATGATCTTGTCACTTATGATCAAAATGATGTTGGTAAGAATATATCGATACTTTGTGACACATAGCCTTTTGTCGGCTTCAAGGCCCATATGACATAAATGATATAATGAGAAGCCTCGGTCTCCTTCAACAGAAGTTTACCTTTGTCTTTGCTTCAGGATAATTTCGTGAACGTACCCGGTCTTAGGCTCCGCCACGGTCGGCGGTACCACATCTGTGTCCACGCCGACCAGACCGTCCTGCAGTTTGAGACGTTTGACCAGACCCTGGCTGAAGTAGACACCTGTTCTACCGGCGTCACCGTGGACCTGACACCGCCTTCACCTGGACAGGTGTGGGTCAACAGGAGGGACCAGGCCTTCCAGGTACACCTGTACAACTTCACTTAATCTATTTAGCCAGGAGGTGTGCACTTAGATCATCTGACCTGCTTTGCAAAATGTCATTTCAATTCAATTCAGTAAATGTTTGAAGTATCAAGTTCAACTTGATACTTATCAATGTAAGATCAGACCAGCTTGGAGCATTTTGCAACTATAACGGTACTCCCAATTTTTTCGTCACGATAACCTTTGCAAGTTATCCAAAACAGTAAGCCTGTCTGTATCTTGTGTTTTCAGACAAGTTGAGTGATGTCTGCGTGTTATACGCATTATTACTGTACTTGATTATTTCTATCTTTACCGCTACTTTCAGACCTCGACGTCTGAACTTTATGTTTTCTGGGACTCTTTTGCTGACGTGGAGGATCATGGGATGTCATCACACCGCAGCGGCATACAGAAATACGAACTGGCAATAGGTGACTATGCTTTCTGAGCTACGTCACGTGTGTAAACCATTTCCACATGACGTCCCAACCGCGAGAATATGTTTTCAACCTACAATAGTTGAAGCTAAAAGTTTTCTGGTATATAACAAGCAATATATTTCATGGCTACCCAATGTCAAATAGATGGAATGTTCATTTGGCTACATAAAAACATAAAACTTTAAATCATCTGCAGGATCGTCGCGCGGTGGTGTAGACATCAAGGATCTTAAAGAACAGGGTGTCACAAACATGGCCGCCATGCACCACCTTCATCTGCAACAAGGGCACACGTATTACGTCACTATCCGGGGTAAATAACATCGAAAAAATCATTTCCGTAGTTAGAAGAAAATCTGCTTGGCATCGAACTTTTTGATATCTTTTACGGTGTTTTTATAAGCTGACCTGATCATTGGGAAATCATTTGACAGTAATCATTCCACCCTACACCCCCAACCCCAGCAACCGACTACGTTGGGTTCTCTGTGACGAGTGTATCACAAGGTGTGACCATTGACGTCACTGTTCCCATGGTAACGGAAGCAAAGATTGACGTCGGCGGCCGTTATCATCTGTCTACGTCATCAGTGACGGGGAGGTGGGACGGTGTTTTCCTGGACCCTGAGAGCGGTAAGAGACATACTTGTGTTCTAGTGAGAAATTCGCTATGTATTATGCTGACTATAGGCATCATTGTGAAGACTTTAGCTGACCCCATTGTCCAAAGACTATCATGTTTCTGACCCCTTTGCTGCAATCAGATTTAGAAAGAAGATGCAGTAGCTTTGCTGTATTGCGTTACATGTAGAACCTACACTTGATCTGCCTGATTTGAATTTCACATATGTGGTAACATCAGGTATATCTCACTACGAGTGGAGTGTTGGGTCCGGGCCGGGTCACGCTGACATCATGCCGTTCACACAAACGGAGTCTGAAGCAGCCGTGTCAGACCCAGCACTGGATCTACAGCTGCAGGAGGGACATGTCTACTTTGTGTCTGTCAAGGTACGTCTGTGTATCAATTAAAACACAAACCTTTAGTTTAATCAAAATTAGCAGACGAGTGGAAGGAAGTCAAGTCTTTGTTACGCAGAGTGTTTTCAAATATCAATCGACACATTCTGCTGATGTCAACAATTGAAAAAGATTCACGATTCCCTCAATATTCAAATTTCCTAAAGCTGTTTCATCGTTGTGCAATATGACCTCCAGGCATATAACGGAGCGGGGCTGTCGGTGATGGCGGTGTCATGGCCGACTGTGGTAGACAGCTCGCCGCCTGAACCCGGGGTCGTCTATGACGGGCTTCCATCACCGGGCCAAGATGCAGACTTTCAGGTATTTTGGAAAAAAGGAGTTAAAAACACCCGAAAAACAATGGCAACTCACATCCTTTGCTTAAATTTATTACATACATGACATGGCTTTTGTTTCCCGGTAGACTGAGCTGGACACGCTGCACGCCAGCTGGGCAGGATTCCATGATGCTCACACCGCCATTATGGGCTACGGGTGGAGTGTGGGCACATGTCCCGGATATGATGACGTCATGGAAGCTGAACATGTTGGCTTACTCACTGGTAAAACATCAAAATGCTAAAGATGAAAATCATCTGTGCCTTAAGACACAATTTCAATGATATTACTAATTTGATACAGAGGTTCTTAACTGATGTACTTTTGTGACGTGGATAGAGGCGTTTAGAGAACCTACTATAACCATGCACAACCACAGGTACTATAATCATAAACAATCCGAAAGGGACTCAACCGGATAAGATTGACTTTGAAAATGGTCATACCTTTCTAAGTGCATCCACTACCTTTCGCCTGAGACCATCATTAAATACCTTATCACCTAGATGTATAACCTTCATCGACCTAATACAATTCCGGATATTTTATTGTAAACTGCAGACGTTTCTGCGAGTCATCTCGGTCTTGTCCCTGGGAAGAAGTATTACGTCACAGTAACAGCCTGTAACGCAGCAGACCTCTGTACGTCTGTCTGCTCTGATGGCGTCATCACAGACAACTCCCCGCCCGCCCCGGGGGTGGTGTATGACGGGGTGGGTGATATGGACAGCCGCTTCCAAGCATCAAGGTAGGTTTGTTTATTGTTTGTTTGTTTGTTTGTTTATCTGTTTTTATTGCATACCCGTTAAACCGCTTCCTGGAGAAACAGACTTGGTCAATACTTAAGAGTACAAGCTTCACATCCCGAAAGTTTTATTTGATTCACCCACACCTGGAAGGACCCCTACTCTTTTTCAATTAGTGTGATGTGTTCTTTCACGTGCACGAGGTGAGACTTTCCTTAAACACGGGACCTCGCTTTAAAGTCTTGCACGAAAGACGTCCCTAGCGGCAGAGCCAGAGTCAAGTGAGGAACTTGGTGTTAAGTGCCATCGGGACCTTTCATGGATTTGGACTAAATATCTCCGTGTTCTGATTCAACAATTAACCCTGACCACAAATCCACCTTCCCACCATGGTTTATAAGTAGGTTTATAACTAGTCCTTGCCTTACTTCTACATCAAGTCTAGCGGCATTTACAATAACCTTATGGCATACGTTGTGCTTCAGCTAATCACCCATTGTCATTATTAGGACGACTCTAGGCGCCCACTGGTTCGGCTTCCACGACCCACACTCCGGATTGTCCCACTACGAGTGGCGTGCAGGCACGACCCCTGGCGGAGATGACGTGTACAGCACCACACGGCTACATCTGACGGAGCTGGTCCACATCTCCCAACTGGATCCTCCTCTTCCACTCAACCAAACCGTGTACGTCACAGTCAGAGCCTACAACAAAGCAGGTCTGTTGATTTTGTTATGATGTAAAATAGAGGCTGATTACTCATTTCGTCTAAAAAATATAATCACGAAGCACTGGGCCAATTACATTCAGATGTAGATGTAACGAGACTGACCTAGAGTAATGAATTTGAAATATTACTCTAATCATTCAGTGGACTTTGGATACATGGGAAACATGCCTATGGTTCGTTATGGTCAAAAGAAATAATCTCAAAGCCAACTTGTCGGTGGCAAAATCAACTACCGGTCAAGACTGTATCTAAGTGGACACTACGACTTCCTTGGCTGTAGAACATAGTCTTAGCTGGCATTTTGCCACCCGGACATGTCTGCTTGAATATCTAAATTATGAGATGACTTGATTTCTTCAGGCTTGTACGTTGAGAGAACGTCACACGGTTTCCGTATTGACGAGTCTCCGCCAGTGATGTTGATGGAACCACAGTTTGATCTGACACAGGGGTCCATTGTTCCTGATACTCAGGTACTTTGTTGTTCATACTCAGGTACTTTGTTGTAATCAAATCGTTTCAAAATGATAAGAATTAAACATAAAGTACTTTCTGTCATATAAAGGTATACTTTTATCTGATGATACATCATAATCATGAGAGGGGACAGGCAAATACATGCATATATTGGACCCTGTGTATTGCACGAGTTATCGTATTGCATTGCATGCATTTTATTGCATTGAATTGTCTCACATTGTTTTGTGTTGTATTGGAATGAATTGTATTGCAATTATGTACCTCTTGTGGGCCGGTGTTTTTTGCATCGGAGAAAAATAAGTAGTTGTCTTGAAAATTAGTAGAAATGTATCACGTTTTGTTTCCATTGTCCCCAGGTGTGGAGAACCACCCTGTCCGTGAGGTGGGAGGTCGTTGACCCCGAGAGCTCCATCGAGCGGCAGCACCTGTCAGTCTTCACTCACCACCAGGCGGGGGCGGACATGGAGCCTGTGGAGGTAACGGCGTGGTCGTCGTGCCATTTTGATGGTCGTCGTAGGATTGTCATACAAGCTGTGACGGAACCCCTCCCATGGAAAGGATCTAAGACAGCCTTTTCTGTAACGAAATAGCTGATATTTGTCCGACACTTGTAAACACGTTTATCTCAAAATGTTCACTGTTTGCTATCGTGCGACGAATGTGATCGCCCCAAAGATCGAAATAACAGTTAATACTAACCTTTTGGCTAACACAATGAACGTTTTAAACCGTTTATTACTCCGGGAAGGAGGTGTGACCTCCTTCTGGGGTATTGGGATTGCTTTTGCTTGCGCGTTCGCAGCTATAACTCACGATCCCGTCGTCGTATCGGTGTGTAACTTGGCATATAGTGTGCCTGGTTGGGTGTGGTGATGCACGATGTCTTAGTTACACCGTAACTACTTTTATCGTAAATGCAATACTGTAATTGCACCCCTATAATTAATGCTATGTCCCACTGCCCTGCCGTAGACACCGTGCTATAATCCGTTCCGCTTGAGTAGAATACTTCAGGCAGATACGGGGTATAATTCTTTCCAACCTGCTGTGATCGTGTAGTCACTGTTACATTGAAAAATAGACAACGTGCATCACCACACGCAACCTAGGAAACGATATACCAAGTTACATACCAATGCGGCAACGGGAATTGTGAGTTTTAGCTGCGAACATGTGCCAAATGAGCTCCAGTCTGTGTATTAAGTATGCCGTGTCCCTCGCAACTCGCATACAGTATGTGCGCACGGGACGGACGATGTATTTTTACGCACAGTGTGAAAATGGCAAATCTCTGGACCTTCAAACTTACCACACTTGTAGTTTATAATACGGAGACTGTGACAATGTAAAAAGTTTACACAGGGGATGAAAGATTGTTGAGAAATATCTCTCAGAAAAGTGCGCGCGCCAGTGTCACTTCCGGGTGGTTAGATCCGGTGACCTTTGACCTTCGTGAAATGTTACGATAATATAGATTTGCCTTTTTTATTGCAAATAGCTTGATAGCTATAGATCAGGCTGGCCTGCAATAAATTGTGGAAAGAGGATTTACTGCATATTTGTGATTTCTGATGCATCTTAGTTGTAACTTGTAAGGCTGAATGGTTCGTTGATAATTGAAAAGGGGCCATCTAGATCTAACTTTGTGACTTTTCCCGGAATTTCTAGATCCCATCTGTGCCATGCTGTAAAAACATACTTTTCAGCAGGTTGACCACTCCTGTATTGAAAGAAAAAGATAAACAAACACTCAGTTTCTTTACTTGCTCTAAAACACTACTTGGACTGAGCAGAGATGCAATTTGTGTGGGTCAATACTTGTACATACTATAAATACTTCACGGAGAATTGTGTCCTACGGACTCTTGTTTTGCTTCTTTTCAGGATGATTTCTTTCACATCCCAACACCAATATTAAAACGGTTGTCTTTTTTTCAAACTTTAGATCGCTGGGTCCGCCCGAGACTACCGGTTCACCAGCCTGTCGTTACATGACGGAGACACCTACTACGTACGGCTGGTGGCCTGTAACGGCGCCGAGCTGTGCACGTCAGGGCAGACTCACGGGCTTCTGGTAGGGTTTGGTAGACTGATGCTGCTATTAACTAAGATCTTCAACAATTTTTTCACATACGTCGTTTTGACGATCTTCAAAGTAGAGTTAAAATCAGTTTTGTCTTCGATCTATTAACAAATACTCGTCTGTCGTTTATTTTCCAAACGTTTCACTCTTACGTTTTGCCATTATTCTAGCTGCAAAGGAGCATGCATTTACGAAAATTAGGAATGAAATAAATTTCCAGTAAGAGCCCATGGCAGATTATACATGTATCTAAAACCATCGTTCCGTCCATGCTGATGCCCCCCTCCCCAGGTGGACTCCACCCCTCCCACAGCGGGCATGCTGGCCGTACAGACCCACCACGCTGCCCAGTTATGGCGGCAGCGTGACGGTTGGATGACGTACTACCAGCAGGACGGCCCCGTCCCTCCTCACGTCAGGCTGGCCTGGCTCGGCTTCACAGACATGCACACCGGGATCAACAACTATCACGTCACTATCGGATCCACGTTTGGTGGCACAGACCTCACGGTGAGTTTCCTGAACATGATATAGTATAAGATACATTTGTTATGAATGTTGTACATGAATTAATAACTAAAAGAAGATACCGAGGAGACGGAGAAGAAAGCGCAATCAATTTTCATGCTACATTTACTTGCTAGTCGTTGATCAGGTGGAGTGACTTTAGCACAGGCACAACACAGTTTCTTGATTTACAGGTACATTGTATTGTTACAACATCACGAGAGGGCGATATCATTGTAGCGAATATCAGTAGAATCTTATGAACTGGTATTAATCCTTGACAAACTTTTCCCCAGAGAGGCTGTGTGGTGCTCCCTCACCAGGACGGCCCGTCTCATGAAGACGAAGGCGCGGTCCAAGTGTTTGTAGTGAACATCACACGGGACCTGGCTGACAGGGAGCACATCTATGTCACACTCTGGGCAGTGAACAAGGTACTCTTACAGACTCTTCAGCGGCGCAGTGAGGGCATGGTGATGTTGTATGTTTTCTTATATCATTTTTTTAATGTTATATTATGTTATATCTAAAACGCTATGACAAAACATTTGATATTGATTGTGAAAATGATGTTCTTCCGTCGAACAGGTCGGATTACAGAGTGTTGTGGCCCATGAAGCTCTCGAAGCGGTACCCTCAAACCCACACAGCGGCCTCCTGTCATTGGTCAGGCGGTGTGACGTACACTCCTGTGAGGGGGACTGCACATGCGCACCGCAGAACCAGAAATGTGATCCACTTCTTGCCGGATGTCACAACGTCACAAGTTAGTTTTCTTACAGTCATCGACGTGCACCCTATCACAATACTTCTTCCAACAAATTTTGCTAGAAGATCTCTCTTTTTCATGATGCATGAATGTAGATTTTTCTTCAAATGGCGTGTACTGATGCCCTTCACGCTTAATGCCAGCTGCGTGTCTTGACTAAAACTAGAGGTACTATCTATTACCAAACGTGCTTGTATGTATAGCAATTAAATATAGATATACTAGATAGTCGGTCTGACGATATTTTAATTCATTTGCACGGATTGCAAGTTGAATATTCTTTAACCCGACATCTGACACATTTCTATCTACCCATCCTCAGACCGTACAGAGTATCAGCAGGTTCTTGTGTACGACCTGACGGACATGCGCAGTTGGACAGCACCAGACACTGACGTCACACTGTCGCAATGCACGCTGGCCGCCAGATGGGAGACATTATCGGGGGGTATACCGGTTCTAAGGTAACGGCGTGGTAATATTCGTAGTTCCCCGTCGAACGATTTTGATGTGGTAGTCATTTATAAGCAAACCTTGGCAAAGCCAACTGCCGACAAAAATCGAAGACAGTCTTTTCCGTAACAAGACAGTTGGTTTTGTACAGACAAACATGACTATCCTAAGGACGTTTTCCGTCTGATATCGTACGACGAAGGGCAGTTTTAACCATTAGAACTAGCTAAAACATCATCCAATTATTAACATGCGATCACTTTTGCGTTGCGTTAATGATATCAACAGCGATAAAGCCCTTACTTTGCCGATGAATTGCAAAGACATTGGGTTCAGTGCATGTCTGAATACTAACATGAATATGATTTCAGGTTTGAGTGGAGTGCAGGACAGGAGGGTAAGGCAGCAGGTACCGGGCTGTTTGATCTAACTAACGACAGGATCTGGTACGACGTGGGACTGAGAACTTCAGCCGTGCTGAGCCTCAGACGGGATAGACGTAGGTAGAAATAAATGAAACCCAGTTGGCAATCAATATTTTGATTTAACTTTGTAATACCATGAACATCTGGTTCTTCCATCACATGATCATTCAGTCACTGTGTGTTTTACTGATAGTACCAGAACGATTGTAGTAAACCTTTGTCCATCAACGATGCGTTTCAAGAAAAAAAATTATTTTTCTAGTACAAGTAGAACCACACGTCCGATACGTGTTCCACGTGCGAGCCTGGTACAGCAGTGACGTCTATCTGGACTTCCACTCAGACGGCGTCATCACAGACTTCACGCCTCCAGCTGTGTCCAGGTCAAAGAAGGTTAGGCCTAGGTGATAGTCAATATCTTCTAATACACATAGCCATGAGGGAAATAGTAAATATTTAGTTTCAGAAAAAACGGACAAAGAGTTGACAATTTATAGTTGTTTCGCGAATTTTAGGAGCATGTTTATACGTAACACAAATGTTTGTTTATCAAAGTATGGTAGATAAAAACAGAATCGCTAGCATGTCTTTCGCAGAAAGTATTATACAAAAGAGAAGAAAACATTTGGACTACATTAATGGAGTGGATCATAACCAAAATAGTCAGGACAGTACCTGAAAAAGGAAGTAAAGCAGTCATCTTCAATACCTGAAAAGGGTTATGATTAACATACTTAGAAACAAAGTATCTTGTTATGTTTTATTCCTTAACTTAATGCTTATATTACAGGACTGTGAAAGCTTAGCTGATACTGGAGGGCTGATGTGAATTAGGGGTTTTGCCATGGTCAATATTGAACCGCAGAGGCCATATACATGTAAAGCTTGCATTAACTGGTTTATGCTACAAGTGCACACGGAAAGGAGTCTGATGTTGTATGGGTAATTGAATGTAGGTAGAAGACATCCCAGACGTCGGTTATACGGAGGACACTGACGTCACCACAGACGCTTCCCGTGTGGCGGTAGGCTGGGGGAATGTGTTCCAGGAACCGGAAGTTGGTGCTGCGTACTTCCAAGTGTCTTTGAGTAGTTTTCCAGGAGGTACGTGGTTTGTAAAGCACTAGGGCAACGTTGAAATTCCTATGGTTGTATACCTACGTATACTGTATATTGAACTCTGAATATTTTATAACAAATTAATATAGGACATTGACATTGATAGATATATCCAAAAGTTGGTACATCCGGGACCGTTTAAAAGCAACATTTACAGGAAAATCTAAAGACCAAAAAAAAATTCGAAAAACTAAAAATAAGATGAATAAAAAAGCTAAGGAACCAAGTTGGCGTTATCTATTCGTGTCATTATTGTAAACACTTCCAGTAGTTCATGTATTGTTCTTTTTCTATTCTATAGCATATCATCACAAATGTATATGTATGCATATAATGTTACACTGTATGTATACTATTTGAAGTATTCTAAAATTACTTTGAAGTATTACACGAGTGGCAATAACCCACTTGTGAATGTGTAATGTAAATGGGTAATGTTATCAAATGAATATAACTTCTATATCACTGGTCAACTGAATTTCACTCTGTACAGGGGAGGATATTGTTCCGTACAGCAGTTATAACATCTCAAGCACCACGAGTGAAGTTCTGATAGACGGTTTGACTCTACAGTCCGGTGTGAAGTACTTCAGTAACGTCCGTGCCTACAGTCATGCCGGCTTACACACTACAGTCAGCTCCGACGGCTTTCTGGTCAGTACTGTCCCTGACGTCAGATACTACATTTGTAGAATATATTATCAAATATTTATGACAGATCTATGTTTCTGCACAGTCAGTGCATCTAGAGGCACAGCTAGGTAAACAAGCACACGATGATGATGAGAAGCCTTCTATTCTCGCATACGTGGCATTAGGATGATCTCTTCAGTACCAAGGACATGTCTATTATAGTTCCTCTTTTCAGTAGCGAGGACATTTTCATACTCTTTGGGGGATAGCACATGTGAGGAACTTTAAGAATACTTTCTCGTCGTGTCTTCTTTACCTACCACTAGGTGGACACAGAGGCTCCGTCAGCAGGAGTAGTTTATGACGGCCTGGACATTCACGACATGGACTATCAGAACTGCAGTTCTCACGTGGCCGCTAGCTGGCATGGCTTCTCCGATCTCCAGTCTTACATCCACCACTATGTGTGGTGTGTCGGCTCCACGCCTGGGACAGACGATATCCTGACTTGTACAGATGTGGGACTGAGACTTTCCGAAATGAAGGAGATTTCACTTTCACTTACAGACGGTAAGAGAGTTGCGGTACCGTACTTATCATCTTTCACATGATATTATAATTTGTGACTATCTGGTATGTAGACTTGCGATTAGCACATGGAAAAGATATTCCTTCAAAGTTGTCGACGGAGATGATGATTTCTACAGGTACAAAGTACTACTCCACGGTGAACGCTGTGGATGCTGCCGGACTGACGTCATCACCCGCAATGTCTGACGGGATACTGGTGGACACTACTCCACCGGAAGTGTTGAGCAAGTTTGACTTCGGACCAAACCTGCTGGGTAACCCGTCATTCGAAAATATCCAGGTCAGTGAGGCAATTGTAGATTGATAACGATAGAAGCATCAATGCATATGAAAAAAGGTAGAGTAGGAATGGACAAAATAAAGATAAAATGCATTAAACATGTACAGAGAATTGATATATATTGTTTCGGCAAGTTGTGCAGCAACGACTCCATTATGGTAGAACGTAGTTATGTTTCACAAAGTTTGTGCAAATTTTCACAGAAAGAACTGTACAAATGTTTTTCAGTACTTTGGGACGATTGTTTTTATGTTTGTGCTGTTTAGAGTTCTGCAAACTCCAACCTTACAGCGGACAGCGGGACGACAGGAAACCCCACCCTTACAACAGGCAGCGGTAGTGCTTATAACAGCAGTCTTGTATCAGACGACGATGTCAGTAACACTAGTTTAACGGCAGACAACGGAAAGCCAGCCCGCTGGAACATCTCCGGTGTAGCGGCCGTGATGTCCCCCTCTACTACTGTGTCTCACCACGGGGTGTCCTACCTCCTGCTGCACGGGTCCATCTCACAACTCATCCTGACCAGCCCGGGGGAAAGACACCGCCTGACGCTCCACGCCTCTCCCGTCTTCCCCTCCAACACACCAGTGGTGGCGCAGGAGGGGTACGTCATCGGTCCCGGCATGCACCGCATGTTCAAACTGTACCAGCGCCCGTCCCACCTGGAGGGGGCGGAGCTACACGTGTACAGGAACATCACGTGGCACAAGCACGTGTTCTACTTCACGGCTGTGGAGGGGGTGTCTGAAGTAGTCATCGGGTCTGTGGGGCCTTGGAGCGGGATCGCCGTGGACGATGTGAAGGTAGGATCAGCCACTCTTTTGATGTCACTCGTTAGCGTGTCCTTGAAGAGTTATCATTTCCATATCTCTTCCTGGACTAATGACAATGTCTGTATTTTAATTGCCAAGACCAAGCGCAGAGACTGACGAAGGTCCAACTTGGAAGCCCTTACACAGCCTGATAATACAATACCACAGACAGAAATTGACAGTCATCTCGAGCCAGATTAGTTCAAATGAATGCATCAAACAGTTGAGCTACTCTTTCACTGGTCGTTGCAGAGAGGGCAAACGCTATGAACCTTCTTTCCGGGTTCATTGTACCGGTTAAATACTTCTAGCCCTTTAAGACAACTACAATGAACGCGGGACTGAAACCCTTTCCAGTAGTGTGTATGTCGGGTAAGCACAGACACCTATGGTCATAAATTGTATTTCTAGGTCCAGGAGATGAGGCTTGGGTCCCGCCTTCCTCCAGCCAACCCAAACCCGACCAACCAGCTGACCAGCCCCGTCCACCTGGAGACCAGCCTGGCGCCCGGCTGGACCTCCGTGCACGCCGCCTGGGACTTTGTGGACACAGAGAGTCCGATAGTCGACTACAGCTGGGCTATCGGCACAGTTAGAGGTGAAGATGTGTTCGTGATTATATCATTTATTACACGGTACCCTATAGTTGCATATTTGGATGTCCTTACTACGACTACCATACTAAAGGAAATTTCATGTTTTGTGAGAATTTTTAGAAAAGCTTTTAGGGCCTTTGCTCCGTTGCTTGTATATAGATACATACCAAATTAACCTGCCTAGATCTTGTCAGCTTGATAAAGATATGCAATGATTGAAATCATTTTGGGGCAACTTTCATTAAACATAGACCTCGCTTTCAAACTTCAACTACACGCGGAAACTGTCTCTCACTCTAAATGACATAATGTATTGGTATTGTCGTTGTTATTTTCAATATCTGTAGGTGGAACTCAGCTACAAGACTTCAAGACCGTTGGAAGAAACACGCATGCGCAAAATGAAGACGCGAGACTGAATCACGGTTCCTTTGTTCACGTGACAGTCGTGGCTGAAAACGAGGCCGCTCTCCGTTCTGTTGTGTACTCGGACCCAATCCTGGTGGACCTGACACCTCCTGTTATCTCCGTAATCAAGGTATCACATATGTCACATATTACATCCGGCAAAATCGCCGATTCTACCGGTAAAGATTTTGGTCAGAGTCTCTTTCGTCAGCGGTCGTGATCAGGTTGCTCGGATTGTGTTAGGCTGGTCTCCAATCAATGAATCCCAATTTTCACGTTATCTAGTATGGAATGAATCGAAGTTGAAAAGTGGAAACTTTATAATGGGAATATTCTTAAATTTAGGGACTCCTTATGGGATCTCTACCGGCATAATCACCGATTCAGCCAGGTTTTAGTCTCTACGGCATGGATGTAAGACTTGCAAATTAAACAGACTTGGGGAAAGTTCACTGACATGACCTGAAAAAATGCCTTCATTTCTTTAATTGGTATTGGCACCCTGAGTCAGGGACCGAGCCTCTTGTATAAAGTACCCATCACACATCATCAAACTTGAACGTCTGTTTCCGTCAGGACGGCGGTGATGAAGAAGACGTGGACTTCCAACAGTCTGACGTCATCACACTCCGCTGGAACGTCACTGATGACGAGAGTGGAGTGGATTTCTGTGAAGTAGCGTTAGGTGAGGCTGAGTTGACTTGCTTCTGTTATACTAATCCGGACAAAACTGTGTGCTCATAATTTATCTGTTCTGATTAAGTGACTTTTCAAACACTGATTAACTTCCTGAGCTTTTTTGTTTGCTACTGATTCTGTCGCATTTATTTGTCAATATTTCTGTCATATTAATTTTAGTCGGATGTTAATTCTGTCATACTTTTTCGCCATTTGTCATCAATCTATGATTTCATATGATGCATATTACGTATACTCACGTTGTAATTTTAAGTTTTGTTTCAATTTCATGAATATTCCATCGTAATCTGTATCATGAATTTGAAAATATATCCGTGGTTTACGTTTGTATCAGTTCTCCGAGTCTATTTCTTTTCTTTTTCTGTGTGATATTTTTGTGAAATGGAAAAAAATCTTTTTGTGTAATTTCCTTTATTCTTCTGGATATTCTCCTTTGCAACAAGGTTTGAGTCCAGGATCAGGAGAGGTCCAGCAGTTTACCCAGCAGCCATCACTCTACAGCGCCACCTTTGACCTTTCCGGTCACCTGACCCACGGCGATACTGTCTACTCCACTCTCCGCTGTCATAACTACGCAGGGATGACGTCACACTTGACGTCAGACGGCGTAACCATTGTCACTCAGCCGCCAAACAGGTAGACTGGCTAGACATCACAAGCTTTCTGCAACATATCGAAAACAAAGCTAGCTGCAGCTGGGCATGTTTTAGAGTAAAGCATTAACTTAGTCATTTCTACAATTTAAGTATTCATCGAACAGCACAGCATGAGTGAATCTTAGACCGGTAACTAAACACAAATTGTGAAAGGAAAAGATTTTGTTCAGCCACGAGTATTTGACTTGTTTGTTCCCTTTGTACCAGTGACCACGCCATTGTAGAGACAATGAGTGAGCCCCAGTCCTACTACCCGTCCCGCGCCTTCCATCAGTCTACTAATGACTAATGACGTCATCCACCTGTCATGGGAAGGGTTCTTTGATGTAACTGGCATACGGAATTATCAGGTAACGAAAAACATATCTAGGCCCTGTCAAGTAGCTTCACTCAATTCTTAACAAACTGTCAACCACGTACTTAACGGGATCTTTAATTGAAGCAATGTTTCTAACATGGCTGTAGACTAAGCAAAATTTCACTAGCTTTATTTTGTCATAGAATGTCTCCTATTAATATTCTAAATCTATGTATCTTGCTTTCCCTGACAGTGCCGTGTGACTGGTCCTGGTTTGAATGACTTCCCTTGGATCGATGTTGGTCTGACCGGACAGACTCACGCAACCCTCTCAGGGCTCCAGCTGCACGGCTACAACAGGTATAACGTACACGTCAGAGCTGTCAATCATGGGGGCATGGTCAGTGATGACGTCACCTCAGACATTTATGTGGAGATGGAGCGACCGCTGGTAATGGGTAAGTTCTGTCCCAGGGTTTGTTACATTATCGGTTTTTCAAATGGGTTTAGAATACTTACTTTCAATTAAGTAAGTAGTGCCTTACACCATACTAAAGTTAAATTAAAGTCCGTCCCATGTCATTGTGCATAAGGTGGCGCCCAACTCTTGGACCACAAAACTTAATGCAAGCAGCACTTCATGGGGCTCGTTTACTTGTTTGGAGTTTTATTCCCAAATGCTGGGTGCTGATTGGAGAAAACAGTATTTGCAATACATACTCGCTTGGGGATCGAACTTACGACCTACCGAATGAAATACAAACGCTCTACTCACTTGACCATCACCATACCAACCCTACATAAGATAGTAGCAGTTCTAACTTAGTTCTTATGAAGTATGTGTTACACTTATGGTGGAGTTGAATGTTTGTGAGAAAAGAACATAATCAGGATATATATATGGCATATCTGCATCGTATTTTCGTTTCTACATTGATGAATATGTTCGTTCCTGTCCACAGGAAACAGGTTCCGGAGCTGGTGGCCCCAGCGGGGAGTGATGGTGTTCGACTGGACAGGCGTGTTCCTCAGTAACTCCTCCCTCGTATACGAGGTTTCCATGGGAACCAGGGCATCCGGAACTGACGTCACGCAGTGGAGAGAAACAGAGAAGACCGAGATGCGTCTGGACGGCGTGGACAGCAACAAAGAGCATCATGTCGTCATCACTGCTGTCAACCAAGCCGGGCTGTGCACGACTGGGAGTTTCGTGCTGTCCTATCTAGGCAGTGGGTAAAAGAAAGGACACAAAAAAGTCAAAGTTAATTACCCAACAGAACAATTGTGGCAGGTCCAAAGTAAAGCAAAACGTTGTATACGATCACTGGCCAGTAACATTAATCTAGTTTCGCTTAGATACCAATCTGTATAATGTAGAAGACACAATGGGGGCATACAGCTACACATGGCTCTTAAGTCTTTATGTTGCGTGGGTTTTTTTTGCCTGGAATTATATCAATATGTGTATTAGCCTAGATAGACATAAATTGTGTAAGGGCATGACATAAGAACATGAAACGTCTTTCTACTTGTCTTGGGTGATGTGTGCACTTTAGCTAGTCTTACACTTTGATATCTGAATTATTGAGAAATTCAATTCTTTCTTCGTTATAAGTTGCACATGCTTTCAATGAATTGTACTTATCTTTCAATAGCATTTTTTCTAGGAGGACACTGGATGGCATATTATTGTATCGATCGATGTCTAGACAATGTTTATTGCTTCTGAGTTGTATTGTATTAGCTACTAATGATTTGTTGTAGACTGACACTGAGAGATAGTACAATTCTATACCCTTGAGCCATGGAGTGGTACAGAAAAGTAAACCAAATGATGTAGTGAAAGTTTCACTGGCAAATTTCAACTAAAATTTGTTCATGAATATACAATCATTCATGATATATTGATCCGTAACAGCAGTTGTAATGGTCGATGTCTTGATGAATAAAGCATTCGATGGTATGTGACATACGTATCATCTGCACAAGAACAGTCTTATCTCATACTTTACCATGTGGTATATGCAATTGAGAAAGACAGGAACATCGACCGATGAATTATTCAATTGAAGCAAAAGAAAGTTAAATCTATAGTAGTACCTGACGGAACTTTCACGCTTGCAGTATTTGGTAGACATGGGTTAGCAAATTAGCATTTTATGGGCATCTTCATGGGCTACTCGGAGCCTCTGTAACGCACCAGCACTGTGATAACAAAGCTGAGCGCAAGCGCACTACATGGCAGAGAAATGTGACAAGAAGACGATACGTTTCAACTCAGCAGAGCAGCTGCCGAATTTTCAGCTAAACGAATTTTGAGCTTTTGTATACAACTGACGAGATAACAAGAGGTAATATTTTTGCAACTTTACCTACCTTCCCACAACCGCTACTCACCTGCCAAATGTCATTAACATCCATTGTCACCTTTTCGAGTTATGCTGTTGAAACTACATACACACCCACCCATGTCGTCAAAAAGGAAAAAAATCAGGCAAAATGTGTTCTGGAGAATATTTTCAGATACCCAAAGTCCTACAACATGCGCTTTTGAACGTCTTTAAAAGATCTTTAAAGATGCCATAGTCCGTTGAGTTTATCTTATGCTAAATTAACTTCATCACCTGAGACATGACCAATATAACGTTAGATGTGAGAGACACAAACAGTTAGAATACCTGACAGGGCACATTTACATATCGCTGGCTTTAAACCTAAGCTATAGGATGTAGCAAGAAAAACTGAGCATTTGTCAGAAAGTTGTGTAACATTCGTGAAACAGCTTTGTGACAGTTGTGTTAAGTCAAGGGGTTGATACTTTCTTTAATATGCTTCAAATATAATGCCCATCGATAGATGGCGCCCGTTTCGTGATTATACGTAAAGGAATGGCGACCCTGAAATGAGGAGTGGTCAGTTGTGCAATAATCTGTAGCACGTATAATATATAAGAACAAAAGACATAAGAAATTCGGGCAAATCACTCTTTTTGTGACAGATTTTTATTCATTCGTCTTCGTAACGTAAGTCAAAGTTAAAAACTTGCGACAGGCATAAATGGCACCTGGGCTTTAGATATGGTCCACCTGGACAAACTTCACTGCATGTTTTATGTTGACCTCGCCGGTAGGTATAAATCATCGATAAAATTCTATTCAAGAAACGCGTTTTTCAACATGTAAATGCAGTGCCTATTGTGCTATTGGGATTTGCGACGGGTCTTTTTTGACGGTTACAAACCAAAGTAATGTCCCTAACGGCCTAAAAATAGCCTGCCATGAAGGTAAAAAGGGTACTAATCGTAGGTAATCGTATTTCTTATATCTAATGGTGACATTAAGCTACCAAAGTTGAAGACAATGTGCGATTGAACAATTAGCTACCTGGATATTCTTGTGCGACAGCAATTGCACACGTTAACGGAGAATGGGCGATACACTACCTGCGCGTAGCCAGGCGTGCTGCCCTACCCACGGATGTACTTGTGCAAATATATTCCTCATGAGCACTTACCGACCCTTGAGTCCAATATGAATATTGTGATGTAGTTTTTATCTGATCAACTGGAATGTTTTTAACGTACTTTTGAAATTGTAAGAAATGTAATGAAATTCAGCTGTGTCCTCAGACATGCCTGCAAGGTTGGTTTCACAATAAAGATTGTTTGAGATTGATTTTGCCAAAGCTAGTTCTCAGAAGCAATAAAGAACTTCATAAGTATCCTTATTAATAACTCTTTCTTATATAAAACAAGGAAATAGGTTTACGTCCAGCGACATAACAGGATAAACTCCTGAACCAGTAACAACAAGTTGCATGGACGCAACGTCTGAAATGCATGACGTATTTCATATGCAATTCGACACCGCGTACTTCATCATGTTTTTCTAACTTACACGATAGCTAGCATCTGTTAAAAGTAGCCGACCTTAAGCCTATCCTTGATATTCAAACTATCCATAGCGGTTCGAGGTTGAAAACTCTTTGAGGAAGGTTTGATATAACCTAGCGACCCTGTACTGGTGGTAATTTTTGCATGGCAAAAACATCATGGCCATGCGTTTATCACTTTAACGCCACGTGCCGCTCATGTTTTCTTCCATCGCGTCAAGCAAGCGGCAGGACAAACATAGTGACTCTACTATCATTTGTCTGTAGACTACTTTGGACAGTTAATGTGCATTTTTTTCTGGTCTATGCTCTTCAAGTAAAGCGCTAGAAGGAGAAAGACTGAAGTTGACGTAATGGTAGCCCTAGCACAATTCTTCATCATAGACCTCAGTATGAATACATGCTCGCACGGCTTTAAACAGGCGGAGAAAAACTTACAGACTATGCATTTTCTTTTTAGAAGAGCTGATATTTCTTCCCATGGGTTAAACTTTTGGCTCTGTCCACGAGGTTTGAAGATAGATACGTTTTTAATAAATTGGACGATAATTGGTAAGTTACGTTACATGTACATAGCGCCTAGGCCTGTTTGTACTGGTTTCTTTTCTGGCCACATTTCTAGAAATACAACTATCAAAGCTTATTCTACTGTGAGTAAGATATTTTCAAGATATAAATACATGGACACAATTGGAGATTTAGACACTTTGATACTTAGATTTGGAATTTGAGCACAAGGTTGGTTTTCCAAATACTGAAAGTTGCAGCTGGTATATTAGCCTTGATTATGTACTTTTGATACATCTATCTTGGCCATTCAGCAAGGTTTGACAATTCAGCAAGAGAAAAATAATTGAATTTTGACCAGTACTGTATGCAAATCTGCTCCAGCTATCGTTTTCAGCTTGAAGACAGTCTGGGATTTTTATGAGTTTATGTAGTTATGGGCGCCAATTCATCCCTCAAACTTCTGGGAAGGTCACAGTGGGGAGTACTTCCTTATTGCGTTATCCAGGGTACGCCTGGCTCCTCTTTAAGCTTCAATTACGAATGCCATTAAGCATGCTTAAATATCTGATTTGCGCAGTGTTGGAAGCGGGTTCCGAACTTCCAGTGAACAACATTGTAGTACAAATCTCCCTTGATTTATTTATTTATTTATTATCATGATGTGGCCGAATGTTCCAATATAGGACGGAAAGTTTCTGACTGCATCGTCTCCGAATGCATGGTCATCAAAGCTATTTAGACAGTTAGTTTGTCAAGTCTGCATTCCTGGCGGTATCACTGATGTTGCATCAACATAAATACTCTGAATCCCTAAATACCCCGTTTTCAAAGATCCCGAATATATGTTACCCTGTGGATTTAGGTGAAGTCGCGTTACAAACATCGCATGCCGCACGCTTCAACAACCAATATTCGAAAATCATTAGTTCATGTAATAACATTGCGTTTATATGATAACCCTGTTACTGAATCATAAAACACACAGGGATTGATATGATTTGTTTTAATTGATTTATTTTTCTAAAAGAAATAACTATAACATATAGCTTTTAAAAGGGCTTGTTACGGTACATAATTTCCCATGAGACACTTTGTGCAGATACAGTAAGGCCTGGGGAAAACGATGCTGTGTTTCCGGTTAAACGACAGATCCGAGCCTTTTTCGGGGTCGACCGCTGGCAAGGGACATGACATTTTCGTTCCCGGCTACGTAATGAATTTCAAAGACTTGCCGCATTCCACACTCTGCTAACAGATAGTACTATGTTGAAATAGTGTGGAATATAAGAAGTCTTTTTTAAGGCTTTAAACAGTTGACGTAAGAATGCGCATTGTGCTCCTTCGTTCAGTTTATCAATGTACTTGTGCCTTGTACACTTACAATATGACGTTGAAAATACCAGTGTCCTGCTGCATTTCAGTTTCAGATTAACGGAATTTGCTGGATGACTTCGGCCGAAATCTTAAAAAAAGAAGAAAAAGAGAGAATCCCTATCTACCAAGTCCATACATTTTTCAGGACCGAGGTCGGAAACACAACATCAATTTTCCAAAGCACCTTGAATTCGGCTGGTAGCATAGATCAAAGTTGATTGATTGCCAGTGTTGATAGATTCCTGTTTGTCCCAAGACATCACACAATATAAGAAGCTCCGTTGGGCAACAGACGCACCCTTCGGTTCGTCGTCTTTGACAGATTACTTGGCCCGTAGTTGTCAGGAGTTCAGGTACAAGTACATCCTACTCTTGTCAACATCAAGGACTCGGGAGACTAGATCGACCCTGTTAAACTTGTCAATTAATCCCTGTTGGTCTGAAAAGCCATTTTGTCCACCAGTTACACCGTATAAAAATCATTAGTTGTCTCCAGGCGTCATGCCAAGGACAAATCATGTACATATTAGGAAGGGCTTGATTGCCAACCCTCCGGACGACCAGTATACGTGGGGGGGGGGGGGGGGGATGCTTGCAGTGGCATGCCCTAAGGTGTGTACATACATGTACTATTGAGTCTAACACCGACCTAGAAGATACAGTAATTTTGATAATAAGATTTTTTTTTTTATAGATCAGTCTTTTTATTGTTTATAACCAACATAAATTTTACAAAAAGAAAATCATGGCAAACATACAGAAAATAAAGGCACATGTGTAACAACAAAACTGAAACTTAAAATCCAAGAACAAAAGAGTATGATCTTAAAATGCCGTGAGAACCCCTATCATTGTACAGGAAAATAACGGAAATCAACTAGATAGAACAATATGTAGTTTCCCCCACTTCCCAATGTGTTTCTGAATCTTATTTTTGCGTTGGGCAATAATGAATTCTAATTTTTGAAAATAGGAAACAAATGAAATAAAACCAGATAAATCAACATGATTTTTACGATATCTAAATATATAACATTTACCTAAGAGAATAATAAGATTTGACAGAGCAGGGCATCGGTCGCTTAGATCACCAAGGACAGTATTGAAAGCATTCATATGTAAATTTATCTTTGTTAAGTTAAAAAACCAACCCACCACTTTTTTATTTATTTATTTATTCATCATCAGACAAGTGGGTAGCCCCATTCAACTTATTTGAAGTTGATTTCCAAGGGGGCCCACTAAATAAATAACAAAAACGAATCGTGTTACATTCAGTGAGACAACCAGAGGACAACAAGCAATATATACAAATAAACCGAAGCGTCATTACAGAGAACAGTTTTCGATATCAACCAAAAACGTCAACGGTGGAGGTCAGAGGTCAATGTGCGGAGGAGTGTGTCCTAGGGCAGCTTTAAACTGCCGTAGAGTTGGTGCATGTCTAATGTCCGCCGAAAGTGTATTGTAATATGTTGCTCCTCTGTATGCAAATGTGCGGTGGCCGGCTGTGTTTGTGTAATTGGGTTTATGGAGCAAAGAGGCTTGTCTGGTGTTGTGGCTGTGTAACAGGTGGTTGTGTACAAAGGTGGTATCCAGGTATGTTGGGACAAGCCCGTTAATACATTTAAAGACCATCACACACATGTGTTCCTTTCTCCGCTGCGTCAGATACTTCCAGTTGAGTCTGCTGTGTAGGTCTTGGACACTGGATCGTCGCTTCATTTGTAGGATGACCCTGGCAGCTCGATTTTGAAGGACCTGAAGTTGTCGCTGCTTGGTGATGTTACAATTTTCCCAGACAATGTCACAATACTCCAGTAGTGGTAGAATCATACTTCTGTATAACATACTTGCAATGTTGACAGTGAGACATGATCTTAAGCGTCTTAGCAAACCTATTCTCTGAGATACCTTGGAACATACCATATCAATGTGTTCGTTCCATGAGATATTGCACTTGTTCGACTGTTTCCTGATCAATCTGGATTCTAAGTGGAGGTACTGCTCTTAGCTTCCCACTACTACCGAATAGAATCCACTTAGTCTTAGCGACATTCAGTGTTAGACGATTTGAATGTAGCCATGTGGCAAGGTTTGCTAGCTCGGAGTTTAAGGTGTTCTCTATGACTCTAGCGTCCTTGCTGGAACAGAAAATAGCAGTATCATCTGCATACAGACATACTTTACATACAGTAGAGACTGATGAAGATAAATCGTTTATATACAGAATGAACAGTAGGGGGCCCAGAATAGAGCCCTGGGGTACCCCTAATGTGACTGGTAGGAAGTCGGATTCACATCCATTGAGACTAACAGTTTGTTCCCTTCCAGCTAAGTAATCAGTGAACCAGTGCAGCTCAACCCCCTGTACACCTACCCAAGACAGCTTCTGTAGTAAGACATTCTGATCCACAGTGTCGAATGCCTTTTTAAGATCTAAGAAGACTGCTCCCACAAGTTTACCATTTGATATGTTGTGTAACATGTAGTCTGTGGCATCAAGAAGGGTTGTGGCTGTAGAATGTCCAGGTCTGAAACCTGACTGTTGGGTAGCAAGAATCTGGTGTTTATGCAGATATTCTAAGAACTGCCCATGTACTTCCTTTTCAAATGCTTTCATAATTACTGGTAGCACTGAAATGGGTCTGTAGTTGTTTGGGTCATCTTGATCCCCCCTTTGTGTATAGGTGTAACCCTGGCCCTTTTCCATTCTTTTGGAATGTGACCTGAGGAGAGGGACATGTTAAATATGTGAGTGACAGGTTTACAGATACATGGAGCTGCAGCTTTCAACAGTCTTGAATGAATACGATCAAGACCTGTTGCCTTGTTGTTGCTCAATGTACTGAGTTTATTATACACAGAGTGATCATTAACCTGTTTGAATTGAAAGGTGGATGAGATCTGTCTGTACACTGTGGGGCACTGTAGGGTCAGTGTCTGTTGTTTGAACCTCTCTGCAAGTTTCCTGCCAACTGTAACAAAGAAGTTGTTAAAACAGTTTGCTATGCTGAGTGGATCTGAGAGATGTTGTCCTGCCCAGTTGAGAGTCTTTGTGATAACAGAGCTCTTTCTGGGTAGGATTTCCTTAACTGCTGTCCATATTTGGTTTGGTTCTGACGAGCAGTTTTCCAGCTTGTGTTGGCAGTAGTTGGCCTTTGCCTGCTTAACTCGTCTGTTTACTTTGTTCCGTGTGGCCCTGTAACCCTCCCAGTCTGTGCTGTCCCCAGTCATTCGAGCCCTAGCTTTCATATTGTCCCTTTCAAACATCATTTTCTTTATTTCTGCTGAGAGCCATGGGGGCTGCATAGCTTTAGAGCGCTTGGAGATATAGGGAGCATAAATGTCACTAATGGTAATAAAGTAGGACTTAAATATTGACCATGCTTCTTCTACACAGGTAGTCTGGTAAACCAAGCTCCAATCAAGAGCCCTGAGGTCAGTGAGAAAGTCCTCTTCTTGGAACTTTGTAAACTTGCGTGAGGTTAAATACTTAGGGGCTGAGTTTGGACGTTTACCCTTTCTAATACAATACACTGCGTAGTGATCAGAAAGCGTACATTGAACTACACCATAGTCATTAACTCGGTGTATGTCACTACAGTAGATATGGTCAATCAGACTACTCGAATGTTCGTTTACTCGAGTTGGTGTATTTATCACCTGCTGTAGTTGGAACTCACGGCTTAGGTATTTTAGAGACTTAGCACCTGGACTACAGTGTGAGTTCAGCCCAGAAATTAGCTACAATTCTACAATTCCAAAATAAATGTATGGTTGTTTCCTCCTCTTCATGACACAGACTACATAGAGGGGAGTCTACCAGGCCCCAGGTGTATAGTGTTTTATTTACTGTTAAGAATTTAAAAAGCGTCTTAAACTGAAACATCCTTGTATAAGTATCAATTGTGAGCTTATAAGGTAAGCTGTAAACTTGTCTCCATGGGATAGGAGTGTTAAAAAGTTCCTCCCAAGACAGTTGTATTCTATACGACGGTTCACAAACCTTGTCATCGTTGATAAAAAAAAGGTACAAATGTTTATTGATGAGTTTTTTTCTAAGCCAAGTTGTGTCTCTACAAATGGGCATGCAAACTTGTAAGCTATGAGATGCTTTCTTTAGTAATGCTTTCCAGTGAGCTGGTATAGCAGAAATTAACTGATTGTATTGTAATTTTGTACACACATCCCCAAATTTTAGAATGAAATTTTCATAAGAAAGAAATCTATTTTCTAAATCCAATATATCATTAAGAAATCGAACTCCCCCAGTATCAAAAGCTGTGGAAAAGAATGGTTTTTGACCAATACATACAGTTTAAGTGGTACACGGTGGTATAGGTGGTTTTCATACTGAGACGAGCGAAGGAATTGGCAGCGCACCACTAAGGCTTGTGGTATAAGTGGTACACGGTGGTAGAGATCGATTTTTATACTGAGACGAGCTAAGGAATAGGCAGCGCTCCACTGAGGCCCAAGGCACAGTGTGGTTGGTCAATCCTTCTTCGGGGCGGACGGAGCTCTCTTCCGACTGGGTCTAATTTGGCACCCGGTGGTAGAGGAGGTCGCTATAGCTAGACGAGCAAAGGAATAGGCAGCACTACTCTAAGGCTTGCGGTATAAGTGGTACACGGTGGTATAGATGGTTTTCATACTGAGAGGCTGCCCATTTCTTCGCTCGTCTCAGTATGAAAACCACCTATACCACCGTGTACCACTTATACCACAAGCCTTTGTGGTGCGCTGCCAATTCCTTCGCTCGTCTCAGTATGAAAACCACCTATACCACCGTGTACCACTTATACCACAAGCCTTAGAGGAGCGCTGCCCATTCCTTCGCTCGTCTCAGTATGAAAACCACCTATACCACCGTGTACCACTTATACCACAAGCCTTAGAGTAGCGCTGCCTATTCCTTCGCTCGTCTTAGTATAGCGACCTCCTCTACCACAGGGTGCCAAATTAGACCCTGGCGGAAGAGAGCTCCGTCTGCCCCCGAAGAAGGATTGACCAACTACACGGTGCCTTGGGCAACACAAGAGCGCTGCCTATTCATTAGCTCCTCTCAGTATGAAAACCACCTATACCACCGTGTACCACTTATACCACAAGCCTTAGAGTAGCGCTGCCTATTCCTTCGCTCGTCTCAGTATAAAAACCACCTGTACCACCGCATACCACTTATACCACGGGGTTCATGGTCAGAAGAGCTCTCCCTTTCCTTTCAGTCGTCTCATTATTAAAACCACTTGTACCACCGTATACCACTGGTGCCACGGGCCTCGTAAGAGCGCTGCCTTTTCCTTCGCTCGTCTCAATATAAAAGCCACCTGTACCACCGTATACCACTGGTGCCACGGGCCTCAAAAGAGCGCTGCCTTTTCCATCGCTCGTCTATAATCGGCACGCAGGTCGGCGTGTGTCTGCTGGGTACATTCGCCCGCGATTTCGTGATGTCGACCCACACATGTCGGGCAACATTTACGTGCGAGCAAGGGACGTTCGTAGCGCCGGTAATCGGCACGCAGGTCGGCATGTCGCCGTGTATCTGGGTGCATTCGCCGGCGATTTCGTGATGTATTACATGGAAACTCCGCCAAAATTGTGGCTTGCAGGCTTAAGCATTGGCTAATACACAAGACCCTTATAGGAAAAATTGACAAATGTGACCTAAGACCTACAATCCATACTGATCACCAAGCTTCATTTCTAAAACGTAAATTCCAAAGTTGTGCCAGAGGCCCTGGAATCTTTTAACTAAATGTAGATCTATTGAAAGATGGCAAATACTTGGAGAAAATCTGTGACATAATCCAACAAGAGAACTACTAAGAAGCATACTACAAAGACACAAAATACATATATGTATGATTAAAATAGCTGAATTTTCAGGACACTATGGGGCTAGGAAAGTCAGAGAAAAGCAGAGAAATGATAGACATGCTGGAGAAAAACTCTGCTTTCATCAAAATGAGACTGATAAAAACCCAACCGATGATCATATACTCTTCTACAAGCAAGCAAAATCTGATCTAGATTATAGAATACCTCTTTTTGACAAAATCATTTGGCGCATATTTAACAGCTAGGGCCCAATGAAGGAAAGAGGGGGAAAAAACCAACATGCACTTTTAGATATGGAAAGGAGAATAGGAATTTTCAAAGAGATTGATCTATGTATTACAGTGAGAGAGGTTAGAAAAGACTCGGATATCCTTACTGAATGTATGAAATGATATGAACAATTATACCGGGATGTCAATATGTGTTACAGCATAGTGGATCAATACTTAGAAAGCATACAATTAGATTTCTTTAAAAACCAAACTGACAGAAAATGCTTAGATAAACCGATTACAAAAGAAAAATGCAAGGAAGCCCCTTTCTCTATGTAAGGCTATAAAAACCCTGGTATTCCTTCTTAATTCTTTAAACTTTAAACATTTACAGGAATTCTGTTATATATCAAGCCAAAAACTGAACATGTATAGGCAAATAAAGCCTTTGGGTATTTATTGGCCCAAAACGCCTGTGCACTTCAGTCAACAGAGCATTTGAAATGTCAGTTATAGTTACCAATCAATTTGGTAAAAAGATAGCCACTGGGAATTATGAATGCCGTAACAGATCACTTACTACATACACCCTGGGGTGCGAGATCACTAGAGGGGTGCAAAACCGCTTGTGATTTTGCACCGGAGAGTGCAAATTCACTAGTGATTTCGCACCGGGGGGTGCAATGGACCAACATTCAACAGGTCCCCCTGCACCAAGCCACAACACCAGGAACGTTCTCTGCCTTTCTGTCTGTTGGCAGACTTTGTGGTACCGAAATAAAGATCTACGTTGTGGTAAGTCCAATATTACGTCTATTCATGTTTCTTTATGATTAGTATTTTTTAAATACTTTCGCCTACATAATTTCTGAAACCTGGCAGCTATGTCCACCGTGTTTAGACATGTTTTTTTTTCAAATATACCAAACAAAACGTAACGTCTGGCCAAGCTGCTATTCCCCTATCCATGTCTACGTCATTAATTTTAAGCCACCCCTCCCATAATTAGTGGCAAACGTGGGCGATGGTGACTATAATCAGGCTGTACTGACTTATATAGAACACACAAGAACACCTCACAATACTCCGACGGTGTACTTTGTACGGCAGAGCGGAAAAGTTTAGAGTTGATAAAGGTGTGGCCTCAAACCCTGAAATACAAAGAGGACAGCGGCGCGCTGTGATTGGGGATTCCCCGGTGCCCCAGACGCGCCGACCCTAAATAGCGCTACCCCCAAAATGGCGCTACGTCACGAGGGACTCCAAGTGTCGGGCTGCCAGCACAAGGAAACATCGATCTTTTCATCGCACATAAACTATAAAGCTTTATTAGCAGTTACCAGGTCTAAGACGTATACAGGGTGCCCCCTACCTGTTGGTCCATGCTATTATCAAACTAGAGTTCCACGACCTCATACCTTCGCCAAATGATTTTAACCATTGTGACTGACGTATTAGGAGTGTTTCTCATCAATTATAAATCAGACCAGTTGATTGTCTTAAAATATGACATGTCCAAAGTATGAGCTTAACAAAGTATAAGCTTAAAGGACAAGAAAGCAGGACCCAGGGTTCTTCTCCTATAAAAACTATCTTCTGTCAGGGAGTTAGTAGCTAAATTGACTCCGACCCTCATCCTAACATCATAAATGGATTATCCTCTGTAGGGGATCTCTACCCGTCTGACTCCAAGAACAATAGAATCGGATCAGAGCAGACGACAGGAAATCATTTGCATATTAACTGTCGTCTCAAGGTTTGAAAAATCCTGTATTTATCTCACTAGTTTTTGAAGAAAACATTGTCAGACCAACAAAATAACCCAGATACATGTAGGCGTAACAAAGCTACGTAATCAAGACAATACGTAACTTTGCTAGGCAACTTTCCGAAAATCATAACAATGATTGTGTTTTCAACTGTCAAAGCAATCCCTTCAAAGTTGGAATTGTATCTATATTTTCCTCAGAGCTGAATTAGCTTTGATAGCTGTGTGTCCAGAAGTATGACTTATAAAATTGTGGTGACTACTTGGTCGTCTAAGAAACCAGTATAGACTCAGGGGCTCTGTAGAAATGTAATTTGTATACTGACAGCCAATGTCTGAGACATTCTACCAGTGAGCATGGCTGGTCAGTGTTGTAATTGCTTCATATTCTGGGTTAGGTACTACAAAGCTGACTTGTTTATGTGCAACTATACTTTGATTCCTTTTATACACTATATGATTTCAAACATGTGCTGAAGTAACTTCAATATAATTGGTAAATTGTCTTAGCCAGGGAGCCCCTTCACTGATGTGAACACCACGGCATTCAGAAGCAGACTGAGGTCTGGGAGTTTACGTTAGCTGAATTTATTGGGTGGTTTTATAGTTCAGCCTTGCTCTTTAAGAAGGTTATGCTAATATTGATCATCAATTATGCAAATGAGGCCCTTATGAGCATAATTTGATTCAACGATGTTCAAATTCACATATCTTCCCGAAGCCACAAAAAAAGTATTAAATGCATGAAATTTCCGTCATTTACTAATATGGAATTATAGTAGTTTCTCATTTAAGTATGTAAATTAGGCCTACATTTGCATATTTTCTACGTTCAACATTCCTCTCTTCCTCAGTTACAAATGTCACATATTTGAATAGTCATATCATGGAACACAGCAGATTTTTAAATTGTCTCATTGATTATGCAAATAAGAATCTGATTTGCATAATCGTCGTCCAATCATACAAAGTATTACACAAGCTATCTACATACCAAAGTTCATGACCATCCATCAAGCCCATCTTGAGTTATAGTATTTTCTCATTAATTATGCAAATGAGGTCCACATTTGCATAGTTGATATCTATTGGCATTTATCTCTTCCTCAGATACATATGTCACATGTTTCAGAGTCCTACCTTGGAATTTGGCGGCTGTATAAACTTTCCTCATTAATTATGCAAATTAGATACTGATTTGCATAATAAGTATCTAATCATGTACATCATGACTCAAGCTATCTACTTACCAAAATTCATGACCATCCATTAAGCCCTTCTTGAGTTATTCCCTTTCAAAGTCTGAACCTAAACCTGGTCCTGCAGTTCCGAAAAAATCCGCTAGGGGGCCCAAACCCATACCACTTACTCTCTGTCCAAAGAGCTATCTACCACTCAAAAATCAGTTCCATAGCTTGTCCAGAACACGAGATATCAAAACAGGAAGTTCCGCTGCAGTACCGGGACAAGCTGCTAGGGGACCCAAAATCTAATCGTTTCCACGTCTCATCAAGACTTACCCACCTACCAAATATGAAGACAATCAATCCGAGTTATGCTGTACGTTACAAACATCCAAACAAACATACATACAAACGCTACCCTATGCATAACCTTCTCGGCGAAGGTAATAAGACGTAGAAAGACGCAACTGTAACGTTTCTGCACTTTTGCCAGTTTTTGTGCGGCGCTAGGAGTTTGATGTTCATTGCTCTAGTCAGCGCCATTGATGGACAGAAGAAAAGAGAATATCGAAGGACAGACGACGTGACGGCGGGGGGAAGGAGAGAAAGAGACAGAGCAGGAACAAAGAGAACACGTTGGAGGAAAGTCACCAATGTCAAGACATCTCGGAGAAACAGAGGTCAAGCCAAGTCTTGCTATGCCGCACATTCTAGTGTCACATCTGTACATAGATAAACTTGGTCCTTTCTTCAGCAGGCGAGGTGGAAAGGTAGTCTTGTGGTTGGGAATATTGACTTAGAACCTAAAGCTCCATAGCAGGCTCTAATGCTGTGCCCTTGGAAAATGCATTTTACCAGCTAATTCTTCCCTTGACTCGTGTGAAAATGAGTAATAGCTTAGGTTAGGAACGTCCTCTTGGAAGGGACTCAAAGCCCGGGGGTCCGTGTTTGAGGAGATTCACACCTTGGGCACTTAAAAAAAACCACAAAGAGTAGGGGTCCATCCCGATGTGAGTGGATCAAACCTTACAGTCCGGTCTAAGGCAGCTTGTACCTACTGTACAAAACTGGTGTCATGGTTTACTGCTTATGCAGAACAAACGAACAAACAAACGACATATTGACTGATCAGTGTTTTGTCAATTTTCCGAAGAAAGCTGCGAGGCGCGCGGAAAGCCTACGAGAAGACTGCGCCCGTCGTGTTGGCGGAGAAGCTGAAGAAAGACGTTGGGCGGGGGAGGAGGAACGCCGAGATGGCGTGTCCGGAGTTTGCGGTGCCTCACGACGGGGACATCAGTCAGCGCGCCATCAGTCCATGGGATGGGAGCTAGACGTGGACGTCAACAGGTACCCCACAGATCAGTACTGCTGCAGTCAAGCAGCTTCGTTTGGGTTAGTCAGATTAGGTATCAATGCAGAAGGCAAAGGTTACTAAGTCCCATAATCTTTAGAGGCAGTAGGAGCAGTGGGTTGTTATCCACTGTGTCTCTGGCACGATATTGGAAGGCGGAGCTCATCCCTCTCTTTCCACAGCCTTTCACCTTCCAAAACAAAGTGTGGTTCCCATTTTGACACCTGCGTAGAGTGACAAAGTCTTTCAAGGCCACAACATCTGACCGGGAATCCCAGGAATCGAACCCATGACCCCTCGATCTCATGCCCGCTAGCCTGGCCGCTCGGTAATTGAACGCCATTCGCGGTGGTAATCGTATAAAGTTCCCTACATAGGTATACAGATATCATGTGTATACTCCAGAACATAATATTTTAAAGGTAAGTATATATATATGATGTCGGAACGTCCATTCTGATTTTGTCGACGCCTCAGGAGCCAGTCTAACAGTTATTCTATTTTCCTTTCTACAGAAATCGCCAAAGCCAAGAGTCTGTGCACCGCCTGTCTCGTTAACGGCGTGAATAACTACAACTACGCGTCCGAGCTCATCTACTCACAGATGAAGGTCCTGCGCTGGACCAGGTGTGACAGGAAGGGCAGGTGGCGCAGGACCAGGTGTGACAGGAAGGGCAGGTGGCGCAGGACCAGGTGTGACAGGAGGGGCAGGTGGCGCAGGACCAGGTGTGACAGGAGGGGCAGGTGGCGCAGGACCAAGTGTGACAGGAAGGGCAGGTGGCAGGTATTTATTTATTTCAATGTCATCCCAGTGTTAAGTAAACCGAGAAATTCTGTCAGGGCTGTTCTAGAAAGAAACAATACAATGGCATTGAAAACAAATCATTCGAAGAAAATGCATGATGAGGGGGCTCGGATTATTCTAAACAACACAGAGACATGCAAGGTTAAAGCTTAATGTCTGTCGTTTGTTTCCTGCCAAAGCAGCCCGTTGGCTAAGAGAATTCATTATTGTGAGAGGTCAAGATAACGAGAGGCTGAGATGAGGTGTGTATGTGCGCATTATAACGCCATGTCTGTAATGAGAGGCTGAGATGAGGTGTGTATGTGCGCATGATAACGCCATGTCTGTAATGAGAGGCTGAGATGAGGTGTGTATGTGCGCATTATAACGCCATGTCTGTAATGAGAGGCTGAGATGAGGTGTGTATGTGCGCATGATAACGCCATGTCTGTAACGAGAGGCTGAGATGAGGTGTGTATGTGCGGATGATAACGCCATGTCTGTAATGAGAGGCTGAGATGAGGTGTGTATGTGCGCATTATAACGCCATGTCTGTAATGAGAGGCTGAGATGAGGTGTGTATGTGCGCATGATAACGCGATGTCTGTAATGAGAGGCTGAGATGAAGTGTGTATGTGCGCATTATAACGCCATGTCTGTAATGAGAGGCTGAGATGAGGTGTGTATGTGCGCATGATAACGCCATGTCTGTAATGAGAGGCTGAGATGAAGTGTGTATGTGCGCATGATAACACCATGTCTGTAATGAGAGGCTGAGATAAGGTGTGTATGTGCGCATTATAACGCCATGTCTGTAATGAGAGGCTGAGATGAGGTGTGTATGTGCGCATGATAACGCCATGTCTGTAATGAGAGGCTGAGATGAAGTGTGTATGTGCGCATTATAACGCCATGTCTGTAATGAGAGGCTGAGATAAGGTGTGTATGTGCGCATTATAACGCCATGTCTGTAATGAGAGGCTGAGATAAGGTGTGTATGTGCGCATTATAACGCCATGTCTGTAATGAGAGGCTGAGATAAGGTGTGTATGTGCGCATTATAACGCCATGTCTGTAATGAGAGGCTGAGATGAAGTGTGTATGTGCGCATGATAACGCCATGTCTGTAATGAGAGGCTGAGATGAGGTGTGTATGTGCGCATGATAACGCCATGTCTGTAATGAGAGGCTGAGATGAAGTGTGTATGTGCGCATGATAACACCATGTCTGTAACAAGAGGCTGAGATAAGGTGTGCATGTGCGCATGATAACGCCATGTCTGTAATGAGAGGCTGAGATGAAGTGTGTATGTGCGCATGATAACGCCATGTCTGTAATGAGAGGCTGAGATGAGGTGTGTATGTGCGCATGATAACGCCATGTCTGTAATGAGAGGCTGAGATGAGGTGTGTATGTGCGCATGATAACGCCATGTCTGTAACGAGAGGCTGAGATGAGGTGTGTATGTGCGCATGATAACGCCATGTCTGTAATGAGAGGCTGAGATGAGGTGTGTATGTGCGCATGATAACGCCATGTCTGTAATGAGAGGCTGAGATGAGGTGTGTATGTGCGCATGATAACGCCATGTCTGTAATGAGAGGCTGAGATGAGGTGTGTATGTGCGCATGATAACGCCATGTCTGTAACGAGAGGCTGAGATGAGGTGTGTATGTGCGCTTTATAACGCCATGTCTGGAACGAGAGGCTGAGATGAGGTGTGTATGTGCGCATGATAACGCCATGTCTGTAATGAGAGGCTGAGATAAGGTGTGTATGTGCGCATTATAACGCCATGTCTGTAATGAGAGGCTGAGATGAGGTGTGTATGTGCGCATGATAACGCCATGTCTGTAACGAGAGGCTGAGATGAGGTGTGTATGTGCGCATGATAACGCCATGTCTGTAATGAGAGGCTGAGATAAGGTGTGTATGTGCGCATGATAACGCCATGTCTGTAACGAGAGGCTGAGATGAGGTGTGTATGTGCGCATTATAACGCCATGTCTGTAATGAGAGGCTGAGATTAGGTGTGTATGTGCGCATGATAACGCCATGTCTGTAATGAGAGGCTGAGATAAGGTGTGTATGTGCGCATGATAACGCCATGTCTGTAATGAGAGGCTGAGATGAGGTGTGTATGTGCGCATGATAACGCCATGTCTGTAATGAGAGGCTGAGATGAGGTGTGTATGTGCGCATGATAACGCCATGTCTGTAACGAGAGGCTGAGATGAGGTGTGTATGTGCGCTTTATAACGCCATGTCTGGAACAAGAGGCTGAGATGAGGTGTGTATATGCGCATTATAACGCCATGTCTGTAATGAGAGGCTGAGATGAGGTGTGTATGTGTGCATTATAACGCCATGTCTGTAATGAGAGGCTGAGATGAGGTGTGTATGTGCGCATGATAACGCCATGTCTGTAACGAGAGGCTGAGATAAGGTGTGTATGTGCGCATTATAACGCCATGTCTGTAATGAGAGGCTGAGATGAGGTGTGTATGTGCGCTTTATAACGCCATGTCTGTAATGAGAGGCTGAGATGAGGTGTGTATGTGCGCATTATAACGCCTTGTCTGTAATGAGAGGCTGAGATGAGGTGTGTATGTGCGCATGATAACACCATGTCTGTAATGAGAGGCTGAGATGAGGTGTGTATGTGCGCATTATAACGCCATGTCTGTAATGAGAGGCTGAGATGAGGTGTGTATGTGCGCATGATAACGCGATGTCTGTAATGAAGAGGCTGAGATGAGGTGTGTATGTGCGCATTATAACACCATGTCTGTAATGAGAGGCTGAGATGAGGTGTGTATGTGCGCATTATAACGCCATGTCTGTAATGAGAGGCTGAGATGAGGTGTGTATGTGCGCTTTATAACGCCATGTCTGTAATGAGAGGCTGAGATGAGGTGTGTATGTGCGCATGATAACGCCATGTCTGTAACAAGAGGCTGAGATGAGGTGTGTATGTGCGCATGATAACGCCATGTCTGTAACAAGAGGCTGAGATGAGGTGTGTATGTGCGCATGATAACGCCATGTCTGTAACGAGAGGCTGAGATGAGGTGTGTATGTGCGCATGATAACGCCATGTCTGTAACGAGAGGCTGAGATGAGGTGTGTATGTGCGCATTATAACGCCATGTCTGTAATGAGAGGCTGAGATGAGGTGTGTATGTGCGCATGATAACACCATGTCTGTAATGAGAGGCTGAGATGAGGTGTGTATGTGCGCATGATAACGCCATGTCTGTAATGAGAGGCTGAGATGAGGTGTGTATGTGCGCATGATAACACCATGTCTGTAATGAGAGGCTGAGATGAGGTGTGCATGTGCGCATGATAACGCCATGTCTGTAATGAGAGGCTGAGATGAGGTGTGTATGTGCGCATGATAACACCATGTCTGTAATGAGAGGCTGAGATGAGGTGTGTATGTGCGCATGATAACACCATGTCTGTAATGAGAGGCTGAGATGAGGTGTGCATGTGCGCATGATAACGCCATGTCTGTAATGAGAGGCTGAGATGAGGTGTGTATGTGCGCATGATAACACCATGTCTGTAATGAGAGGCTGAGATGAGGTGTGCATGTGCGCATGATAACGCCATGTCTGTAATGAGAGGCTGAGATGAGGTGTGTATGTGCGCATGATAACACCATGTCTGTAATGAGAGGCTGAGATGAGGTGTGTATGTGCGCATGATAACACCATGTCTGTAATGAGAGGCTGAGATGAGGTGTGTATGTGCGCATGATAACACCATGTCTGTAATGAGAGGCTGAGATGAGGTGTGTATGTGCGCATGATAACACCATGTCTGTAATGAGAGGCTGAGATGAGGTGTGCATGTGCGCATTATAACGCCATGTCTGTAATGAGAGGCTGAGATGAGGTGTGTATGTGCGCATGATAACGCCATGTCTGTAATGAGAGGCTGAGATGAGGTGTGTATGTGCGCATGATAACACCATGTCTGTAACAAGAGGCTGAGATGAGGTGTGTATGTGCGCATGATAACGCCATGTCTGTAATGAGAGGCTGAGATGAGGTGTGTATGTGCGCATGATAACACCATGTCTGTAATGAGAGGCTGAGATGAGGTGTGCATGTGCGCATGATAACGCCATGTCTGTAATGAGAGGCTGAGATGAGGTGTGTATGTGCGCATGATAACGCCATGTCTGTAATGAGAGGCTGAGATGAGGTGTGTATGTGCGCATGATAACGCCATGTCTGTAATGAGAGGCTGAGATGAGGTGTGTATGTGCGCATTATAACGCCATGTCTGTAATGAGAGGCTGAGATGAGGTGTGTATGTGCGCATGATAACGCCATGTCTGTAATGAGAGGCTGAGATGAGGTGTGTATGTGCGCATTATAACGCCATGTCTGTAATGAGAGGCTGAGATGAGGTGTGTATGTGCGCATGATAACGCCATGTCTGTAATGAGAGGCTGAGATGAGGTGTGTATGTGCGCATGATAACGCCATGTCTGTAATGAGAGGCTGAGATGAGGTGTGTATGTGCGCATGATAACGCCATGTCTGTAACGAGAGGCTGAGATGAGGTGTGTATGTGCGCATGATAACGCCATGTCTGTAATGAGAGGCTGAGATGAGGTGTGTATGTGCGCATGATAACGCCATGTCTGTAATGAGAGGCTGAGATAAGGTGTGTATGTGCGCATGATAACGCCATGTCTGTAATGAGAGGCTGAGATGAGGTGTGTATGTGCGCATTATAACGCCATGTCTGTAATGAGAGGCTGAGATGAGGTGTGCATGTGCGCATGATAACGCCATGTCTGTAATGAGAGGCTGAGATGAGGTGTGTATGTGCGCATTATAACGCCATGTCTGTAATGAGAGGCTGAGATGAGGTGTGTATGTGCGCATGATAACGCCATATCTGTAACAAGAGGCTGAGATGAGGTGTGTATGTGCGCATGATAACGCCATGTCTGTAATGAGAGGCTGAGATGAGGTGTGTATGTGCGCATGATAACGCCATGTCTGTAACGAGAGGCTGAGATGAGGTGTGTATGTGCGCATGATAACACCATGTCTGTAATGAGAGGCTGAGATGAGGTGTGCATGTGCGCATGATAACACCATGTCTGTAATGAGAGGCTGAGATGAGGTGTGTATGTGCGCTTTATAACGCCATGTCTGTAATGAGAGGCTGAGATGAGGTGTGTATGTGCGCATGATAACACCATGTCTGTAATGAGAGGCTGAGATGAGGTGTGTATGTGCGCATGATAACGCCATGTCTGTTATGAGAGGCTGAGATGAGGTGTGCATGTGCGCATTATAACGCCATGTCTGTAAAGCGGGTATCTCACTGGACAGCGCCTAACTGCGCCAGATCATTGCGGCGAATATTCGCCAATTTTCTTTATTTGGTCACACCGAGGAGAAGGAAAACCTCCTTGGTGACACTGATGTGCGACGCACGGGTACAATATGTGACCTCCACAAAGAAAAATGGCTGCGCCCGGAATGCTGCATTCTCGGTTTCGGCTCCAAATCAGATACAAGATATAACTCAGTATTGGGAATCGCAGTTTAACTTTAAAAGCCATACACAATGCATTTAATTTATCAAAATGGAATTTGCAAAGATTCCGGCGCTTTCCGCAAGTTTGTGAATTGTGTTCAAAATAGTTGCAATTGCAGTCGACAATTTGGCGCCAGTTCGCGCCACTTCGCGAATGTATTTTGCAATTACGCACAACCCACTGAGATTTACGTGCCGTCGATGTTCCTTGTTGTGAGAGCATGTCTCTCCATGTGCGCATGCGTTATAAGACTTCCAGGAGAAGTCACGACAGCAGAAGGTCACGTTTATGTTGACCAGTTCAAATTAGCTGTTCTCCAAAACGGAGAACAATAACGGTATGTAAGGTTCTATCTTACTTTGTCTTTATAGTAAAGACCGGGCACGATTACTGTGTCACTATCATTTGTTGATATAAAAAAAACCTGCAAGTTATGCTTTGTAAAAGTACTTCTCAAAGAAGTCAACTTGTATAGAACATGTCGACTTTCTATAGTTTTGTCACTTGCTTCTTTGTAAAAAGAATGTTTTTCTCTGCTAATGTTTGATATTGATGAACACGTGTTTTTCTAATTTAGTGTATGGTAAAGAATAGAAATCATAAGTTGTAGATATTGTCCGAATCGAAGATACATATGATATTGAATATTTAGACCAGTCATAGTGTTTTTTCCAGAACATTCTATTGTATATTGTATAATCTATAAAGTATTGCTGTTGGCTAGATTAAACACAGACGTACGAACAAGAAAGGAATGTATATATTTGTGAGGCGTACAGTTCGTAGCGATTAATCAAACGTTACATTACCCTATAGAGGTTTGAATTCTCTGCGTTTTTTCAGCAGTTTGTACGAAGAATAACATGTTCCTATTTGTGAAATAAAAGGCTACGCCGTGCGACACTGCCTTTTGATATTTAATTGTTGTCATGTTGAGTGGCGGATCCTGACTCAGGTCTTGTGCGTTTGCTACCTTCAATTATTCCATTGTCAAAATAACCTTTGCCGAATGCTTGAGACCACAAATTTTAGTTTAAGTCCACCATCAAAGGGCCCCCCCCCCCTTATCTTTCCACTGTCATCTCTTGACGTCAACAGGAAGTCACGGAAAATTACAAATGAGGAACTTGGAAGGGGAATTTCCGCTGTGGAGTCCTCCGCTCCAAGCGTGACTCTGTTAACATACCTGGGACAGAGAACGAGGGCAATGCGATGGTATATATAGTGTTTGGGATGCCCCCATAGTTCAACTGGTAGCAGCTTCACAGTTGAGCTCCTGGTTCCAATAAGCTAGTAACAGGGAGACCCCGGTTCAAATCCTGGGAAGGGACGTAGAATGGGGTCCAGTGTTCGAGGAGTTACCTCGAGCTCGTTAAAGGGGAAGGGCTGACACCCCCCACCCCCTGTAAAGGTGTACCCTGCCACTGGAACAGCTGGGAAACTTGGCCTATGGTCACTAGGCACTACAAGGTGAACAACAAGATACAGCGTGTTTGTACCCAGTCTTGGTACTCTGGAAATTCGACCCCTTCATATTACGCATTATTTTGATCACCTCTCGGATACGAATGCTTAGATAAATGTCTTATCGCTTCCTTCATTGCTCAATTCCTTCCCGACCACCCGAGCCTCTAAACGCGTTAAAGGGGAAAACCCGGGGTTTCCCCGTGCCATGACGTCATCTGGTGACGTCACCAGGAGGACGTGCTTACAATGGCGGGGCTTCAAAGAGAAAGTAGGTGTGCTCCAGGTTGGAAATCTCCACTCTATATATACATATGTTACATATATTACATATATGTGGCATCTTCTTTATATGTTCTGGGTAAACAAAGGGCCGCAGCAAGTAATTGTATGGATCCGATGTCATCTTTTGCAAATTTAATGTAAGAACGCGACAAAGAATACTGAAAAATATGACGGGTAAAAATCAAGATGACTAAATACTAGTAGAGACCATAAACGTTGTAACAAGAATTGAAGCGAGATAAACATGGTATCACAGCCGACAAGGCTTTCATACATGTATTCAAGAAGTGCACAAAGTGACACCAGTGAGTTAACCTTGTGACACTTACCAATCAGGCAACAACACTCATGGCTACCGAACCAGTATCCTACATGTACAATAATACTACCATCAGGGCTACCGCACAGTACATTTACTCATCTTCGGTATTTTCTTGTCCTTTGATCACAAGAGAGGATCAAAATGTCCTGTTTTTCTCGAAATCAGGTGAAAATAAATGTGCGCCCATAAGATTTACTTGCAGCGTCCTAACGTGACAGAATGGCACAGTTTGTACATGGACGGTTATCAGAACAAAGCATAGAAGTGCATATCATCGGGCATGGATGGACCACAACCACGTTCATTTTGACTTACTCGAAAAAGAAAGGAATATCTACAGAAAATGGCACCCACCTAGAGTCAAAATATTAATGCCGATAAAAAATACAAAATAGCTAAGTAGGCAGACAACAATGGCAATATCTAGCCTGTCAAGCATTTGTGGTTACTTCACTTTTTAGATTTAGGCATCGTTTTTTTAATCCTATTTTCAACCTCATGAAACTCTTTGCCATACCCTGTGATTTTTGCCGTACCTTGTCATTTTGTACCGTACCCAATGGCGGGTATCGCACGGCCGCAAGACATCATATCTAGAGCATTCCACGACAAAGTGCTTTGCACAAAATGTACAAAACCTTCGGTCAGGGGCTATATTGGTATCTGCCTGTTTCTTTATTAACTTATGACTGTGATATCGCTTTTCGAATTACAAAGTTGGTTGAATAATAATGTATTTTTGTTTTCAGTAATTTTTTATTTGTTCTGAAAGGGCAGCTTTGAATTCTTTTTGATAAAATTTAACCACTCTTGCATGATTGTGTATAAACATATGTCTTGTAGTTGGAGGCGAAGTTGGGTGACAATAAAACCTAGTTTAAAAGAATCAGGTTTCATTGATATATGCCCCAAACCCCAAATCTATGGCGAATTACAATGTTTAACACTATTAACCTAGCCATGGTCACCAGTAAGTACTGTTTAAGTTAGCAGAGTTAAAATAAACATGGGGGTTTTCATTCACAGCATGGGAATCACGTGCCTTTCACGTGATTAGCCCTGAACACGCACGTGACCCTCATGTGACATCGACACTTTCTTTGGTTCCTTGTTACAGGCTTGATTAATGTCAAGTCTATTCTCTTCTTCAAACTTTAAAATAGAGGTGAAGTCAGTCTCGTCACGTGCTGAACAGAAGGGGAACATTCATGTAACACCGGTTCATTTCAGGACATTAAAATCTGATAAGGAAGTTCGTTGGAAAAGACACCTTTGTACTTAGCGTGAGAATGGGGCGATATCTGCGCTCAGGGGGGTCCCCTCTACCAGTGATGCCGTCTATGAAAAAAAAACTAGATATTATAGGGGAAACATCAACATTTCGTAGGAAATGTTATGTGATATACATAGCTTGGCCAGAAAAAAGAAAATGAGAAAAACACGGAGACTTGAGTAAACTGCAAGTTCAATCAAAACATGATTATCAAAAGCTTTCAAAGGTGACATTTATGCATAAAGAGTAAAGTATTATAACGGTCAATAATTATATATATCGATGAAAAAGTGGGAAGAAATAAGACATTGCCAAGGAAAGGGAGGGATATAACGTAACATAACCTAATTACGTGCAGAACCTAATTACGTCCAGTTTGGGTCATGTCCACATGTCGCGGTGTATTATGCCAAAGCCTGTTCTCATGAGCAACAAAGAACGTCATAAGTATGATCCTTAGCCATCTCTCATTTATGTACAAAACAATGAAAAAGGTTTCCGTCCAGCGACATAACAGAATAAACTCCTGAACAAGTAACAACAAGTTGCACGGAATCGTCGTACATGACGTATTTCATATGTAATTCGACACCACGTACTTTATCATGTGTTTCTAACTTACACGATAGCTAGTATATTTTAAAAGTAGCTGACGTTAAACCTTTCTTTGATATTCAGACTATCCATGGTGATTCGAGGTTTGAAACTCTTACCAGTTTTAGGAAGGTTTGATACAACCTAGGGACCCCCGGACGGGAGGTTAATTTTTGCACGGCAAAACATAATAGCCATGTGTTTATCACGTGAACGCCACGTGCCGCGCATGTCGGGGAAATTCACAGATCAAAATTGTTTTGTTTCATCGCGTCTGAAGCAAGCGGTGGGTCAAACATAATGAATTTACTATCAGTTGTCTGTAGACCACTTTGGATAGTTACTGTGCATTTTTTATGGTCTATGTTCTTCAATCATAGCGCCAGAAGGGAAAATACTGAAGTGGACGATAATGGGTAACGCTAGCTCAATTCTTCATCATATACCTCAGTATAAATACATGCTCGCACGGCGTTAAACAGGCGGAGAAAAACTTACAGACCATGCATTTTCTTTTCAGAAGAGCTGATATTTCTGCCCATGGGTTTAACATTTGGCTCTGTCCGCACGGTTTTAAGATAAATACCTTTTGAATAAATTGGACGTTAACTGGTCACGTTACGATACATGTAGTGTAAATGTGGCGTTTTACAAAGGAATGGAAGACGCTCTTCTGTAAGGATCATGCAAATCTTGTCTACTTCGGATTTAGATCCATTAACACGGAAAATGTCCCTTGATAAGTAAATAAGTTAACCAGCTCTCTGTACATCATAATGTGACGTCATCAGTGTATAACGCACGTGGCGTGTGTAATACAGAGAACTGAAAGTCGGAGAACAAACATCGTCCTCACGTGCTTGACGTTATTTCCGCTTCCGGTTGTGTCGTCATGTTTACAGGACACCTGGGCGTGTTGGCGGCTGAAAAGCCACGGTTATTCACTTTCTTAGTTCATGGATAGCTTCATTGATTTCAGATATAACAACAAGGAAAATTGACACGTACCATTCAGAATCTAAATCATTTTTATTTAATTCTGTAACTTTTCAACGCTACTAATACGCAATTAGATTTTTAAAAAAAAGATCACAGAAAAAGGATGTGTCAAGCTAACCACGACAACTTACTTATTGGCAAACTCCCACCTAACCGCTTCTGCCAACTTGACACATAACCCCCCCCCCCCCCATAAAAGTCAAGAAATAAGATTAGTGTGGCCAAACTCCCCCGGGAGACATCCCTGTTGTAGTCAGGTGGGGAGACATCCCTGTTGTAGTCAGGTGGGGAGACATCCCTGTTGTAGTCAGGTGGGGAGACATCCCTGTTGTAGTCAGGTGGGGAGACATCCCTGTTGTAGTCAGGTGGGGAGACATCCCTGTTGTAGTCAGGTGGGGAGACATCCCTGTTGTAGTCAGGTGGGGAGACATCCCTGTTGTAGTCAGGTGGGGAGACATCCCTGTTGTAGTCAGGTGGGGAGACATCCCTGTTGTAGTCAGGTGATTCTCCAGGAAACGTCGCGGGATTTCCCTTCCCGTAACGCGCACGTGAGAAGGTGTGAGGGATGGAAATAGCCGGCCCGTGAGAAAACTCGCACTGACTCCACCCGAAACCATGAGTCAGCGAGCAGTTTTCAGAAACTTTCTCCCGTGACTTCTCTGGTTGGATAATGGTTCAAGTTACGTATAAAAGACCAACTCGTCTGACTGGTTCACAGCTGTGACCGTCCGCCCGCGTACAGACACATTTCTACTGAGACTGACGCTGGGACCTCACACAACATGGGCAAGGTAAGGTTCGGAGCTAACGGTATTGTGAAAATAGTTATGCTTATATCTTATTTTATTTTATATTTTATGTTTATATATGTTTTACGTTATGAAAATACTGTTTGTGTAAGTGCACGCGCCTGAAAGGTATTTCACGAATAGGAAAATTGCGTCACAATGTTTCAGCGAGGAGCTGTGTCGGGCTTTTACTCATTACTTATCGGTATGAGCCACTAATGCCCCCATTCCACTTGGGCGGCTACCTCGTCACGCTCTCTCTGCGACCTGAAATTGACCAAGGCGAATTTCGTAGATAAAGAATGATCTTTTTTACGCTTTGTGTGTTTTGTTGTGTTTTCAGCCATACTTTTACATTGGCACGATATTCCAGTCATGATATCTAACGTTTGGGGTTACAAAAATCCAACTTAGGTCGCAGAAAGCTTTCCAGTGATTAACACATTATAATAATCATTGACAAACAACGGACACATGATCAAGGGAAATCTTTTTTGTTTTTCTTTCTTGCCCATATACATGGAAGTAGTACCATTTAGTATACATGTATAAGTAGCCCTTGTACTCAACTCATGAATATACTATCATGACAAACGGGATATCACTGCAGGGCTCCGGAGGCACTAAGTAAGCTTTCCAATGCTATAAAATGTATTTCATGATTCAAGATGTCTTTATTGAAATTCGCAGTGATGATGGCCACTGAATTATTTTCAATTTACAGACTTTAAGGTTAAAAAAAATTACAACTTCCGATATTGCACATTTCAAAGCATTTATAATTAAAATGACAAAGTTATTGCATTATACAAATTACACGCACGCAGTGATTAACACATCCATATAACCCACAAAACTCGAATGAAATATCTATACATCGATTACACTTCGATCGTCTGAGAACAAGGAAATGTCAACGACGTCGTAGATATTAGCTGCCAGCTGATGATGAGAATTATTACCCAGACTTATTGAGCAAGTTACACATGTAGGGGATGGAAGAATTGCTGTATGTTTGTTCTGGTTTTGGCGCAGTTCAGTTTCTGACTGTTTCTCGTCACTCGGCCTTAGACCTGAAGCCTAGTCGGTGACAGCCAGTCATTATTTCATAAAGTACTCGCGTAGATAAATGATCCACTGAAATCAACTTTCCGAACTATTTTGTGCCAAGTCCATTAACACAGTAAAAATGTCACATGCAACCGTAAAGAAACCTAGTAGTGTACGAATATTCCATCTTCTACAGTTACACTCTGTAAGTTGTTTACTCTTCCTTAAGAAATATGCTTATGTTTGTTTGTTTTCCGGACCGTGAAGGTAGCTGTGCTCCTGTTGTTCCTGGTGGTTACCATGGTGATGTTGGGCGACACGTGGGCAGGACGAAGAGGCAACAGAAGACGGCGAGGCGGGAGAAAACCGCTAGGGTGCGCTAGTGACCTGCAGGACAGGCAGAAGTGGCGGAAGCTGGGCGGAGCTAAGTCTGCTCACCTGAAGGCGCTGGGAGAGGCCAAGGCCGCGGACTCGGAGATCACGTGTCCTGTGGCGAACTTCAGCGTCATCGCGACGTGGCCAGACCTGAACGAGCGGGCGACTGCGCCGTGGGACTACATCATAGACCACGATCCCAACAGGTTTCCCGATAGTAAGTACAGCAATACCATACGCTTTTGCTTTGTTCCGCCCAAGATAGTCTGAGGCACATTGTTTGGGTGATGTTCTAGGAATTGTACAGGAATGTTTCCACAGGAATTTAAGTCCACAGGACGATAACTCAAGAATGGTTGGACGGATTGTCATATTCGGCAGGTGGATAGGTCTTAAAGAGACCTCAAAATGATTACATTTTGGGCCACCTAGCGACTTTCTATGCTTCTGCAACAGAACGTCTGGTTTCGATATCTCGTGTTCTGGGAGGGAGAGTATGTTATGTAGGTTTGAGCCCCTAGCGGCCTTTTTATAACTGCAGGAGACGATTTTGTTTCAGACTTTGAAAGAGAATAACTCAAAGAAGGGGTTGACGGATCGTCATGACCTTTGATATGTAGATAGCTTAACCTAAGTGATGATTGACAAAATCATATGCTAATTATGAAGATCAGTAGCTCATTTACATAATTAATTAGGAAAGTTAATAAATCCAGTGCATTCCATTATAGAACTCTCAAATATGACACATGTGACTAACAAATAGAGGAATATCGATACTGATTATGCAAATGAATTCCTAATTTGCTTAATTAATGGCAAACTACTTTAGTTCCATAGTGGTAAATGATGGATTTCATTCTTGTGGTATTTGGAAGGTAAGTAAATGTGGACATTAGCAGACATAAATCATACATATGAGGGCCTCATTTACATAATTCTAACACTAACAGAGACCACCGTCGCCATGACAACGTCTTTCTACGTGGGCGAAGTCTGCTATCTCTGATTTTCTTTCTACTGTTATTGTCAAAATATAAGCAATTTGGAATTACTTCAAATCCTTAATGGTACATTAGATTTTGACGCGTTTATCACATTAGAAAAAAGGAAGTGTCCAAACGTCTCTAGTTAAAAAATCCATATTGTTTGTTCCAGGTCTCCCCCAGGCGCGGTGCCTGTGTTACGGCTGCATCGATGTGTACCGGGGAGTGGAGGACACCAGACTGATCAGCGTCCCCGTCACCTACACCGTCAAGGTGCTCTACCGACGGGGCTGCGACTCCAGCGGCAGGGTCAAGTACAGGGCTAAGGAGGTCAAGGTCAACGTGGGCTGCACCTGTGCGGTACCTAAAAAACGCCTGGTGGGATAGGACGTCCCAGACACGACAAGCACTACAAACACAGTGTGTTTCAGCATAGCTTGTTTTATTTACACTTGCAAGTATTGCAACATTACTATGTATTCCTTTGTGGGAAGTAATTAATAGTAGAGATCATTATTGATCAAACTTGAAGGCAATTACTGATTTCAATTCATAGTGCTAGAGTGAGACAATTCTATTGTACATAGAAACTGTTTAGTAGCAATATGTTTAAGTAGTATATATAGCAGTAGTCACATGCATTGTTCCTGATTATACACTATAAATTCATTAAAGTGTCATGGCATTAACATAATTTGTAATGTATCGACAATATGTAAATCAAGGGTCCATGGTATCTTTAATTTGCAGTTCAAATAGTAGATTCAAAGTAAAATTGTAGTAGTAGTGGTTAGTATCCGGTATTGATATTGTAATTAGGAACAAATGTCCATGGGCTTGGCCTTGACTTTGCAGTGAGCAGTCACCAAAACCTTAAAAACACAGCCTCATTTAAGGCCTACAGAACATTTACTTTAGACAATAGTAAGTTAGACAATTGCACTATGAACAAGCTTAATGTAACTAAAACTGGAAGAAATGGGGATTCACCCAAATTTTCGGCTGACAATTGTGAAGAATTGTACGTTACTGTAATTAAACGAGGTACTGGCATCAGTGTGGTCGTCAGAGTTTCTGAGTTGAACTACTGCTGGGACTGCTGTCTCTTCTGCAGACTCTGTAAGGGGGGGGGGGACGGTCAGATATCACAACATCTAGAGAGAGGGAAAGAGAGGGAAAGGGAGAAAGAGGGAAGAGCAAAAGAGTGAAAGAGAGTGAAAGAAAGAGCGAAAGAAATACACTCAATTTCCACTCAATTCCTGTCACTCTACTGACAGTGTATTACTACACACACACACACTGAAAACATTATATTCTGACTCCATGCAGAATTGATAAACAATGTTAACTGTGAGAAGACAGACCAGTACCCACCATCTTGTATCTCGAGATGACCAGGTCCCTGATCTGGAGTGGGTTCTGTTCCTCCACGCTGCCATCTCTCTTGATGTACACCTACAGCATACGACATTGATGTGGGATACATGTATGATGTACGTGTATACATTTTACAGTACAGCTGTCTTCCTTTTATACATTTTCCTTCGATATTTCTGTCAAACTAGAAGTATTATGCTTGAGACAAAGTTTACTACTTTTTTGATAGCTTATAGTGCAATGTGGCTTTGCTGCGGCTCACTGTTAATAGTTAAGCACGCTGGGTAACACTTACAAAGCTCTTCTTCATAAGTGCATTGGGCTCTTTAAAGTCTTTTACATGGTTTGATGACATGTACGTGTACTAGTATACAGGTATAACAGTTTAGGTACAGGTCTTGACCTCAACAAACTCTGGCAGTTATTTGTAAGTAATACTTGAGGACAGCTGTTGTTTTAGCAGTGACTTGTTATTCATCATTTAATATGGAGACAAAAAGCCGGCGGCCCTGTCAAAATCTGCGCATTACTTTAGTAATAGTAGGGGTGGCTTAATGCGAATAACGATTACGAGTGGTTGCATTGCAGTAGGGGTTGCTTACTAGTGTGCTTCACTCAATAGTGTTGAGCCAAAGGAAAGCCACATTGCAGCTACTATCAGTATCAGTCTGCATGAGGTCTATTGGTACACTTGGCATTCAGACTGGGACTTGTCTAGTACATGTACATGAACAACTTTACACTTTACAGGTAATGGTACAGGTACAGTTTAGCAGGAGACAGCCCTATGCTACTCATAGTAATACAAGAAGATGAAAAGGGGAATATACTACAAAGTGTTAAAAAAGAAGGATATTAGTTCTGCAACTAGTGTTTTGAGGATGTGGACTCAAAACTAAAAAAAAAATACAGTACCAATAAAACATTGTCTAATTTTAAGCAATTGGTTTTGGTCTCTCATTTGTTCAACAGGATTATTACAGAAACATTGGAATGGTGGCTTTATGTTTACCCATTTTGCGCCAACCTCTTTACCACAAACTTAAAACCATTGCAAACATAGCCCCTTTCACAGTAAATCCCTGCATGGCAGTTTCAAACGCAAACTTTAAAACACTGCAAACACTTTATTTTCTCCCTATACCATGAAATCAAATCCCTGTGAACATTCCCCCTTTACGGTACCTTGTGACTGCCAGTTTCGTACAGCTCTGTGATTAGTCCTCCCTTGACAGTGATCTCTACGACCTTGAGTTTGGGTATAGAGCGACCTCTGGGTTCGTGCACTGGTACGAACCGCACACTGTAGTCAGGGAGATGGGAGCAAAACATATATCACAAGGTCACATCAATCTAGTTTGCTGATTCTTGGATTAAAAAGAACTGGACTGGAAAAACAGGGTCTCAGGGAAAAGTCTGTACCTTAGTACACAGTTTCAGGGAGTGAATATAGTCAGATTCAAGCGTTCCTAACCGTTCTCCATCTCTGTTTTTATAGTTATTTTTGCTGACTTTTTACTGTAGGATGTCTGAGAACCAAGGACATAAATTGCTGTGGACTAACAATGACTAAGGCAGAAAAAATAAACAATGTATCAACCAACAATGAAAGCTCCCCTAGTTCTTCATGACAGCTCTTTATGACAAGTACAGTGAACAGTGGACCACGACTGCAGGTCAGATTCGAACTCACAACTTCTTGGTCCGTAGGCAGGGACACTAACCTATGGACTGTTTTACCTTATCACAAGTTTTGACCATGTCAAATGTTCCCAACTGAAAGATAAGTGTGAGTGTTTACTTACTTGATCATACTGGGGGAGACCTCGGGTAGAAAGTTCCCAAAGGCGTTATAGACAGTCCTGACCACATGGTCCTCGTCACGGTAGTTCAGCCGGATGCCATTCACTGTACCTGCAGATGTCAAAGATGGGTACGTTAAAATCTACTGTAGTGTAGTGTGTAATGTGTCTTACAAATAGAGAATACTGTGCAATGTGGTCTCTTTGTAACTCTTACAGGCATTTTGTTATTTCCAATAAATATTGTTCTGCTGTTTTAATGGTAGGTTGCATGCTGCTTTTTGATTGCGACTGTGTTCTACATCTATCGATTTCCCAACATACAAACTGTACATGAGTATGCAGTGTCTGCAACAGAGAGCCATGACAACAAAGACATCAAGCATTTTTCAGGTTCTGTTAAAATTTCTATGATGATGAGTATGATATTTCCAATAATTTCCAAAAAGTGGTAACAGCATTTTCCTTTCATTTCCAAACATTTTCTACATTTTTTTCTGTCCATTTGGCCAATTTCTACTCTTTCCATCCGCCTCTGGAGCCTGGTAGAGGCTAATACCCACCCGACAAAACATAGTCTTCAAAGTAAAATATGCCAGAAGTAAGGAAAATGCTGGTGCCGGTAAACTACTAGTATTGTGAGAACATCAATTCCAGAGTCTGACCCGGTATTGGGATTTTCTACAGCAGCGCACATGAAGTGGATTTGAAATATTCCATGGAAGCCTGTGGGGTACAGGTAGAAGCCCTTGGAATACTGTAAAATGATCAGTCTGAAACACTCATATCCATGCTATCACAGTCCTGAACCCTGACTCCAGGTATGACATAAAGGGCATTTTACTTGACCAATAATATTACTAGTACATGTAGGTACATGTACTAGTACTTAGTCTAGTATTTAAGTACTAGTAGCTGAATCTTCTGATTGGTGTTGACCTGACCAATCGTAACCTCCTTACCATCGTCCAGAACGCCCAGATAAAGGGTTCCTCCGTCGCCGTTCAGGAAGGCGCTGCCGTACTTGTCGATGTGTTGGGGTAGAATATCGTAGACGTAGCGCCCGCCGGCCGTCTTGAACTCCACGTTCCTGGACTCTCGTACTTTCAGCACATCCAGGTAGTAATAGTGCTCAGGCCTGGACAGTGGACAGTCAGGCAAACATCATCCAACTAATGCAAATCTGGTTCATCAATTAATTTTTCCTTATATTAAATATATTACCTGATATAATAGTACACGAAAATATGAAAACCCATAGGTATATGTATACCCGGGGATTACTTTTTGGATGTAGTCAAGCCTCTGCTTTACTAGCTAGCTGACAAGGAAATTGTCTCCAACTTAGTGCTACATGTATGGTCTCCAACACATGGGAGAAGGAGGCCGGGAAGACTGCCCCTACATGCACTTAGTAACATACTAAGACGTGAAAAGAGACTCTGGTATACAAGCTGATGGCACGGGGAAGGCGATGCAGGACAGGAACTTCTGGGCGGCTACAGTGGTTTTATTGACAGAGGAAGAATGGTACATACGGTACCCGTCAAAGCCTCTGCACAAACTCAAATCAAGACTTATAGTTATACAGTACATCCATGACCTCCTTCCACATACTACATGTAGTAATTGCCTGTTTTCAAAAGAAGCAAAAACAGAAATCCACATTTCATGCTAGAAGGAGGGAAAGTAAAAGATATCATACAAAAGTCTATTTACTAGTACTCGTACTGTATACTCATACAGTACTCAAAGAGACTCTGGTATACAAGCTGATGGCACGGGGAAGGCGATGCAGGACAGGAACTTCTGGGCGGCTACAGTGGTTTTATTGACAGAGGAAGAATGGTACATACGGTACCCGTCAAAGCCTCTGCACAAACTCAAATCAAGACTTATAGTTATACAGTACATCCATGACCTCCTTCCACATACTACATGTAGTAATTGCCTCTTTTCAAAAGAAGCAAAAACAGAAATCCACGTTTCATGCTAGAAGGAGGGAAAGTAAAAGATATCATACAAAAGTCTATTTACTAGTACTCGTACTGTATACTCATACACATGTACTATAGTGATAATATAATGGACTCACAACTCCTGTACATCGTCGTAGGTGCCGTCCTTCCAGTCCAGCTCTACGGTTGGTGAGGCCAGCGGAGTCATGATGTACTTGGGCTTGTTCAAGTTCACAGGTGTACAAAACTGCGCCATCCTTACCCCAGTCTCCTACTTCACTTTCTGTTAGGGAACATCAGGATTTCTTACAATACAAGTTTTAGTAACTTTTACCTGACCTGGGATCACCACTCTCAAGGGAATACAATGTGCTGTAAAATTTCCGATGTAGGTTTGCTGTTATTAGTTCTATCTGACTTTCAAATTCAAGCACTCCACATGAATAGAAATGGAACATTCCACAACAGTCCATTGATGTGTTATTCAACTTATTGTAAGACAAAATGTTGCAAAATGTGGACTAATCCAACCTTTTTATGTAGTTACAAGCATGTACATGTATTTGCCAAGTCCCAAATTGTACAGATCTGCTATCTTTTGCCGGACCAGTTTATTCAGGACAAATATAGATATACATTTTCTTCATTATTCATGCAAATAAAGTCATAATTTGCATATAATATGTTACCCAACTAATAAAATACAAATTCACCAGAAGTTGACGATATACTCAATTAATACTCTTTTAATACTGTATTCAAATTTGTAGGAATTGATCAATTTGATGTTCAATTTTATCTATTACAATAATAATTCACCGGGTTGTATTATTTCAGCAAGTAGGTACCCATCAGAGTAAATTATGAGGCTGTTGTAACGCGCTCGAGGCACCTCCTCGGACACGGGACCCCCATTTCACGTATCTTCGGAAAGACGCGTACGGTGCACCCCCACAAGGATGCCCTTCCCGGGTTCGATCCGGGGTCTCCCAGGTCCAACTATCAAAATTGGAACCATGAGGCTCAACTGCGAAGCCGCTACCAAATTATTGAGCTATAGTATAGTGGGGAGCTGAGTATCATCAAATGATACTGAATAATTTCCAACATCTGAATCCAGTATTCAAAGTTTTGACAGCAGTGGATGCGGCGCACACGTAGCCTGGAATCCATACCCTCGGTGCCTCCCCGATATCTCTACGGCACTGTGAGTGACCCTCACCCGTACAGACAGCTTAGCCCGCTCGGGGTGTTGTTTACGGCCTTGGATTAATTAGTTCGGCACCTAGGGCGGCGGAAAAGTAGGAAGGCAGCGGAGTAGGGTGTAGCGGAAGTAGGATGGCAGCCAGAGGTAGAAAGGCCATCAGAAACTGACTGGCCCGGTAAAACACCACTAAGCCGACCCTAGAGACTGGGACCAGGCTAGCGCACACGAGGTGTGCTTGAATTATTCTAGCGATTCAAGTAGAACCAGAAGCGTATGTGAGCCTGGCCATGTTCACCTTGAAGAATGTCATGCATGGTGGAAGCTACGGTACTACCACCCCCCTCCCCCTCACACATTATACTTACACGCGCTGCTCTCTGAGCAAATCTTCAACACACTTCTTCTCCTAAGGCTAAGCAACAACACCTTCGTGACAACAGCACATTACCTTCAAACAAGTCGCGCAGACCTGGAAAACGTCTGTCCACTCCGCGGTTTGAACTGGTCAACAGAAGGTTAAGCCGCAGGACATTTTCTGAATTTACCGCCTAGACAGGTGACCAAATACTGCTATTTCATTGGTCAAATACAGGCGGGTCGAAGTTCACAGAAAGGTTGAAGGTTAAAAACAGGTCGAAGGTCGTGGTCTTTCTGAGCGACGTTTTTGTTACATTTTTAAAGTTTAGGAACTTCTTTAGTCTGATACTATCAGTATGATGATATCTATTTTACTATAAAAAGTCCGGGTTCTCGTGTGACTGATGCTGCGCGTTGTTGGAGGGATTTTTGCCCAGTCTACTTCCCTGTGCCGTGTCCGTGCAGCGGTGGGAGGGGGGCGTGTCTGTGCAGCAGTGGGAGGGGGGCGTGTCTGTGCAGCGGTGGGAGGGGGGCGTGTTGTCATCATGATCATGGCAGACAGACAGAGAGCGAGACCCAGCTCGGACCTGGCGGCGTTCAGGGAACATTTGGCGGCTGCGCGGAACATCGTGGTGCTGTCCGGGGCGGGGATCAGCGCGGAGAGCGGCGTGCCCACGTTCAGGGGAGCCGGCGGGTTCTGGCGGAGATGGCAAGCTCAGGTGGGTCAGCAGAACTTCGCACCTACTCGTACAGGCCAGCTTCTGTATCTGTTTGTTAAATCACTTGGTGTGTTTGTTTGTTACCTCAAATTACTAGTATGCAAAATGGAGGTATAGCTTTTGCCTCTGTTTGTTTGTGTGATATTTGGTAGGTGTGGTTGGCGCAATGGTCCTGTCGATTTTGGGCCTCCTGGCAACTGACCTTGGTACTGCAGTATGACTTCCCTTTTACATCTTCTATCCTGGACATGCTGTTGTCTTGTTTGTGACAGTGGAGTGTGTCCGCATTTTCCGCCATTGGCATTTGAATGCCTAAGTTGTCGGTTTTGTTGACGGAATGATCTGTAGCCATACGACTTACGAGCCACGGTGACAGCAGGCAAAAAGCAGGTGGTATGCAAAATATCAATTTACATGGTGGGCTGGATGTCCTGGTAGGCAGTACCCGTATGTAAACAAAAACAGCGATTGCTCGTATTGACAGGATCATCCCGCCAATAAGTCTTTTTTTTATCAATTGAAAATTGACAGGATGTTCCTGTCACGAAGACTTTTTTATATCACTAGCTTTTTGTTAACAGTATATGGCAGTTCACAACAGACCATTTTCTGCATCTGTATCTACTTAGTATTGAAAATAGAAAGGGAGTAACATGAACTGCTGGCCCCGGGGTTCGATCCCCCGAGCTCCGGATCATAAGCTCACACGCACTAACCACTAGGCTAAAAGGTTGCGACCCCATAGGCTGAGCAGTTGGTGTGGTGCTATCACTGTTGCATGATAGTCCCTGTTACATTATATCGTCAGTATAACCTCCCTTTAGCATACTAGAACTACTACTAGTACTAGTAGTAACACATCAGCTTCTATACTCTACTACTAGGACTATTCTATATCGCCTGTATAACCTCCCTTTGGCAGCTAGTAACACATTGATCAGCTTCACATGTACAGTCACGCGGTGCAACAGCAGCTGATTAACTACTCTGAACAACCGTCACACCTAACTTTTGCATTAGCTGTAAGTGTTAGCGAGGATACTCCTGCAGTACTTGCTGGCAAGGAGATCCTCTCTATAAAGATAATTTTCAAACTTTGGTACTTGAAAGTTGAAGGCTAGACCGCAAACGCCATTGGTTCAAACATGGAGTTAGAGAAGCATCATGTGAGAGAATGTACAATCCCACTCTCAACAGGAAAGGAGGTGTACGCATCCAACTTTCAGGCACCCAGGACAATGCGCTACCCCTGACTGTTTCAAAATCTTATCCAGTTGCTTGAGGAACTATTTTTGGCATATCTTATTACCTGGATGTCTAACCTTCATCAACGTAAGAACTAAGAAGGCATGACTATTTCTCATTCCCAGGACCTGGCCACCCCAGAAGCGTTCCGTGCAAACCCGTCCCTGGTGTGGGAGTTCTACCACTACAGGAGGGAGGTCATGCTCACAAAACTGCCCAACGCCGGACACATGGCCATCGCTGAGTGTGAGGAGCGTCTGGCCAAGCAAGGCCGCAGCCTGGTGGTCATCACACAGAACATAGACGAGCTGCACAAACGGGCCGGCTCCAAGAACATCATAGAACTACACGGTAAGGACAAACTACAAGAACATCATAGAACTGCACGGTAAGGACAAACTACAAGAACATCATAGAACTGCATGGTAAGGACAAACTACAAGAACATCATAGAACTGCACGGTAAGGACAAACTACAAGAACATCATAGAACTGCACGGTAAGGACAAACTACAAGAACATCATAGAACTGCACGGTAAGGACAAACTACAAGAACATCATAGAACTGCACGGTAAGGACAAACTACAAGAACATCATAGAACTGCACGGTAAGGACAAACTACAAGAACATCATAGAACTGCACGGTAAGGACAAACTACAAGAACATCATAGAACTGCACGGTAAGGACAGACTACAAAAACTTCACGGTAAGGACAGCCTACAAGAACATTATAGAACTTCAGGTAAGGACAAACTACAAGTACAAGAACATCATAGAACTACACAGTAAGGACAAACTACAAGAACATCATAGAACAAAATGGTAAGGACGAACTACAAAAACTTCATAGAACTACACGGTAAGGACAAACTACAAGTACAAGAACATCATAGAACTACACAGTAAGGACAAACTACAAGAACATCATAGAACTACACGGTAAGGACAGACTACAAAAACTTCATAGAACTACACGGTAAGGACAGACTACAAAAACTTCATAGAACTACACGGTAAGGACAAACAAAGGAGATGACCTGTACAGGCCCTGGAAACAGTCTGGTATCCAGGCTATTAGGGGTAGCCTAGGTGCCATCGTATTAATACCAGGGCTCCTACCCACATTTTTTTTTTACTCTACACTCCTACAGAGTTTAGGAGCCCCGGTAGTAATTTGATGGCACACAGGCTATATTGGGGGGAGGGGCTGTGGTAAAAATTCCTTGGGGCCATATTGACCCTAAAGCCAAGGAGCTGGCCTGTGTAGGCCCAGGAAACTGTCTGGCATCCATGTTTCGCGCCATGTTTCATCTGGGGTATGAGATTTCCTCTCGTGCCCAGAGTTGTATGATCCAGCACCCACTAACCATTAGAGCTACCCTGAGAACGAGACCAGATGTTGGTATGATGACGTAGATGACCCAGATGAAACATGGAGCTGGGTTCCAAACCAGGGTTATACTGGGACCTATCACAAAACAGTGGGGGTACGGCTAAGAAAGATCTAGAGGTTTTAGGACGTAAGGTTGACTCCACATTTTTAGATTAGGCTGTTAGAAGTTCAGAGACCCTCAGAGATCAGGGCACTGGCGTTCCATAGCGGCAATATGCGCACATGTTTGACGTCCACCAATGCAGGCCGACACGACTGTACATGTTATACTGGCTATATACAAGACAGCAAGTAAAAGAAAGCTGTGTAGCAGTCACCTTGGCTGGTGTCACCACGGCTAGTGTTTGGCCAGCCTGGTTTACTCTAGTCTCCTGGATAAACATACCAGTACGTTTATTTTTTTCAGCCTCAAAATTTACCCAGTACATACTTATTTTGGACGATACGTTTAGTATTTTGTGGAAAATGGGGGCTTAGCTAACCAGGATCCCAAAAAAATTAAAAGTTAAGTTTTTCCTGCCCACATTTCCCCTGTATTTTTGCTCACAATTCGCTATTTTTGACCGAGAGCCGTGGATTCCCCCGCTGGTCACGACCCATCATTTGTGAAATCCTGGTGGTACTCGTAATCTTCGGTCAATCTTGATTTATCTTTAGAAGCAGTCTAAGGTACTTTACATTGCCTGTCCTACCATAATCATTATGACTTGATGATTCCCCAGGGTGCCTGTTCAGAACCAGATGTACTCGCTGTGGACATGTTGAAGAGAACAGGAAGAGTCCCATTGTTCTGTCACTGGCTGGGAAGGGGTAAGGACTCTCTTTCTGACACACTATGGTGGCACTTTATATATAATCACATACGCACACTGTGCAGTAATAGAAATGCTGGTTTTAAGTTCGCACTGAAGTGGTGTTGTAAAAACTGTGAACATAAAACTACCATGAAAATTATCATTACAGGTATGCTAGTAGATATTATATTCAAAAGTTGCCTATGAAATAGAAACAAACACAGATAAAGTCCACACTAAGTAGAAGCACTTTAAAATCAACAAGCACTGTTTCACCTGTATGAGGGCTTAGCTATCATGTATGGCAATGAGTCAAATGTAATACATGAGGTGACAGATCTTAATTGGGTTGGAATTTCCTGTATGAGTGTATTATATGATATCTAAAGTTCATGGTCAGTGTAAAGGTTGGTACTATCTATAGTTGTTTTCAGTTTTTCAGGACAGACTACACATTTTGAACATGGATTCCTCGCTGTTTTGCCTCACTTCCGTTTGTTAAAATTTCGTGTCAGATCTAGAAAACCTTCTCTGTGATGCCCCCCTCCCCACAGTGCCCCTGACCCCGAGGCTCAGGATGCCAGGATACCCGAAGAAGATCTCCCCAGGTTAGCACTTTAAAGGTGCTTAATGTAAGTTTTGGATGATGTCTTAATGTATTGTTTTTTTGCTATGCGATACTAAATGTTTGATTCTATGTTTGATTCTACATAGTATTACTATGTAGAATCAAACATTTAGTATCGCATAGCAATATTTAGGGAGTGAATATGCAGCATCCATGGATTGTATTAATGTGTAGCAAAATATTTTTTACACCTGGCTAGTATGTTTTTTTAGTAGCACCATGAAATCAGGGGACCTTGGTGCGGGGTGTTTTTTCGCTGTTTGTAAATGCAGGAAATATGAAATAATGAGATCCAAATGTGATAAAAAGTGCCCATTTGTCAATAACATCGAGATTTTGTTACTCTAAATATTTCACTTTTTCAACCAAAGTCTTTCTACCTGCCTTTCTAGTAAAGAGAATTCTAATGACAGCAGATATTTTTTCTTTTTTCTGTCACCTTGGTAATGTTACATGGACTTATACATGTACTTTGATGATGAATCAACAACATTGTCTTTATCTGAGTGAATCGGAGCCTGTTACTAACATGGCTTCTCAGGGTAACTTGTGTAGGAGCCCCAGTAGTGATCAGATGGCACCCAGACTAGTTTGCAAAGTAACGGTTTTGGAGAAATTCTTAAGCAGTTTGGAGTGTTCACAGTCCAAAAATTAAATCGTTTAGAGACATGTGAATGGGGTCATAGTCTCAGGGCCTCGATCTGTTTGCCTAGCAAAGCTGTGTACACTTACCTATATAGTGCTGTTGGTATATAGTACATAGTCCACACCCTGGTCTGTTCAAATTAGCTCCAAATTGTAGCTTTTCTTCATTCAGTAACTAATTGTCAAGACTTTAGAAGAGAAATATTCTAGAAGGAATGTATCAGTATGTGATATTCCAGCCCGTGACCTACTAACAATAACTAGAAGTGTTGAACAGCCGTACATGTATGTCTCCAAGTGTACATGATATTGATATTTGATATCTGTTGTGTTCCAGATGTGGCCATGGTGGGTGTGGTGGTCTGCTCAGACCACATGTGGTGTGGTTTGGGGAGTCTCTGGACCCTGATGTTCTGACCAGGACTGACCAGGAGCTGGACAAGTGTGACCTGTGTCTAGTGGTAATAACTTACTTACTATGTATGTATGTGTGTGGGGATGTGTGTGTCTGTGCATGTGCATGTGTGTGTGTGCATGAGTGTGTGTGTGTGCATGTCTTTGCATGTGGGTATGCGTTTCTGTGTGTGTGTGTGTGTGTGTGTGTGTGTGTGTGTGCGTGTCTGTCATGTGTCTGTGTGTTTCTGTGTGTGTGTGTGTGTGTGTGTGTGTGTGGTTGTTCGTGCATGAGCACATCTTAGTTTATCTACATGTAGGTATATATGTCATAATAATCTGTGATTCCCATATATGCAATACATTATTGTTATACAGCCCGATCATGAGTGCCATGTGACTGGAATGGCATGGGTAAAGGTAAAATCTGCCATTCCTGATTGCCGTGTTCGCTCCATGTACAGGTTGGCACGTCCTCCATGGTGTACCCAGCAGCCATGTACGCCCCATGCTGATTGCCGTGTTCGCTCCCTCTGCAGGTCGGCACGTCCTCTGTGGTGTACCCAGCAGCCATGTACCCCCCATGCTGATCCCCGTGGTCGCTCCCTCTGCAGGTCGGCACGTCCTCCGTGGTGTACCCAGCAGCCATGTACACCCCATGCTGATTGCCGTGTTCGCTCCCTCTGCAGGTCGGGACGTCCTCTGTGGTGTACCCAGCAGCCATGTACCCCCCCATGCTGATTGCCGTGTTCGCTCCCTCTGCAGGTCGGCACGTCCTCTGTGGTGTACCCAGCAGCCATGTACCCCCCCATGCTGATTGCCGTGTTCGCTCCCTCTGCAGGTCGGCACGTCCTCCGTGGTGTACCCAGCAGCCATGTACGCCCCCATGCTGATTGCCGTGTTCGCTCCCTCTGCAGGTCGGCACGTCCTCCGTGGTGTACCCAGCAGCCATGTACCCCCCCATGCTGATTGTCGCTCCCTCTGCAGGTCGGCACGTCCTCCGTGGTGTACCCAGCAGCCATGTACGCCCCCATGCTGATTGCCGTGTTCGCTCCCTCTGCAGGTCGGCACGTCCTCCGTGGTGTACCCAGCAGCCATGTACCCCCCCATGCTGATTGTCGCTCCCTCTGCAGGTCGGCACGTCCTCCGTGGTGTACCCAGCAGCCATGTACGCCCCCATGCTGATTGCCGTGTTCGCTCCCTCTGCAGGTCGGCACGTCCTCCGTGGTGTACCCAGCAGCCATGTACGCCCCATGCTGATTGCCGTGTTCGCTCCCTCTGCAGGTCGGCACGTCCTCCGTGGTGTACCCAGCAGCCATGTACCCCCCCATGCTGATTGTCGCTCCCTCTGCAGGTCGGCACGTCCTCCGTGGTGTACCCAGCAGCCATGTACGCCCCCATGCTGATTGCCGTGTTCGCTCCCTCTGCAGGTCGGCACGTCCTCCGTGGTGTACCGAGCAGCCATGTACCCCCCCATGCTGATTGTCGCTCCCTCTGCAGGTCGGTACGTCCTCTGTGGTGTACCCAGCAGCCATGTACCCCCCATGCTGATCCCCGTGGTCGCTCCCTCTGCAGGTCGGCACGTCCTCCGTGGTGTACCCAGCAGCCATGTACCCCCCCATGCTGATTGTCGCTCCCTCTGCAGGTCGGCACGTCCTCCGTGGTGTACCCAGCAGCCATGTACGCCCCCATGCTGATTGCCGTGTTCGCTCCCTCTGCAGGTCGGCACGTCCTCCGTGGTGTACCCAGCAGCCATGTACCCCCCCATGCTGATTGTCGCTCCCTCTGCAGGTCGGCACGTCCTCTGTGGTGTACCCAGCAGCCATGTACGCCCCATGCTGATTGTCGCTCCCTCTGCAGGTCGGTACGTCCTCTGTGGTGTACCCAGCAGCCATGTACCCCCCATGCTGATTGTTGCTCCCTCTGCAGGTCGGTACGTCCTCTGTGGTGTACCCAGCAGCCATGTACGCCCCATGCTGATCCCCGTGTTCGCTCCCTCTGCAGGTCGGGAAGTCCTCTGTGGTGTACCCAGCAGCCATGTACCCCCCATGCTGATCCCCGTGTTCGCTCCCTCTGCAGGTCGGTACGTCCTCTGTGGTGTACCCAGCAGCCATGTACGCCCCCATGCTGATTGCCGTGTTCGCTCCCTCTGCAGGTCGGCACGTCCTCTGTGGTGTACCCAGCAGCCATGTACCCCCCATGCTGATCCCCGTGGTCGCTCCCTCTGCAGGTCGGCACGTCCTCTGTGGTGTACCCAGCAGCCATGTACCCCCCCATGCTGATTGCCGTGTTCGCTCCCTCTGCAGGTCGGCACGTCCTCTGTGGTGTACCCAGCAGCCATGTACCCCCCCATGCTGATTGCCGTGTTCGCTCCCTCTGCAGGTCGGGACGTCCTCCGTGGTGTACCCAGCAGCCATGTACCCCCCATGCTGATTGCCGTGTTCGCTCCCTCTGCAGGTCGGCACGTCCTCTGTGGTGTACCCAGCAGCCATGTACGCCCCCATGCTGATTGCCGTGTTCGCTCCCTCTGCAGGTCGGCACGTCCTCCGTGGTGTACCCAGCAGCCATGTACGCCCCATGCTGATTGTCGCTCCCTCTGCAGGTCGGCACGTCCTCTGTGGTGTACCCAGCAGCCATGTACGCCCCCATGCTGATTGTCGCTCCCTCTGCAGGTCGGCACGTCCTCTGTGGTGTACCCAGCAGCCATGTCCCCCCCCATGCTGATTGTCGCTCCCTCTGCAGGTCGGCACGTCCTCCGTGGTGTACCCAGCAGCCATGTACGCCCCCATGCTGGCCAGTAGAGGCATTCCTGTGGCCGAGTTCAACATAGAGGAGACTCCAGCCACACAACAGCTGGGGTCGGTCCTGCTTATAATTAGAAATATCATACTAACTAAGATAACAACCACATTAAGAAATACTAGTAGTCATGTCTACGAGTACCATAGTTTTTAACCCAGAAAGTGTTCAAAAATGTGTTCATCGCTTGAACAAATGTAGAGTTGAAGTCTCTAAGAGTTGTGAAAAGTGGTAATAGCTTTTGGCCCCGAGTAGCTTTTTAGGATCTGCACACTGAGGCTGATTTTGTTTGGGACTGTTGGAGGTTGATGGATGGTAATGATTTTTGGCTTATGATGATTGACATAATAAGATCCTGATCATGCATACAGAACCATGCATCCATCCTCAGTACTACCAGTACTGTCGGTGGGACTAGGAGGGTCACGCAGGTTATATGGGTGAGGGGGTGAAGCCTACTATCTCTGACTGTCTAGCTTGTCTCTAGGTTGAGAGAGAGAGAGATAAAGATATAGATAGATATAAATATATTTACTTCTATTAGCGTAGGCCATGTTGATTCCATTATTTGGATGACATCTGCACGAGCATCAATTCTTGTCCTTTGCCTAAAAACGTTTTTGGCCATACAGTACTGTAAATTGTACAAAGCAGCTGCAAAATGAGCCGATAAATGCCATAAATTACAAAAACAAATGTGGGAAAACTGTCTTAGATTGCTGAAGTCAATTCCAAAGTCAGAGAGGAAGATGTGAAAGACCAAAAATGAAGAATCCATCATTCTCTGTGTGTTTAGTCATTTTTCAACCTTCCTGACCAATTAGATTTCATAATGATTAGGCAACTTCTTTTGGCTCAAATTCTGTTTCTTTTGTATTCGGGTGCTCGCATCAGTTTTGGGGTTCCCAGAGTAAATCATCCATATACTTGAATTAACATGGCCTTACTACTTTTACCACCGCATGTGCCGTCTATAACCGAAGTCTTGTCTGCTGTCGTTATCCCAGGTTCCATTTCCAGGGCCCATCAGGAGAGTGGCTCCCTAAGGCACTGGCGCCTCACGACTCCGAAAAAACTACATGAGAGGGCACTCAGCTCATCACAGATGACACAAATCTAGAATAGCCTGTCGTGTATTGACTAAATTACAATTCTAGCAGCCCTTTCATTGGTCAGGCTCCTGAAAGCCTAATAATCTAACACCTCGAAGTCAGGAGAACTGGGGAGATCATAGTCCTGTTGATTTATGTAAATGTCTTAACATGGACCAATCATTGCCAGCCAAAGAACTGTCTGTTATCATAGCATTGGAAGTGATGAGCTGTGATGATTGGTTTCCATGGTGACAGAGAATCCTGAGCTCCCATCCGTGCTTCTCCTTTTTTTTTAAATCTGTCCCCTGGCTTAGACTTAGAAGTGCAACAAACTTTGCAGGGAGGGTAGAGTAGGAGTTTGTGTTACACATGTTACTTTTATTTTAGCTGGCAGAAATGTGAAATTCTATGGAAGATTAGCGCTACAGATGAAGCACCTCCTTTGACTGACAGAGATTTGAATAAATTCTATTCTACAGAATTATGTTTTATGTGTCAGAATGATATTTTTGTGTTATATACTATTATACAGTGTCCCTGCGCATGCTTACTTAGATCAGCTGTTTTTACAGAAGAAACCCCACCTATGTCACGTGATACAGACCTGATATGTTGTAACAGTGATGAATTATCTTTCATGTAATTTTCAAATTGTAAATTTCCTTTTTTATCAGCATTTTAGTTCGGAACTTGACAGCATTTTATTAAAGACACCATGTTTAAAGCATTTCTTTCCCAATCCAGATTTTTCTTGATTTTGTATTGATAGAAAGTTTCAAAACCTGCTGCTTCTACCGTAGTCGGAAGAATAATGTGTCCTGTTCTGTTCTGCTTTTCTTATAAAATTGCCAATGCTGTATACCGGGATAAATAAAGCAAGTCCATGGAGCTGCCTCTGTGAACTTTTGTGCAAACGTTGAGATACTAGACTGTGAGAATTGCGGTGCATGTTTTTTATTTTATTAACCAACTGAAGCAAACACAGGACATAGAGGTGATGCACTTTAGCAGTATCAAACATCTAATATCAAACATCACCTCTGAAAATAAAGATTACAACTGACATAGATGAATACAATAACATAAAGTAACCGCATTTGGGTAGTCCAATACAAACAAGCAATATACGCAGCAAACAATCAGTATATAAACACAGTCATACTAAGTTGTGAAACGTCTGCTAGCTACAAAAAAGCCTGGATCAAGCCCAAAATGTCACTATTACATTCAGAAGAGACAAAGGATGAACCCCTTAATAACAAATGAATGAGAGTTTGATCAGACAGACCGTTAACATCAAGGATGGGGGCTAATAGGTTCTGTAGGTTGCCGAGGAGGTTTAGTCTTGCTGATTGTATATAGGGCTGTACAAAAGTTAATGAACAACGCTTTAGCTTCGACCCCCACAGGTGCAGGCTGGACTTGTAGCTAAGTTACGTGTAAATAAACTTTGCTTTAGACTGCAGGTGCCGGTGCGAAGACGTGTGAGGAGGACGCAGGTGGACCATGGCTAAAATGTCGGTAAAAGGAGGGGCGTACTATTTTCACTAAATGTATTTTATGCAACGAAAGATTAAGTGATCGAACAGCTATATCAAGACTGTTCCAGTGATGCGTTGCATAAGGGAATAAAAGGGGTTTCTCTCCCCTCCCCGCGGGGTTTGTGCTCTGGTTGCTCTAAGCCGGGAGAGCTGTTATCAAAAATGGTAACACCAATCATAGGACAGGATTTCAGCTAGGCTCCCATTGCCATAGAAACCACCTTGTTATCCTGTCTGTTAGCTGTCACACAGGCAGACGGGGAGGAAGGGATGGGAAATGAGATCCAGATGTTGGGAGGGTGAGAAATGAGATGGATCCAAGCCGGTTAAAGGGGATTTTAAACCTACTCAGTTTATCTGTTCCTTTAGAGGCAGACAATGTCAGTTTCTCCCACATCAAAAACCAAGTTTGAAAATCCAACAAGAAAAGACTTGACTGCCGAAAAATGTTCAAAGTACAGAGAAACGGCCTGTGAAACTTTCTTCCTACCACCTGCAGATCAGACATCTGCAGCTGTCAATCACTGGATAGCAACAGCAATAGATCCTTAGCAACTAGAGTCTGGATTGGGCAGGCAGCTCTGTGGGCTGATGACGGCTGCATAGATTATCCATATTTAGAAAGGAGGATTCCCTTGAGTTAGCGGCCATAGCCATCAAGCTTTTGGGTTGCGAGGTGGTTACAGGGCCGCGAGCGGTCACAAGAGGCTTGATTGAATTCAGGCTAGGTTGGAGCTATACGGTGACACACACAACAACACATGCTTCTGGAGTCAGATGTGACCATAAGATTCTAACAACTGCTACACACAAATAATAATATCATATAGACAGATGGCGTTGTCCAATCAGACGTTCCCATTTCATATTGGTGATGGCGCGGTACCTTTATGATACAAAAAAAATACATAACAAAGTAAAAAATCGTTTCAAGTCTAATTAAAACGGAAGGTCTAAAAACCCAATTCTCAACACCCCTCTAAGGGCCATACCACCTGGCGATCATGTTTGGGACTGTTTGGGTAAACATTGATTAAATCAACAGGTAAATAAGCTGGTGACGTGGCCATCCTAGAAGGGCAGGGGATTTTTCGTGACGTCTTTGCTATTTATAGCGATGACGTGTCCACTGATGTTCTACATATTTCCAAAATATATTATACTAACCTTTTACGATGAATTGCAGAAAACATAACGCTACTTGTTAAGTACATACTTGTGTTGTGTTTTTTGTTCTGTGCGGCTTTTTATAACAGTGAGTAAGAGCGCTGTACGGCATTAAGAAAGTGCAGTCATATCAAATAACTGTGGGCTACACGAATGAATTCTTGTGAACAGAGGGAAAAGAAAACGACCAAAAGACTCTCACTATCAGTAAGGGAATAACAGCCGACTTAAAGTGGACACAGAACAAGGTAGGAATAAAATCAAAATCAGGGAATAATAGTGGAGTGAATCGTGCCCGACACGTTTTGTTGTGAAAGTAAAAACACACCAACAAAACATTATGCTACCGTAATAGGCAAATAGTAAAGACAACCTCAAGCCAACCGCAAACACTCACGCCATATCTTCAGAAAAGAAGCTGTAGCGACATATGTATAGTTCCCGTTCAGGACTTTATTCGAGCCCACACCGCCTTGTGTGTGGCTTTCTCAATGTGGCGTGAGTACCCGAGTGTGTACGGTTGGCCTGGGATTGTCCTTACTATTTGTCCAATGTTACCGTTATATTTACACTTAGCCATAACGGGCACATGGATATATTTGACATTTCAACAGGTCAATTCCTCGTATTCAAATAAGTCTACTAACTTAAACGATCGCTTGAATATAATTAGATCATATGTATCAGCATACTCGAGTTGGGAGATTCAGTTCAAACGTTGACCCAGTTTTCCCTTTGTTACACAGAAACTCGCACAGCTCTAATTCTCTCGCCACGCAGTCTCGCGATAGTCGCTGGCGAGACTTTCCATATTTGGGAAGGTATCCATGGCCACATAAATATTTACGACGGTTTCATCATCGCTCTGGTGTACCGGCCACGTGCGCCTTTAAGAGGGCGCACGGCAAGATGCCTGGAGACTTTGCGATTGGATATTCCAATCCCACCCTGAGACGTTCTGCAGACGCCATGATGAACCGCAGCAGGGAATGCAGCTCGCTGGAGCAGTTCTGCGGATCGCCGTTCTGGGTTAGTGTTTAAAGCATTGCATCTTACTACTAGCTACTATTTCTGCAATGCATCTTACTACTAGCTACTATTTCTAGTTTGATAAATATTGAGTGCAATGGTAAAAATCGGCAGCAATCTTAGCTAAGGAGAAGCTTTTTTTAAAACTAGCAAGTGGAATGCAATGCGGTCTTCGCTACGGTTTACGTTTTCAGCCAAGCAAAGCGTGGCACCTCTACTCGATATGTGCGTTGTGTTCTTTTACGTGCATATTTAACGCGTAAATCTAACACATTAAGACCACTCATACACGGGGGTAGTGAGAATATATTCATGCACTTCATCAAGTTTGGCTCAGATAAACACGCTTTTCTCGACAAATTAAACCCGACCTACAGTTTGCAAAAGCATCGTGTACTGTGCTTGTGGGCCTAAGGCGCTTTTTCAGTCGGCTGAAATTTTGCAGGTATTCCCTTGCTTGGAATGCCTGTCACGTGATCACGGAGTACCTGGGAAGTTTGTATGACGTGTGCGCTATTTTTAGACTGGTGACGTAGCCTGGTGATCCTTAGTGACACCTGTTGCTGGTGTATCCATGGCGCGGTGACTCATGCCGGGTTTGCACACTACAGTAGTGTGTTCAACGCCAAACCGACCTGGTTTTACGGATAACATCCACGCAGCGACGTTCACAGCTTTTCAGGAAGAAAAATAAATCATGCACCCTCAGAATTTAAGGTGAAGATTTACCGACAATTCAGTAAAGTTGTCCCCACCAATTATCCTGCTTTTCGCGCGCGTGCCGCAGTCTCGTGGTGTTCAGGATTCAATCCGCAGAATGGTATGGCCTCATGACTTTGTCTTATTGTGAGGAAATTCATTTCGTATTAGGAGGTATGTCAAAGGTCACGACAGACAGACCACACGGGCCAAAACTGTGTTCACAAAGCTGCAAGGTATCAGATAAAGGGCCACATTCCCTGATCTATAAAGACACGTCTTTAATTCATATTTTGACACCTGAGGCGCCGTCCTCATGCCGGATAAGCAGGACTCCTGACTCACCTGCCGGCTCCACCGGGGGTTCCCGACCTCACAGTTTACCTAGCGGTAACCACGCAACCCGCCGGCTATTGTTCACTTTGTTTGTTTTACCTCTGCGGACTGTTCCATAGTCTCTCGTGGGGAGGGAGCGAGGGAACTATAGCTAGTTCTAAGTATAACAAATGAAGGAGAAAGCTGGATACAGCGTTATAACGCGCTAAATCTGCTTGCTCATTGACATTGGGCGAAACTCTTATCTAATGCACACATGTGATGAAGACTTTCACTAGCCGCGGCGACTGTCGAGGGGGCTTCTCTTGCTTTCAGTCTTATACATTAGCCCTACCAAATGTATAAGAATGTAAGCAAAAGAACCATCCTCAACAGTCGCTGCGGCTAGACTTTCACGTGTCCGCGGTGCTCGAGGAGAATGTGGGTTAAACTCACACCGCTACCAGCGGACTAGCTGCCCCCTGCTGCCATGCTAGCACAGATTTGTGGCCTACAGCTAAGGGCTACATATAGGAATGGAGCTCAGCACAACCGTACGGGTTTGATCAAGAGTCCTGGTTAGTTGGATGGTTGGTTGGTTGGTAGATTGGTTGGTTAGTTTGTTGGTTGGTTAGTTGGTCGGTTAGTTGGTTGGTTGGTTGGTAGATTGGTTAGTTAATTTGTTGGTTGGTTAGTTGGTCGGTTAGTTGGTTGGTTGGTTGGCTGGTTGGTTGGTTGGTTGCCTGTCTGGTTGGTTGGCTGGTTGGTTGGTTGGTTGGTTGACTGGTTGGTTGGTTGGTTGGTTGACTGGTTGGTTGGTTGGTTGGTTGGTTGGTTGGTTGGCTGGTTGGTTGGTTGGCTGGTTGGCTGGTTGGCTTGTGGCTTAATTGGTTGGTTGGTTGGTTAGCTGGTTGGCTTGTGGCTTAATTGGTTGGTTTGTTGGCTGGTTGGTTGGTTGGTTGGTTGGTTGGAAGGTTGGATGGTTGGTTGGTTGGTTAGTTGGTTGCTTGGTTGGTCGGTTGGTTGGTTGGTTAGTTGGTTGGTTGGATGGGTGGTTGTTTGTTTGTTTGTTTTCTTTGTTTGTTTGGTTGGATGGATTGTTGGTTGGTTAGTTGGTTAGTTGGCTGGTTGCTTAGTTGGTGGGTCGGTTGGTTGGTTGGTTGGTTGGTTGGATGGTTGTTTGCTTGTTTGTTTGTTTGTTTGTTTTCTTTGTTTGTTTGGTTGGTTGGTTGGTTGGTTGGTTGTTAGGATGGTTGGTTTGTTGGTTCGTTGGTTGGTTGGTAGCTTGGATGGTTGGTTGGTTGGTTGGTTGGTTGGTTAATTTGTAGGTTTGTTGGTTGGTTTGCTGGTCGATTGATCGGCAGATGAATGGCAGTTCTAGTAAGGATTGCAAGTACTATTTTAAAACGAGATAAAGGTGAGTGCTTTACGCCTCATTGTTCTTGCCAAACGGTGAAGTGTACAGAGGAGGATGGAAACACAATTATAAACATCAACATATTTCAAATTTACTATCAATATGATTTTGTGTAACCTATCTCTCATATCCCTCAACGTTCGAGGACTCCTAGAGAAAAGTAAAAGAGGTTCAATACTATCATATGTTAACAAGCAAAAAGCTGACATTATATTCCTCCAGGAAACACATTTCACCGATGAAACTAGACACATTTTGACTAAAGAATGGCAGGGTCCATGCTTTCAGACTTTTGGAACAAATTGTAGCAGAGGCCTTGCCATACTGATTAAGCCTTCACTCGATTTTGTTTTGCTTGATAATGATTCTCTAGGGTGTGATGGTAGAACACTACTTTTAAAATGTACTATTGGGGGTACAGACTTCTCTTTGGTAAATGTGTATGCCCCAAATAGAACCTGGGAAAGAAATGGAAATTTCTACATCTCCAGACTTGCAATGTGTTTTTCAGCCTTAGGCCACAGCAAGTAATTTTTATGGATGACATCAGCGCGCTCATTAATTTTCGCCTGATTTCGAAATAAAAACAAGAAATTTCATTGCCCTCTGACGGTGGTCAACATGCCAAAAATTGGCAAATATGTCTTAAACGTTGACAGTCTAAGGTGTTTCATTGCATATGAATACCCAGTGTGGTTCCTGCCCATGATGGTATAATAACAAGCTGTTTTCTGCATTTGTTCTAGCAAGGATATTATATAAATAATGGGGGGGGGGGGTTCTAGTTAATTGAGCTGTATACACAAGGTGTTTCATCGCATATGAATGTCCAGTGTAGTTGCTTCAGATGATGCTACAACAAGCTCTTTTCTGCATTTGTTGTAGTTAGTCTATTGAGACACATCTACAAGGACATGTTTACTGTTGAATCAAGGAGGTTTTATATTATATATGAATTAATGAGTACAGGACTAATATATTGGTTGAATACAGGACTAAAAGACCTGCTGGTCATGATATCATATTTCATCGCCTCAATTCTTGTTTAACAAGAATTATGATCTCAAAATTTGAAAATATAGGAATCTTGTTTTTTTTGGCCCGCCTTGTTTTTTTTTCGCCCTATCTCATTAATTTTGGAGTCTGCGGAGGATGTCATCCATAAAATTTACTTGCTGTGGCCTTACTAGAACTGCCATTCATCTGCAGTCAAACACATACTCGTCGAAGCTTCATTCTCTTGGATAAGAAGCGTCACCTAGCGATATTTACTAAAACTGCACGGCTTCAAAATCATTGATGCGTGGCACAATTAACACTTTAGAAGTTAACGTATACTATACGGGTGAGCTGTTTATCATGATTGATAAATGGCGCGCACTGGTACAAATGTCTGCACGCCTCCGAGTCGTATCAAACCTATGGCATTATACCAGCTAAGGTCAGCTGACAATACCATATTTAATTCCTGATATTCAGTAGGCCCTTCGTAAAATTCTAATACGTGTGCCGAAAACATCTACAGCTATTTGAAAATTTCAAAAATCATACCTTCTAGCAACACACAAAATTGCCAAACCTGTGAGCACCGCACAATACAGTTCATATCGTATTTTAGAGAAGTTCTTACTACATCCCACAATTTCCAAGATAACGAAGAATGGGCGTTAAATATAATAATGCCTGATTAGACTGTAACCTTAGCTGATAAGAGTTCCACTGGGTTTTCATAGACATCATAGACGATATGATAAAGGTTTCTGTGTAATTAGAGTAGAACTAGCAGTTCGACATCCCTCTCTTCCCCCGGAGTTGTTAAAGAGATTGGCGACCTTTTCCAGGATGCGGACCTGTTGGACTCGGCGGATCCGGATGTGACGTCATGTTTCCAGCAGACTGTGTTGGTGTGGGTGCCGTGCCTGTACCTGTGGATAGTCGCTCCCCTCTACCTCCGCCAGCTACGCATGCGCAGCAACAACAAAGTCACCAGGAAAATGTCCCGCAGGCATCTGGCCAAAACAGTACGTCTACATCTTATAGTATTGGAAATAATGTGCCTGTGATGTGATATTCGATAGAATATTTATGTCTTTTCAAATCAGTTTGCAAACATTCAATTAACGTTAAAACGTATTGAAACGTAAACGTTTAGATTCCACAACCACTGTGATTTGTGATATTGCTATCTTGCTTTTTTCTTAGTTGACAATAACTTACAAAAAAAGTCAGCTTGCCAGAACAAATAGGTTTCAATTTACTGAGCAATGAAGATGTTTTTTACTACGTATATAACGTCAACTGTCTTAATTCTGCCGGGTACCCTAATGCCATCCACGTTACGAAACGGTGAACTTAACCAGATCTACCGATACAGCATTAGTTATCCTTAACGTCTGTTTTCACTTATTTTTCATTGTGGTGCATGGTCCTGGGATATCCAAACGAATTATAAGGCTTGGTGTTAACTTTGTTGGGACATATCAATCTCTTAAACGCTTTACTGTTACAAACAAAATTAAAGACTGGCAGCCGGGCGCTAACATATGCATTGTTTTACGTACAGAGTACAGCTACAATTTAAATCATAATGAAATTTCCGATTACACATCAGAATTAAGACAAACTCAAATCGGTGGATGTACCGACTAGAAAGTATCTAGTAACAGCTTAGAAAAAATAGTCATGCTTTCAAGTACCAGAGTTATCAACCCAGAATTGATGTCCTCAAAAATTCATTTTTCCCTAGAAATGTAGACTGGAACTCATTACCACCAAGTTCTGTAGGAGCATCCTCACTTGATAGATATAAACAACGCTTAGAGTCAGATGTGCAAAAGTTAGGAGTAACACACTGTTCGGTGTAATATAACCAGCTGCACCACATGCCTGTGAAGCTGGTGTGTTGTGCCGAATGGCGGTTATACCGGATATATAGATACAGATACCTCAAACCAGATCTGTGTAGAATTGTGACAAACGTGCCGTTACCTCTGTTACCTCTTCCACACTCCCTCCCTCCCGTACTTCATACCCCTAACACCGACCTCCCCGTGCACAGACCCTCGCGGCGATCATGCTGGTCGTCACCTTGCTCGAACTCTTCAAGGCCGTGGGTGAGTTCGCGTCTGAACAGGACATCGCTGCTGTTCAGATCGTCAGACCGCTACACCTGGCAGTGACAGTGGTGAGTCATATTGGCATCCACGCCTCGTCTTCAGAGTGAGAGACCTTTCGGCGTTCAAAGAATCTTAGAATGTCGTTTTAGTGAGCATTCACTGATAGTCAAGGTTCAGTGATTTACGAATATGTTGATACTGTAATCCAGACCGAATGAAAAATGAACACAGTTTTGTACATGTGGTAGATAGTGGACTACGCAACTAACAGTCTGAGATAACTGAGCTTTCTAGACTGATAAAATCAGTCATTCATACATCTAAGCAATACAGACGCATCTACCTAATCTAATCTGAGATTATGAAACATGCCTGCTCTTTTTACCGTCACAAAGAAGCGAGGAGAAGTTGAATTCACTTAGCTGATCATAGTTCTTGTTCTAGCTTAACGTCATCATCATCTTCTTGTGACCTTTACTTAACCCGGCTGGTGCATATGTACAATATAGGTCTCCATTTATGCAATGATCACAACAATCGTAAGTTCCCCCGCGGTCTCCCTGTGCAGTACTGAGATGACTATATTGTGTTGGTATGTCCGACCCAGGCCCTGGCCGGTATCCTGATCCAGTATGAGGAGGAGAAGGGACTGCAGTCCCCCGGACTTCTCTTCACGTTCTGGCTGCTGTCCGGTCTGTGTGGGGCCGTCACGGCTCGCTCCAAAGTCCGGCAGATGATGTTACAGGTGAGAGAATGTGACAACAGACATACCCATACAAGACGACCGACATGGCTTTAGATGTATAATCAACGTATCCAACAACACAACACAACACAACACAGCTACGTACACATCCAATTCATTCCAGTAACTTAAAGGAACGAAAAAGTTACTAAATGTGTTAAAAGTATGTGACTTATTTCTCAAGACATGCTTGTTTATAGAAATTTCGGGGAGATCAAATTTATAAAGTAGTTTCATGTTATACCGTGTAAAACTTTACAGAATGGAACATACAACGTTCAAAAGTATTTAAATGTCCGTTTAAATGATCAGTGTCAAGTCAAATATAAACGTTATATTATTATATTATTTTTTATAAAGGAGTCTGTGGAGGACAAGTTCAGGTTCGTGACCTTCAGCCTGTACTTCAGCATGACCGTGCTGCAGCTGGCCATGTCCGCGGTCAGCGGTGCCGACAGAGGGGAGAAGGTGAGGACGATATCAGATAGCAAATATCACCTGTATAATGTACCTTTGCCTTATATATCAAGCAAGGTATTTATATCATGCATCTTAGTCAGTAATTCTGACTCATAATGTTCTCTTTGAAGAATAAGGTCTCAATTTGGTCCAGAAATAGATCTGGTGTTTGCATTACACAAAAATGGTGCGCTCTCTACTCGTCGTTTTCATTCAGTCACTTACTGTGAATTATAACTCCCATGGCAATGACCGGTGGAATTTGAAAATTGTGTTTTCTCTGCTTCCAAAAATGATGTCAAACCCGACTTGTATACATATAGTATTTTAGAAGTGTCTTGATATGACAATGTAGAACACTTCCTATTCTGCCATTTACTTGCAGATAAACATTCTTTGTTTTGCAATTGATGATTTTGGTAACCGGTATTCGACTTTTCGTCAAAAATGGTTTTGGAAACCATTTCTCTTATCTTTGTTCTAGGACCCGAGCCCAGAAGAATCCAGCTCCTTCTTATCAAGGATGACTTTCTGGTGGTTTACTCCGTAAGTTTTTGTTGTTGTTTTTTCGCTGTGTATGCAGTATACAAATTAAGTCATCTTCTAAAATATGCAACTTATCAAAGGAGTCTCTTCTTAATCATCCAATATCATCACTTGTTGGTTTATCTTTATTTTTGTTGCTTGTTTGTTTGTTTTTCAATGAAATAAAACCTCTTAGAACTGTTCTTAATTAAGCCTAGGACAAAAAAATCAGGTTGGTTTCGGTTACCTGACCTACCCTGGCAAAAACCTGACACTGGCAGGGGACATGACATTTTCGAGCCGTCATCTAATGAGTGATGAATACTTTGTAGAATCGATTTCCATGACGTTCTCTTTGACTCAAAGAGTACAATGTATATCAGTGTCCTGGTGCACTTCTGTAAAAGGAATAAGATTTAGACACATAATAGTGCCAAGGTTGCTTCCTCTTAAAGGAAACTAAAAGGTAAGGTTGGAAATTTTTACTATACCTATCAACATTACATCAGTCTGTCATAATTTACCATTATATCATTAATTGCTTCTATGGGAATTAGTCTGAAATACCAAATGCAAATGAACAAACCGCATGTTCAGGTCCTCGAATTCACCTGGCTTCACTATGAAACCTCACTCCAATCTGGCAGCTGAGAATGTGAAACTGCTAAACGTTCAGAAATAAAGTGAGATTGTAACATAGAGTCTATTCCAAGTCACCACAAGGGTTTTTACATGATATTTGTAATTAGTTTGAATAAATTCGAATAAAAGAATATCTATGTCACAATGATTCTGAATTTTTCAAAATAAAAATTTGAATTCATTTGAATCCAATAAGATGTTTTAGAAAAAATTTGAAAGAGACTGCACAAAAGTATATTTATTTAGAATAATTTGCAAATATGTATGTGAGTCTTCTGAATTTCGAAATATGCAAAAATATAGACAAAGCTTGGATAAGGGTAATTGTCCCCAAAGTTGCTAATCCAGCCGTATTGTCTGCCTCTGTATTTTTAGATGTCACTGCTGGAATCTGTTGGGTCCTTTGTGCAAGCCATCTATGCATGGTGCTCAAGCATAATTCGCAAAGATGTGTGAATTGCTTTCTCCACAGCCCACTGACCCATTTATACAATGTTACAAATAATTGTAAAAAAAATGGTAGAAAATGGTAGAATGCTGTAACCCTTATTTAGAAACTATTAGAAAAATCATATTCCACATCATTGATCTTTCAAAAGTTTTACACAACCATGCAAATAATTATAAAGTTGAAATGACATTCACATTATTTCCAAAGTATGAAATCTCCTGGACAAATAATTGCAAAGAATTAAAAACAGTTGTAAAATATGACAATAACAACCCTTGCGGTGACTCGGAATGGACTCTATAGAAAAAAAGGGTATGTATAATTATATATGTGCAATTTTAGCATGTCGCGTTGACGGAAAGTTTATTACCCCATGTTTGACCCTCTCTTTCTCCCACAGTTTTCTCCAGCTGGGATACAAACGTCCTCTCACGGCCACAGATCTCTACCCGCTCAGAAAGGAAGACACGTCTCAACACCTCGTGCCCACATTTCATCATCTGTGGCAAAATGAACTTCTAAGGTACTCTAAGCAACACTGTTTTAAAGAAAGTTAATGAAAGGTAAACTGTTTTAGAAGAAAACTAGCATGAAAATATATCTGTGTAGGAAGTTAACATAATACAGTCCAAAAATTAGCTCATAAAAAAAAACTGGCCTTCCTTAGATAGCATGTAAGTGTCAAGACTGCACAGACACCGCAACTGGTCCAACGTGCCAGGCAGCCTGTAGCGTCCGCCGTCATTGTTGATTGTCTGATGTACCCTGATGCAGCCTCTTCTTACGACATTATCCTATTCGGGGCCAAGAAACAAGAAATCCACACATCTGGTCAGCTGAATTTAAACTGTAAATGAGCCGTAGCTCTACTTCAATCATTACAATAGTACAATTTATCTTGATAGCTATCTTGATTACAAAGCTTTCATTTCTTCCCCGACATTCCCCAAGCAATGAGAAATCTAAAGCGCAACACACGGACAAAGACGACACATCTGAAGGCAAAGACAAGCGGACCACGTGGTCTCTGTTCGCAGCGCTGTTCCGCTGCTTCTGGCCGCTCGTGACCGTCACGGCTCTGTTCCACGCGGCCGGGATCATCCTCAATCTAACCTGGCCTCAGCTTCTCAAGTAAGTGTCCTACGGGTTAGCTCAGTCCGTGAATATTTTCACCAGGTTGGTAAGTCACTGGATAACAAAGTCC